>NC_024796.2:8131187-8731187 GCF_000309985.2 Brassica rapa
AAAATTAATAATAATAAACTCTTTTTTTGTAACATTTTATTAATAAACTATGTTCACTTTTTTAGCATATTTGTTGACATAGTTCACTTCGAAGGTTCTTTATCCACGTTCAGTTTGAGCACTTTTGTTGACGTCACAGTGTACGTTTGATTTAATAAATTAAGACTTACATGAAAACTGAATTGACTATATATTATTTTGTAAAATTGGCTCCAAACTGGAGGATTAGTTTTGAAATGTACATTTTTTGTTTAACTAAATCAAAAGACGCATGAAACAATGCATTAACGTTACCATGTCAGAGAGAATTGAATACACAATAAAAGTTAGTGCGGGGTAAATTCGGGTGTAGGAATTAAGATCATTACAAATTTACAACACAAATCGAGGATTCAAACCAGAATGAAAATTTTGATAGTTCGGATCAAAGTTGAGCATCGAACTCAGATCCATTTGTAATAAATGATTTAATCAAATTTAGGCAGTCAAATTAGAATTAAATTTTTGAATAGACTGGATTTTGTTTTAGACTGGAAAATTATTTAGAAAGTAATCAACCATTTTGATCACAAAAATCAAATAAATTTAGATAGATGTAGTTAATACCAGATCACATAGAGTAAACGAAAACAGTAAACACAATTTGAAGTTATAAAGTCGTTATACTAAAATTCACGTGCCCCATTTCTTTTTAAAAATTCTCGTTTTACTTCGCTTAGCTCCATTTTTTCTTATATCAAATGATATATACCAAATGAATCTTTCGAAATTATTGTTTATCGAATACATGAAACCTTTTCAAGTGTCTTAAGTGAGTTTACTTTGGTTGTTTTGTAGAGACAGTGCCCTTTGAATGCTTAAAAAGGGGATATTCCTACAAATTATTTTACTGTTATTAGTGGATACGAATCTCTATTTCGTATTATGTTAATCGAATGTAGCCAGAGCAAATAACAGATGTTTATCTTTCCAGTTAAAGAAAAAAAAATTATCAACTAATCCTAAAAAAAGTCATGAAACAAAGCAGGCTTTCTATCACTCCTAAAGACCTCACTTGACTCATTCCTCCCTAATAATCAACCTTCCCAACCTCCACGTCTTTGTCGTCGCCGCCTCTTCCACCATCCACCGCTGTGAGCTCCCTAGCCCTTGCCGCCTCCAACTCCCAATTAGTCCTACACGTCGCCACCATCATACCACTCACACACACTATCTGCGCCGCGAGCATTCCAAGCCAAAGTCCCTTGAATCCAAACCCAAACCAAAACGTCATAACCATTCCCATTGGCATCCCAACCACATAAAACGCCGCCATGTTAATGTTGGCTCCGATCCTCGGCCTCGCTGACCCTCTTAGAACGCCGCACCCGGTCGTCTGAGGGCAGTTTCCAAGCTCGCAAAGGCCAACAATTGGTAGAACCATCAAAGTTAACTTAATGATTTCCTCATCATCAGTGAAAAGCCTAGCCCACATGTTTCTGACTGACACGGTGAACGCGAAAGCCGTAAACCCTAGAGCGATACTGAGACCGAGCCCAACAATGGCTGCTCTTCTCGCTCTCTGTGGCTGGTTCGAACCCAGCTCGTTTCCCACACGAGTGGAGACTCCAAAGCTCAACGAGTTAGGGAAAATGTAAACAAGAGAAGTTATTTGAATGAGAATTCCCATTGAAGCAATGGTTGCTTTAGGGTTTACAAGTAACCCACAAAGCACGATCATGATCTCATAGCACCACCACTCGAGACAAACCGATACACAACTCGGTATGGCCAGACCGAGAAGTTTCTTCCATTCTCTCACACTATCTCCACACGACTCCTCTGAAACCTCACCTTCCTCATCTTTACTTAGCTTGTCTTCCAAGAAAGCGATATAGATGAAGAGAAAGACGACAAGGTTGATGTTTGAGACAACCCCACTTAAGGCGATACCTTTAATACCCAAACCGAGATAGGACACGAGTAGGAACGTGATGGGAAAGTGGAGAACACTCGCGACCGCCGTGCAGATTGATAGAGGAAGAGTCTTTGACTGTGTCCTGAGATAAACTCTTAATGGGTGTAAGAAAGATTGAGCGATGAGATCAGGGACAGAGTAAAGCAGGAAGGTGTGAGCTTCGGACACAAGCTCCTCGTCCTGTTTCAACTTTTTCAAGACCTTGTCGATGTTGATCCAGAGAAGGAAAACTGGGAGAGATGTGAAGAGGAGGAGAGCGATTCCTCGCTTGATCGTAGCCATGACGAGGTTATAACGTTTTGCGCCGAAGGCTTGGGAGCAGATTGATTCAACTCCCATGGTTAAACCGGAGAAGAAAGAGTAACCGGTTATGTTGGCGAATGCGAGGGCTAGGGAGCCGCCGGCGAGTGTGTGGTCACCGAGGCCGCCGAGGAAAAATAGAGAGACGAAAGAGCGAAAGTAAAGGAGGAGACCTGTGAAGACCAGTGGGAGAGAGATTCTTGCTATTAAGATTGCTTCATTTGCGAAGAGGGAAAGGGGAGTAGTGTAATTTGGAAGTACATGCAGTTTCTCCTGATGAGATATTTTTGGGAGTAAAGGTATTGTAACTTCATTTCTGACACGATTTAGTTGACACATTCTGTTTTGTCTATATTTTATTAATGTCTGTGAGAGAGAAGAAAATATAGAGAGATAAAGTAAGAGAGAAAATTTTATTCAGGTGTGAGGATGGTTGGTTAGGGGCATTGGGTTTATATAGGGAGAGGTGGTGGTCAGTGAAAGAACCTATTCGATAGAAACTTCTCCTTCTCTGTTTTTGCAATCAATTCATGTTTATAATATTATTATGTTTGTTTTAACTTTTCAAAGTCTTAAGTTTACACGCAGTGTGCCCCACACGTTGAATTAGAGTCAAGGAGAAGTTGCCAGATGGGTCTGCGAATAATTAACAACATTTTTTCACATAAATTGTTAGTTCCGTAGTTTTTCTTTGTTTAGTTCTTCGTACTTGTTGTAATTTAGTGAGTAAGTTTTAGCATGATAAAGATTTTGTTTTTGCTGGAAACACAGGGAGAGGGATACAGTACAAAGAAAATTCTGATCAATAAAAGATGCAAGTTAGTTTAATATCCAAAGTGGAATTGGCTGTGATGTAGATAATATCTTATCATTTATTTTATTAATTATTTTAGATAATTATCTTTATTGTTTTAGTATTTTATTGTTTTCTTATATATAGCCGTTTAAGATAAAGTTCGTATTAAAATTTTGATTGATTAATAAAAGGAGTTTTCCTAAAAAAGTTTCTATAAACCACTGAAAAGAATATTCTCAACCGTAAGAGTTTTTGATTAAGCACTGTGAATAGTATTCATAAATTCTAGTTTCTGGTTATTTTTAGGATCTACTTTTATTCTAGAAACTTCCGCTACATCAGGCTGGTTGGACATTGACCAGCAAAATAGTTTTCAACACTAGAGGCAAAAAATAGAAATTATTTTTGCGACCAAAAGCAGAGAACTTGTACTTTGAAAAAAACAAACATATTACTACATTTCCTGTAAATAAATAAGAACTAAATTTATAGTTTTATACATGTCAAATCTTGAATACTGATGTTATCCAATTTTACCAAAGTAATCGTAATAGACAAAAAAATTAGTTATTGGACTAAAACTATTATTAGAAGATATATTTTTAACGTAAAATACCTTCAAGATTTGTATTTACTTAACTTTTTCTAACAACTAATTGACAAAAAAAATTAAAATTCAGATTTTTTTTTAATTTTAATTTATTATAGAACTATTCAGTTATTTTTTTCAATAAAGATTCATGAAGAAATTATTTAAACTAACCTGTCGAACATAAATTATTTTTTGACTTTTTATTTAAACCTTTTGTACATAATAATAACTCATGCGGTCTATTTGTAATTAATTATGTCTAGGTCTGTTCATGAATTTATGGTAATGTATTTTTTTATCATTTTAAATCTTCTATGAAAATATATCGGACAAAGAGAACTGAATAATGGATACTTTTAGGGAATATATGTTATAAGATAATATGTATAATTTACGTATGCTTTCTAGTTTTTGGTATTGTTTAGTCTTCTTTTCTAATATATTTTATTTTTATATAGAGTTAAACGAAAAATTGTACTATAAATAAACCTATATATAATGGATCACATAATAGGCTTCTAAAATAGAAGATAAATAAGATAGATTAACTAAAATGATCAAAATTATAAAATAAATATGGAAAGCTTAGAGTCGTTAAAAGAATATCAGTTTTTTTTCTTTATAACTCGGAAATATCCAGCGGACCTAAGTCCAACTAACTAATTTTTGGAAGTTTGTTTATCAACATCAAGCAGATCGTTACTCGCACTAGGTGGTCACAAGCAGATAAATTTGAAATGGTAGGTTTTGAATTGGGACTGTTTAGCATATTTTCAAATCCGTTTTACCACTTGACCATGCTTGTGTGATTATAAATGTAGTAGTTTATAAAAATTTATAAGCAAGCAAATTTGAAACTTATTTAATGAAAGTTTAAGAAACTTTTATGTATTTAATCAACACTTATATTTATCTCAATGTCAATAATAATTTATTTAAATAAATATATCTATATATATATATTATAATATAATATAAAAATTTTAAATTTCAATGAAATATTTAAATTTATAATTACATTAAATAATCAGTTTTAGAAAAGAAATAAATACATGGTATTCTAAAATTATTAACAACTAACATATTTTCTATGATAAAAGTATTTAGTCTGCGTTTTTAATTAAAAGTATGTACAAGCATTTTGAAGGACAAATTGGAAATAAGAAAATACTATATCGTAATTTTTTATAAACATAGTAAACAAACTTGAAAATTTAAAAAATATTTAATGATACATTTTAAGAAACTTCTATATATAAGTTCCAAATACCTAACAAACACTTATATATATATATATATCAATGTTAATATTAACTTATTTAAATATGAATACGTGTACTAAATATGAAAATTAGAATTCAAATAAGGATAAATTTTTAAGTACGTTGAAGTAATTAGTTTTGAAAAATCAATAAATACAAAATATTTTCAAATTATGAACATATAAGGTATTTCTATGATAAAACTATGTGGTCCGTGTTTTTTTTTCTAATTAGAATCTGTATACACATTTTGCAAGACAATTTGTAAAGTAAATAAATAATACTATATGCAGCATTATACTATCGTATTTTTACTTTTGGATGGAAAAGGTTAGCGTTCATCGTTATCATGTCGAGTTGTTGACGGTGGCCACTCGTCGTGCAAGTTTTTCTGCAGTACCTTTTTGTCATTTATTTTGTCTTCTTTTATTTTCTAATTTATTTTGTCATCTTCTGTAGTTACTAAAGTCAAATACTCCTTTCGGTAAAGATCTTCCTCCGAAAGTTCTTGTACTCGAGTCAGTATCAAAGAATCACTGAATCACACGTGTTGCTCTGATCAAGATAAGTATTCTATCCGTTCTCGAAAGTAAACTGTTTTAGATTTTTTATTTCTTCCATAAAAATATATTTTCTAATATATGTTTAAGGTACTTTTTTATACTTTTTAAAAAATATTAAATAAAAATATTTGAATTGATTAAATTTCATTGGTAAAAAGTTACTGGAAAATGTATAATAAAGTACAAAAAAAATTAAATTATAAATATTTATTAAATTCTTAATAAACGTAAACAATTTAGAAACTCTTACTTTCGGAAACAGAGGAAGTATCACCAATGGATCAAATTAGAAATCAAAACAAAAGTACCTGTATTTTTTTCATCTGTTGGATTAATATCAAATAAAAAGAAAGTTACGCTATGCCGATAGAAATACACAACCTTCCACAGTCATATGCCGACAAGGTGAACAATACCCTTCAGAGACAAAGTTAAACCAAGAACAGATATATAACTAAACCTAAGCAAACCATCAATTGATCACAAAATCTTTTGGAGCAAACAAGCAATCATTAAAGATGCGTAGCCGGACGATAACTGAAACAAGAATAAGCGAAAAAGCGTTGATGATCCAATTATTTTAGATGAGATATGAGCTCTAAGACACGTTCTGCCAAGGAAACACGAGCGTCACCATTCAAGAACAAGCTTTAACTAAAAGAAGCCACAAGAAAATGGATCTAACATCCCGAGCAGTCAACGAAATAGACGGTTGACAATCAACTATTCAGGGATCAAACGCGATTAAGTTAAAGCTCCACAATCCCTTACCAAGTGATCCATAGAAGCGAAAAGTAAATGTTTATACAAATGAAAAGTGATTGATCAAAAAGAAATAGAAATTAAAACTGAAAAAACAACACCAAAGGTCCAATTTTTTTCTTGGTTACTTAGAGCATCTCGAAAGACCTCTTATTTTAAGATTTGACCAAGCTATAAATATAAAGTTTGAGGGTGTTTTTCTCGAAAGCAAAATCTTATATTAAACCTTAATATTTTTATATTTTACATAATAAGTTCTTATCTTTAACAAAACTTAACTAAGAACACAAATCTTTTACAATTTCTTTACAAATACAACAAAAGTGTTATAAAGAAAATTAATAAATAAAATATTATAGTAAAACATTGTATGTAAAACAAACAAACAAACAAACAAAATCACTAAATTTAAATAAATTACATAATTATTTATTATAATTACCCCCCTAATGATCTTATATATGATCAATTAAGGCATTTCGAAGTGAGATATGATTCTTTAACTCATGGTGGAGCTACAAGAGCCAACTCAATACAGAGCCACTATAGGTGGCTTACAATATCTGTTTTTAACGGGTCATTTTATACTATCAACAAAATGTCTCGGTTCATGCACATACCCGCCGATGAACACTGACATGGCATTCAACATATCCTGCAATACTTATCAGGCACAATGACAACATGGATACTTCTTCTGGTAAACAACACACATTCTCTTCATGCATTCACATATGCATTCTCTTCATGGATTCACATACGCAGATTGGGCAGGGAATCGAGACAACTACACTTTGATGGGGGCATATATCTACTACTATGGAAAGCAACCAATAGCTTGGTTTTCGAAGAAACATATAACCTTTGCTCGCTCATCTACAAAGGCTGTGTACCTGTCTATTGCTTCCACAACAACATAAGTGTGTTGGCTTACTTCGTTGCTCACTGAGTATCACATTGTCATCAACACCAAAAATATACTGCAAAAACATAGACACAACATATCTAGCTGCAAATCCAATGTTCTACTCTAGGATGAAGCATCTAGCCCTTGACAATCACTTTTTTCGAAATCACGTATAAGCTGGACGCGTGCAAGTTTTGACGTATCATCGGCGGATCAGCTTGAGACACACTAATTAAGCTTCTCAGAAGAAAAAAAAAACTAAAAATTTTGGATCAAGATCGGCCTCGTCTACGGGGTCCGTCTTGAAGGGGCATATAAGAATATATATATATATATAGTATATTAGCATCTATGATTGTATATTTTCATCATTAATCTCCGTTTACTCTGTATATTATGATTCCATAATTCTCTCCTATATAATTGTAAGAGAGCCTATTGCTTTGTTAACGATAATCACTCAATTGCACAATCTAATAGTATCAAGATTAGTCACAGAAAATCTGTTGACTACAAATCTTAAATTTTGACCTTGCGTAAATTGTGTATAGCACCAAGAAAAAAATCTCTGTGAGGGAGATAATATAGAATTTATTTAATACCTTTATATCTCCTCTGAACACTTAGTCATTTGAAGTAAAAACGAATCATCAGCATGTTTGATACACAGTTGGATAACGTGTCATTTGAATTACAATCAATGACGTGTCAACGAGTATCAACTAAATTCATCGGATTCCTGGAGGTAAAATCAAAATCAACATCTCGTTTCACATTTTTCAATCTATCCACTCCAACTAGAACAATATTTTAATGAAATTTTAATTGTAAACCTTGGTAATCATATCACAAGTGATACACTGTTATATAGTTGTCCATCAGATAATCATCACTATCGTGGATCCTAATATATATCTTCGGTTTTATAATACTTGATGTTTTGGTGTATTGCACAAATATTAAAAACTTTACATTTTTTTAAATAATATTTTTAAAGATATAATTTTAAAATCATTCAACCAATTATAAAAAACGTATAATTTTATTGGATGAACATTTTTTAATAAAATCAAAGTTAACTTTAAAATCTCAAAACACTTTAATAAATCTTATGTTTTGAAACAATAAAACCTCTTAAAACAGAGAGAATATTAATTATAGAATCTAAAAAGAGATTAAACAAAAGTATTTTCTTATAGCCGAAAAGAGTTTGGAAGTTTGTGAAAGTCAAAAGAAGGAAGCGCTTCTTGTTGGAATAAAAGCAACAAAGATAGGAGTGGAAGCCAAGGGGGGATTCATCACACTTTGAAGACTTTCACATCCAACGGTCCACATTCCCCTAATCACATTTCTCATTTTAATATTCAATTTCTTTTGTTAACTCAGTGTAATCTAAATAAGTCGGCAAATTGGAATTAAACAATACTGTATTATTGACACACAAAAAAACAATACTTTGTTCAAGTTTAAAGCAGGTAAATGTACAGTCTCCCCTTTTCAATTCTTTTCTTCTCAAAAAAAAAATTTGCCTTTAATTTTAAGATATTCCCAACTTAAAATCAGATAAATATGTCGACTCATGTATCTAATCAGCCAGTTGATTTAAAATAAAACCCTGCGAAATTTGATTACTTTCTTCTTTCTTCAAAATTTAATAAAGATATTTGCCGATTCGATGACATTATATGTTTCATGAACATGAAAATGGATCGGTGATAACAAGTTAAGAGTTGATGTACCTATCACAAGATCCTTGTAAGATGGAAAAGTAAGCCTCCGTTCACTGCTAGCCAGTGGCGGACGCAAGTGATGAGGAATGGGGTCACGTGCCCCCAACTAAATTTTATTTTCCTACAGTAATTACTTTTAATTTAAGAAATGCTCCATAATCCTACAACTAGACGTAATGAAATAAAATGTTGTGCCCCCATCTAATAATAACTCTGCATCCGCCCCTGCTGCTAGCATTTGCAAATGATCGATAGTAATGTGTTGAAGTTGCGTTTTCTAGACTATCATGTTTCAACAAATGAGACACTCTCTTTTTCTAGTAATTTTTAGACTAGTAATAAGTAACCACTATTTCACTCACTCTTTACAGTACCTCGCACTTGTATTAATGTTTACGCCTAACTTGATATTCCCTCTTTTTCATCCTCACTTTAGTTAGTTACCCATCACATAAAACAATAGTAGATAATATATATGGAATTATTACCACCGTACGTATGAAACTCGTACCACCATATAATATTCTGTTCTCACCATATTGGTTCATAGGTGGGTATTTAACCACCGGCAAGCAATTCCCACAATCCAATGTTTTTTTTTATTTCACAAATCCAACTTTTTGTAATATGATCTTGCGTTTGAATTTACATTTGTATTTAAAAATAAATATTATATAAATCCTTTTAGAAATATTATATGAATATTAATAATATATATAATAATAAATTAGAAATAATATATAAATCCATTAGCCGTAAGAGTCTTGAACACATAAGTCAAGATTATATTAATGTACTATTGGTCGCGTAGCTTTTCATGTACCGTGCTATAGTTTACTTTGTCGCCTCCCTTAACGCAAATATTAAATATTCCATCTGTTTCATTAAGATATATTTTTTTAGAAAAAAGTTTGTTTTACGATGTATTGTTTGTGTGTTTTTATAAAAAAAATTATAAATTTCAAGAAAATTAATTGATTTTATTGAATTAGTATCGGTTAAAGGATTAAAAATTACAAAAAACAATACATTTATTATAGTAGTTTAATGTGTTTTCTTAATATGTGTGAAAATACTAAAACGTTTATTTTTGTAGAACGGAGGGAGTAGCTAATATTGAATTTAATATTTTGGTCTGGCCTTTTGAAGCCGCTCTATAGTCAATATATTATCATAATTTTTACAAAAAGAAAAAGTAATGTAGTTACATGCATTTTTAGCTTATAGAGACCAAATTTAGGAGCTTCTGTCCCCTCGACCTACGATTATGAAACACAGCCAAATAATTAGCTAACAAGCGAAGCTATTTTGGTTGTGATTACATTGATCTTATATTTGTTTGTTTCATGGTCGTACAATAATCAATATAGTTATCTGTTCTTATCTCATAAACTTCAAATTATTGATGGCAGCCTGGCATTATCAAATACTTTAGATTTCTACTATGTATGAATACTCTAAAACGTTCCACTTTTTCAATTACACGGTCTAGATGTTTTGAAAATATAACTAATTTCTTTTAAATGTATTACCTAAATATATATTGAATTTGAAAATTTAAAATTTCGACCGTTCGATGGACCACTATATAAAACATAAGATTAATTTATGTTAATCAATCTAATATATGTTAATTGATCCTCCCTCGTACATATTCATTTTTATTTAGGGAATGTTAACTTCCATTAATGTCAAATACTATGTAAACACGAGGAAATTTCAATAATAGAATAGCAATTTGACGAACCATAAAAGTGGCTCTTCATTAAGAGAAACTAGATCTTGACCCGCGCCCCCGCGCGGGTGTTAGATTTAACTTGCGTTCAATGTAAATTTGTAAACCATTTATTTTATAAAATGTCCATTTATATTTTTATGTTTTGTAAAATATTTAGAGTAGAATATATTATATTATAATATAGATGTTTGATAATAATTTCTTATATGTACGTAATATTATATTTATAATTTTATAATTGATGCAATTTGATGTAATTGTAATATTCATATATTAACCTATTGATTTTTTTTGTTTATTTATTTAAAAATAATTTAATTTTTTACAGTAGGTTTTTATGAATTATTATTAATTTTATGATATTATATTTTAAGTGAAGCGGCAGATTAGTAATTAAGAAAGAAATGTAATGGCTAAATTTGTTAATAAAAAGAAATATTTAATCTGCTATCCGTGTTTCCAAACAATTCTCATTTAATCTGCTATCCAAGTTTCCAAACGACAGAATCTGTAAAGAAGAAATAAATACAGTGACTAAATATGTAAATAAAAAAATATTTAATCTGCTATCCTTGTTTCCAAACAATTTTCATTTAATCTACTATCTAAGTTTCCAAACAGTACCAAAAGGTACTTCAGTTTTAATAATATAGATGTGTACCCCCTAACGCTAATCAATTGATTAGCAAACTAATTACAAATTTTGAGTTGTACTTAATTACTCAAATATCGAGTGATTCTTGGCATTGTGTTTCCTAACCAAATCTTTCCCTCTCCTAGTTAGCTGCCACGTGGAAACAAAAGATGCTTCATAATTCCTTCTTGGATTATATAAAGATACTAGGATAAGACCCGCGCCTTGCGCGGGGTTAGGCAATGAAGTTGAGATTTGTTAAACTGGACATGATTCAATGTTTTGATCGTTTGTTTTATCGACAGATTACATTTTGGTTCTAATTGGTTATTTTATTTAACCATAATGGGCAAGATGAAGAATATTTTTATGTGATATGGTTATTGAACTGACTGAGGGGACTGATGGGCCAAAAGCCTTTTAGTGAGTTTATTTGATCGGATCTCAATGGCCTTTTCTGAGATAATGAGCTAAAAAAATGCATCCATTTTTAATAAATGGAGCCCAAAATCATAAAGTCTGAATCATATCCTCTAAAGTAAATCCAGCTACGATGCATCATTTCCTCACTCATTTTGTCGGTTTTTTTTTATTTCTTCTCTCGCATTCGTCCGCAAAATTTCTTCATAGACTATCTAACATCCCAGATAGCAGATCAAGGTTCGACTTTTTACTGTCCGACTATCTATACATCAGGAAATTCGCTTCTTCGATCAAGATGGAACGCGCTAAGGTTAGTCTCCATTTCCCAATAAAAAAATTAGTTATGATAGTTTTCGGATCTGATATTGAAAAGCGTATTGATTCTGGAAATTTCATATTCCCTGCTTCCACTCTGTCCTTGTAAGATGTAGATAACCCGGACATGTATTAGATTGAGGTTTTGAAACAACGCAAAATAATTTTCGGCTATATAAATCGAATTGCAAAATCCCAATTGATATGGATGCAGGTTTTATATTTGTTATCTTCTTTGTTGCACAGAAGATCGATTATGTGATGCTTGTAAAGGGGATATCTGGGTGTTTCTATCTGGAAAAAAGGAGTCGGTTGAAGAAAGTGGATACACTGAACAACTAAATAATAAAGCGGATCCTATGCTGATTTAAGCAGGTATTTTCAACAAAACCTTTTGGTAAGTTCTATTTGTTAATTAATCCTAAAATATGAATCGAGAGTAATGTAATGCAGACAATTTTAACGCCATTAACAAAGCGAGGCATACAGAATTCGTAACGATGAAATATTGCCTCACAACTGTCCGCGCATTGTGAAGAACCTTTGTTCAACTTGATTCAAGGTTAGCTTCCGAAAGCATACATGTTTGTGATTGGGTTATGAACTTCACACGAAATCATTAAATACAAAATTATGAGATTAGGAGTATAACTATCCATAACTATAAATTTCTTTGAAAAGTGAACAAAGATATCAAGTGTAAATATAAGTTAGATGTTTTAGAAACACGAAATAATATTATTCATAAGACAACGAATAGGTAGTAAAGCACATTAGCATAGTTTAAAAGAAAACCATAATAGAGCAGAAAAAGAAACAAATAAAAAAATGTAAAGTCTTGTAGAAAACTGCGTAAATTAAAAAAAACCAAACATCCTTGTCATACTGTCTGTCTTCGTGCAAGTCGTCAATAGGCATGAGGTGGAATCCTGCAAAATATTAAAATTTTTAAAAAGGAAATGTAAAATCACTTTTATGGGTTAGCTTCCTTTATCGGTATACAAATGTAAAGTACTACTCACTTTTTCCTAAATTCTTCAATCTCTGGAATGTTAGGCTCAAATACAATCTTCGAACAACCTTCAATATTGGTCATGAATCTGAATCCACCTACCGATTTCAAATTGAAAACTAATAACTTAAACAATGAAAAGGTAAGCGTTATATACATTGTAATATAAAGCTATATATTATTACCTTCGTCCCTTTCAATTTGCCAAACACTTAACACACACAAAACAACATTTGCTTTCCTTGAATTCCAATAAGTTAGTAATTCAACAGCAGTAGTTCCATATGCAACACAATTAATAGGACTGTACCTGCCATTGATGTAGTTAAACAGTGTCAGATTATGACAAAATCTAACAAAGTTAGATTTAACAATTGAACTGTATAAATGTGAGAAAAATTACTCTGGATTTATTAAGCTAAAAACCGTTTTAGGTTTCACAATACCAGCAGCAACTTCAACAAATTCAAGGTTCCCAACAAACACCAAAGATCCATAGATGTCTACACGTATAAGCAAACCGCAACTCAAATTTACGAAGTAAAAGACCAAAACTTAGTTTGATTTTGTAGACTGTAAATAATTAAAGATAAGTTAATGCAAGACACAATACCTATGCAGAACTTGGGATGGGCAAGGCCTCGGATTATGGTTTTAAAATCTTTAAAAACATAGTAGTTGCATGTCAATCGTGCTTCCAGCTTGGTAATAACGGTGTTGACGTTGGTCACAACATGGTAGCGGTTTGTTGTAGTTTTGACCATACGGAAATTGTGAATCAGTTTGAAATTATATATTTCATACCATTCACCTTCCTTGACAATGATTTTGTTTGATTCCATGCATTCATCATGAAATGTTCCTTGAATTTTACTACCCTATATAAACAAATACATCCTAACGTTAGTTATGGCCTCAAGAAAAGATATACAATTTATGAGAAAAAAACACAAACCATCTCATCCACAACTAACAGCTCTGTCTCTGAAGTTGTGGTCCTCCATTTGCTAATAACTTGAACACGAATAGCAGGTTTCTTAATCTCATACTGCAGTTTTGACAGTAAGGTAAAAGCAGACATAATTAAAAGAGGTTAATATAGAAGACTTTGTGTGTGTTTTTGGTGCACTGGCATGGACGTATATATATATAGGTCTTAGAGTAATTAGGGTTCACATCTAGTTTAATAACGTGCATGGCAAAGAAAGAATAGATTTAAACCTAGATGTATAGGTAATAAAATATTTGTAAGCTTGTTTACGACAGTGATAAATATTTTTTTTACCTTTGCGAAAACTCGGTGGTACACAGGAAATCTAAAACATTAGATATGTTTGCAATTAAATGTCACGGAATTGTTAGAGCAACGGCACTGTAGATATTATGCTACGTATCGAAAGTGAATAAAGAAGCGTGTTAGAATCATTATTGGAGATTTCCTTAAGCGTGTAAGTACACTACAAAGTACTCTTTATATGTTAAACACAATTTCTATAGTATTTAATGATTATATAGTTATGGAAAAGTATCTATAATCTCGCATTCATTATTATTCCAGTATATTTTTAAAAGGCTCTCATATACCTTGATGGACCAAGCGACTTCGTGCGCACATCTAATTCGATACAGAAATACCTTGGACCTTTATTTAAAGTTGGACGGGACCTTATTAGTACTCCGTAGTTATTGGATTTTAGTTTTTTTTTTAAATGTGGCCCACTTTTGTTTGCCGTCCTATGTACATTCTGGACATTTTTTCTTATTGTAAACGGTTTCTACGATTATATATATCATCTGACTACAAAGAAATGACGAACTTGGATATTAAATGCAGTATGCTCTAATACTCATAATTAGCTGCTCCATAAATAATTTATAACTACGTGCAACTATAGTAGATGGGTTGGACAAAACGTAAACAATGTTATGTACTATTTAGCCTTTATGTTTCTAATCTTAATTTCTAAAATAATAGTGATGCTCAATACCAATAATCAAGTTATATAGATTCTTGCCAGTTAAACATGACATATGCATTCTAGGTAGAATGAGTTGTTTTACTACTATACTAACCAAATTTTTTATAAATAATGACAGCCCTAACACGAACATGTCGTTGAACATCAACAAAGGAAGAAAAAGCATTCAAATGGATCTGCGTTTCCACATTGCAGTGACGGAAAATATTATACCGAATAGGTCAGTTCACAATAACACAAAATAGTTCTAATTCAAAGTAGATCAATGTTTGACTTTGGTTTAGGTTTTCTAGCATTTAGGTTTACTCGTTGTAGCCTAGCCTTAGTGAACCCCGGATTAAGTCTCCGCTTGCTTACTGATGTTTGTTAAGCTATATACCTGCTTGAAAAAAGATCAATGCATTTGTTGTTATCTTATGTCAAAAGAATTAGTTTTTCAGTTAGTCAAAATAATAGTTTCTAAACAATCCGTTACGGTGTACAAATTTATATTTTATACGTCTGTTAAAATATAAGATAGTCGAGCAAAATGTAGATGTCATACTTCAATGAGATCACTCCTTCACGAAATCGACATTCTCTTTAAAACCTACCATGTAGACAACACAACATGTAACCGCAACTACTAAACGCACAATTACAGTATAATTTATGTGATAAGAAAGCATATATGTTTACCAACCAAAGCTATGCCAAGTATGTCGAAATATTGTCAAATCATTGCTCATTGTCAAACAAATTCTGGAAAACTTCTTTATAGACAACATTCATGGTACTATTCTCCTGTTTTCCATCCTTGTCGGTTATCAGAATCTTTAATCCTTTCCTTGACTTCACCCGAGACACAGCGACATACAACTGTCCATGGGAAAACACCGATTTGGGTAGATACAACCCTACGTTTGATAATGTTTGACCCTGGCTCTTGTTGATTGTCATCGCAAACGCAACCTTTAATGGGAATTGCCTACGCCGCATTTTAAATGGAAGCTTTGTATCAGATGGCGTAATTAACATTCGATGTAACCATACGATCTCACCGACTCTAGTTCCTGTAATCACTTTCGCCTGTAGAATATGATTTGCCAGCTGGGTTATCTGTAAACGCGTTCCATTGCACAAACCCTCTTCCGGATCGATATTTCTTAATATCATAACAGGGGTTCCAACTCTCAGTCTAAGAGTATGGTTTGGTAACCCTGAAGTTTTTATACTATTGAGGAATTCCGGAGAGAAAATAGAATCATCTTGCGATTTCGTATCAGTTGGATCGATACTGTCAGAACTTAAGTATATCTTCTCCTCACCTATAACGAAAAACACATTTTTAAAATATTTCTTTTGCTTACGAACTGCTAAGTATTAATTGAAAATTGCGGTTAATATATAGTACAACTTGACGCACCTGTTAGCTGATCAAGCATGTAGTTGTTTATCACCTCAACATCTGCATTTGTTGGACACAAAATAGCTCTTTCTTGAAAGAATATTGGATCTCTAGAATCTTTGAAAGTGTTTCCATATACTTCTGAAACAATAGCACGAATTGGATCATTAGCCTCTTTAATCAATAGATCTTTCGGAATATCAATCAGAACTTCTCCACTATTTGGTTCATTGATTCTTCCATCTCCCAAAGCCAATATCCAGTCTGAGAATTCTTTAATCTCTTCAGCTTCGCGAATATTTGTTTCTGCTAACAACCTCATATTTTTTGACAGTTGAAGAACTTTGCAATGCTTCCACAAGTATGAATAATTAAGCGTCGCCATTACAATGTCGGCCCTATTTCCCCTTGGAATAACTGGTAATATCTGTCTGAAGTCCCCTCCAAAAACGACAACTTTTCCGCCATAAGGTGTTCCATCTGCAGTCTTCATAATATAACCCAAACTCCGATCTAGTGCTTCAAAGCAGTGTCTACTCATCATAGGTGCCTCATCCCATATAATTAAAGAAGATTTTTCTATTACCTCGGCTTGATCACTGCCTGGTTGAATATTGCAAGTGGAGGATTCATCTGGATTGATAGGAATTCCGAACCGTGAATGAGCTGTTCTCCCACCAGGTAGTAGTAAAGAGGCAATGCCGCTGGATGCCACATTAAGTACAACATCACCTTTAGATCGTATTGCAGCTGACAAAATATTCCACATGAATGTTTTTCCTGTTCCTCCAAATCCATAAACAAAAAAAACTCCACCTTTTTTGTTTATAACTGCAGATATTATCTCCTCGTACACTGATCTTTGCTCATCTGTCATCTGCGGAAGCCATTCAGCGTGTTTAACACGCAACTCATCTCTTGGATAGTTGAGCTCATCCTGTAACAACTGATTCTCGCAGAGGGAATTACAGTTATACACTGGCTTTGGCATTGTTGTCCATTTATCCAAAGAAGTATTCTTCTGACGTAGAATAGTTTCAATCATAATCAAAGTTGAATTAAGAATCTCTTCTTCGGTCAAAATCAGACCTACAAAAACAAAATTACGATTTTTTTTACTTAAAGTAAATTAACGCTCCTTACCATATAGACGTATACATTAACAATCAATCAGTATATACCTGGATTACGTCGTTTTTTTCGCTCCATATAAAGCACATCTTCAGACAAAATATCTTTAGTTTCTTCCCAAACTAATTTAGGCATAGACAAACTATCCGATATCAACATCTTAGCAAACAGTTTGCGCGCATATCCACTTGATGCCCAGAAACTACACTCTTTCAAACCTTCAATATATTCTTTGTCATCATCCAACAGTCCAAGGTCGAAACATGCATCCTCATAACTCGGGTGAATAACACCATTGACAGTTCTGATATCTGCATAGCACGTTGGGCCTTTTACCTTATTTATCAAAACCCTTAGATAATATTGCGGACCTGAACCTGGGGATACCGGCGCCAATCTACCTATCGCAAAACCTTTCTTCCGTGGGTTCCATTCTTTCTGTTTTGCGTCGTAAACAAATCTTGTTGGCATTTGCGCATATGTCAGTTCTCTCGCCTCGGGGTACTTGATACAACATTCAAACCAAGCTAAGAACATTGTCTTGCATAAAAAACTGCGTTCCATAACACTTGAAACCGTATCACCCTCCCTGTATATAACCGGTTGTTCGCCTTCTAAATGGAATGTAAGCTTCTCCACGGGTGTAGATCGGTAATGCGTTGGAAAAGCCAGTATTCTCCACGTTGCTTCGCAAGAAGAAATATACCTGGAATGGATTATATAGTTGTTGTTAACAGTACAACATAGCTAAAAAAACCGTTACCCAAGTAAAGCTCTTTTATATATACCTGGCCTCAAAGTACTTTTTAATTTCATCAACTTGTGGTTCAACGTTTTCTGAGGCGTTCGTAGTGACAGAGGCTGCTGTGACCCCAGATGCATCAGTATTCCCTTCAGCTGCAGACTCAGTTGTCGATTTTTGAGTTATTGTTGCGGTGACACGATCTTGGCCCTTGTTGATGTATTTAAATAAATATTTTATAGATCTTGACTGATTACACCACTCCACGTTGATGTGTGCATTGTAGCTAAGTAAGAGTTCCTTGTTATAGGGGACTACAAACCTGTTGTCACATTTAATTCCCTTCTTCTCAATGAAAGCTCCATTGTCCCTTCTTCGATACACGGGGTACCCTTGAGCATCTACTGTCGTTGTCTCTACAAAATTCCGTGGAAAAAACTTGCTACATCGTCCATCTACCATACATGGAGATCCTCTGTTCACAACACCACATGGCCCATGAATCATCATGTTTTTCACAACTTCATATAATCTCGGTTCAGACTCTTTATCAGGGATTTCAGCAGAAATTATACGATCTATATCTTCCGCTCCCGGTAGCTTGTGCAACGCATCCATAAATAGCAGAATATGCGCATGTGGAAGGCCTCGTTTTTGAAACTCGACTGTGTAGATTGCTGTGAGTAATACACTGAATAAGTTAGGTATTATAAAACGACATCACAACCTATCTTTAAAATTCACAATACACACAAAGTATATACATACCAGCAACAGTTTTCCCAAGCAGATATTTCTTTGTAAGATCGTCCATTAACCTATCCAACTTAATCTTGAAGAGTCGACAACACAGTTCGGGTCTGTCCTCAGCCTTTAGATTAAACTTCTGCATATACCTTTCCAGCTCAGGCCATTTTGGATTACACGTGAATGTAATAAATAGAGAGGGAAATCCAAAGTATTTGCAAATCGTCATGGCATCTAAATACATTTGATGCATATATCGAGGACCCCCAGTGAAAGAAGCTGGTAAGATAATGCGGTTTCCCTCAATAGACACATTTGAATGACCCTCATTTGCAGCAGCAACAAACTTACTGAACTTTAGCGTCCTTAGTTTTGCCTGGTTTTTTCTGATGAATCGAAGACGGTGGCTTTCAATCATAGTATATGCATCAACCAGAAATTGTTGCAGTAGACGTCGGCTGAGAAGAAGAACATGCGATCCAACTTTGCGAATCATAATCCGATAGGAAAAAAATTCCCTCATGCTTATATTAGGTTTCTTGTTTTTAGTTATTCC
Source organism: Brassica rapa (assembly GCF_000309985.2). Taxonomy (NCBI): domain Eukaryota; kingdom Viridiplantae; phylum Streptophyta; class Magnoliopsida; order Brassicales; family Brassicaceae; genus Brassica; species Brassica rapa. Next base: position 8,150,721 of record NC_024796.2, read on the forward strand.
TGTGAAACCATTTTTTATTCCTAGACGAAAACCGTCCTCACCGTAAGGGAAAATAAGAGGATATTGCATAGGTAGATAGCAAGGATGCAACTCATTTATCCTCTTAAGTTTCCCAGACGTTTTCTCTAGAATAATATCACGCTTGTCCATATTCTCCCGAAAATCACCAACAACCAACGCAGCTACTTCCGAAGCTGTGGGTAGATTGGTAACACGTCCATCTTGTAAACGCGTATGGAGCAAGACCAAAGACAGTGTTTCCGTATCGTCTGCGTCATTAAATCTATCCATAACATTCCGAAAAGACTTCACATGAACATTGCATGCCCTCAACATTTCCATAATTTCCTTTACCAGATCCGCCCTAATTTTGCTTTTCTCTTTGTTCCCACTGCAACATACAAAATTGAACCAGAAACACGATAAGTGATAGGGTAGTATGAAGAAAGGGAAATAGTTCTATCGACCTTATTACCTCAATGCAGACAATCGATTTTGAACTTCATTCTCTGTATCATGGATATATAACTGAGAAAACTTTGCCGTCTCGTTAGGTTTTGGCTTCACACTTCCAATTAAATGATAATTCTCCCCATGCATCTTGAAAACTTTTGGACCCTTTCCCGTGTTAATAGAATTATCTATTTTCCCTCCTAGTGATGTAAAGGAAAACATCATGTTTAAGGGTCTTATATTGTCCCGATAATGTTTGCTGATAACATCATCATTAGTAAGCAGCCTTAAAAGCAGTTCCGGTGGTTCTTTAAGAACAGGAAGCTTTATTTTGCCTCTCATACAACACATGGTGAATACTGGATTTCTTGTCTTCCTGCCCTTCCCTATTCGTTCGTTAAACCAAAATAGCGCTCCACAGTATGCACATTCGTTGGTCAAATCTCCGTCATCTTTATACTCTGCCAGTCAATTACTTGTTATGATGAATTCAACAGGGTCTTATATAGTTTGTCATATACTGTTGGGTTATTTTAAACGTATGTATCATTTTACCTTCTTCTTTTCTGGTAGGCGGTCCAGACACTGAAGTTATGGCATTACTCTGCGTATTCCCCCCAAATGAATTTGAAAAACATTCGGACACCTTGTTAATGTATAACTGACGTTGCTGCCTCTGGGCGAGAGTACCATTTTCGTCAATGTCTGAATCAGAGTTCAAATCATCTGCATCATTGCTAGAACAGTCCCAGTACTCATCACCCGAATCTACACACAAAGAATAAAATAAAGGTGGTTTACTTTTCGCTTCAAAATTATCAAACAACATAATGAAAAGACAGCATATAATAAAGTATTACCTTCTTCATCACTCTCATCTACTGTAGTAAAAGTTTCCACCTCCGGGGCTGTCTGACAACTTACATCAACTTCGGGTGCGAATGACTTATCTAAAGGCTGGGTAGGATCACAGTCGATAACTAAACCAGTATCATGTCTTCGTATCGATGACAATGTAGAAGACCAAGTTATAAAATCTGGATCCTTTACAGGCTGAGATATGGTTACGCTGTTATTTTTAGATACGTTAAGCAGAGTATCTGGTTTCATTATCTCTTGCCCTTTCGACTTTTTCTTGACTGGACAATCCAAATCCGTCCCTGTAACGTAACGCAAATATCCGTTGAAATATGCGCAGAATGTAAAATATATTCTTAGTCATAGTTTTCTTAAAACAAATAAGAAGCATATAATCAAAACTACCTCTGCTGTTCTGATTCGCATTATCAACGCCCGGGGATACACATATGGAGTCCCTTCGACTCAATTTTCTCTTTTGCCCCACTTGAACTGGCCGTTGATTAGTGCCAACTCTATTAGAAGTTCCCAAAACATTTGTTATGTCATTAAAGATAGTGGATCTTGAATTGGTCTCCCGGTTATTCTGTCGGAGGTCCTCCTTTTGTGTGACAACTTCGCCTTAGTTAATAATATGAAACATGCATGAGTATGTCTGTTAAGAAACATCTATGTTTGAATAATATTATCCTTTCCTAAATGACTTCGCATACCAGACAGATTCATGGTTTGCTGACTGTTCGAAACATTTTGTTGAGTGTTGGAGCAAATTATGTTACTTTGAATTCGCCCTGCTTTCATACGCGTTGTAGAACTCCATGCCACCGTATTCACATCCATTCTCACTTGATTTGAAGTCTGTTGGCGAACTTGTTGCCTCTTCGCTCCTTTATGTATTGGAGCATACCCTTCGCTGAGAGGCACTATGATTAACCATAAAGCAAGTGAAAATCTTTATTAGTAAACGTAGCAACAATTTATTCGTATGTATAAATTTAATTGAAAAGATATAGTCAACGACCGTCTGTCAATATCATTCCTCTGAACAACTCTTGATTACGCAATGATGGTTGCTTCTCTGCTACGTTTATTCTCACTGGCACATCAACTTGCGAAATAGGCACTACAATTTTAACATAAAAAACAGCAACTACATTGACTCTCAACTTACAGAAAGAGGTTATATGCTACCTAATATAATTTAACGTACCCTCTGTCAAAACAATTCCATTGCAGAAACTCCTTCTCGTCAAAATTTCTGTAGAACTGGATTCTAAAAGATCAGCTGACTCTGTATTAGAAGAGTGAATATCATTGAAATTTCGCTTGTTTCCTAAAATTTGACGCCTATTAGCCCTTGCATCCCTCTGAACACTATGAATATTTCTTGATTCGTCTTCAGCGCTTCCCATTGCGCGGATCTCTGCGGATACAACAGTGGCGTATTGCGAAAATATATCAAATTAACATTAACGTTTTATAGATTAGAAAAACGCACGCTTCTTTAATCTCGTTTGGCTTAAAATACGACGCCTTTGGGATCGTGCAGCTCTGTATGTCCCTTGTCTTCCAATGTGATTTACAGTGCTTTGTGTAAACTCACCAGTGTCTCCCACCGGTATCTCTGCATATCATATAGATGGGTAGTAATTTAAAGTGCTTAGCAAGGATAGAACCAAAATTCTTTTTTCACCCATCAAACATATAGTGCTTACCTCCACCATCCGTTGTATGCGTGTGCTTATCCATGGTTGCTACACACGGAATAAACAGTCAATTACTATTTTTATAAGAGTAAAAGTACTTCCCCTATTATGGAATCACTTTTAGGGAAAGTAAATATATGTCATATGGGAAACTAATCTCATATCTCTTACGCAAATATATTACATCTGTCATCCAAGTTTTGTATCATGATACAATTAAAGAGGTCATTGACATGGCAGTCAAATTTATTTTGTAAATTTGTTAATAATTGCTGAATCTTAAACAGTGCGTCCTTGTATATTTCGGCCATAGCACGTTAGATTTTATTTCAGTTTAGTAACTATTATTGTTACTCAAAGTAGGCAAGGGCGATGACAATAAAAAACCTGTGTAATACTTGACAAAACCAAAACACGAAATCAATGTTTCTTTGATAATTGAATATTCCGGTACTAAATAGCGAAATTCAAAAAAGAGTAAAGTTGCAATGCAGCACCAGAAAGCAAATAACATAAAATTGAAAGAGGCTTTCTATTATATATTAAAACAGGAGTAAACTCCACTTTAGTTGCTCAACGTAAACAAAAAGCAAAACACCAACTGAAAGGAAAAAAACCAGCTATAATATTAAAAATCTATAGAAAGCCTCCGTAATAGCTCATCGTCAACACTCTTCAGCCACTTTTTCCTAATTTCTCTTGCTTGATTTTGAGTGGACATGATTTTTTGCTCACGGAACTCTCGTCAAATGCTTCCTGTAAATTCAGTACGGGCCCACGTAAACGCTTCGCTGGTGTGGACTGATCAATTGAAACTGAGCTCGGTGACGACGATCGGGGTAGCGTCAGATTAGCCTATAATGAATAGTGAAATCGATACGAAGTACATTTAGAATATAACCCTACACGAATTAACAAATTGACGAATTAGCCAGTAGATATACCTCAGGAGCATCGGATTGGGCTGACATATATGGCACCATCGTGTCTTCACTTGCCTAGAAAAACGGAATAGTTAGTTAAAAAATCTGGAAAGGTAAATAGTTTTGGGAGACCAAAGTTTTTAGGCAAATGTGAATACCTTAGGCGACACGAATTGCTCAAACTCCTCAATCAGTTCTTTGTTGCTGATGATTTTCATCACCTTGTAGGTATCATGTTTGTATTGTAAATTCTCCTTCTCAATACTTAGCTTAAAGAGAAACGTTTTCCCAATAATACTGTTGAGAGCTTCAGGGATGACATTAGTCTCTTCCAGCTACAATGAACAATTGTATATATTAGCACAAAAAAAACTAAGAAAAAACGCTTAATAAACTTAAAACGGATTACCATATCGTTTAGCATCGGTCCTGCAAGCTCAGTGCATGGTTGACGAAGAAGTTGCACAGCATGGTTATCAAACAGAAGCAACTTTGTCGTCAATCTTGTTTCATCAACAACAACCAAATGCAACTTGTACCTAATTCATAATAAATTGAACTCATATAGGTATGCTGTTTATAAAGTGAATCTATGGTATAAAATATACCTTACTATAAAAACAAAGACGTGTTCCTCACCTTGGCATTATCGAAGGTTTATACGTGTTGCATTTGACACAAAAGTATATATGCCCCATCACATCTTCGCCACTACCATCTTCTATGGTCTCATTTGGTACAGTTAAAACTTTTTTGGAACACACTTTGCAGCTAAGATAGAACCACCCCATATCAGCGTCAATAGAAACAACCGTGCTCATCAGAATGCACCTCTCCAACTGAAAAATTTAAAAGAGTTTATGCTAGGATACGAACGCCCAGATTTTAAAAAGTTAACGCAGAGGTATAACGCTAACCTGTTTAGTACAGAAAAGCTCAGCGATATTCTTTCTGCTTGTGTGCACAAAAAAATCATCCTTATCAGACACGCCAGAAATTGCTCTGTTAGGATTAGCCTCGACAATTGATAAAGACATGTTATCCTTTGGCAACCTAATGACAATAAAAGATTATACAATGTTAGTTGCTAATTAATATATATTTTTAATAACATTCAACATTGATGAAAAAACTTACATTTCAATAAAAGCATGAGCCTCTGCGCTCGTTGGATTGACAAAGATGTCAGAAACATTGTAAGCGTTTGAAATGCTATACTCATCTGATACAAATAAAGGACCATCATATGAATTCGTAAAGTACAACAGTATATTCAGTATTCAATAATTCAATTTGTACCTTTCCACACTTTAATCTTGCCAAACCTTAACACAAATATGACAGACTGTCCGTTACTTCCTTGGATAGCATCATCAATATCATTGGCAAATTTTCCCCACAGGACAACTGTAAGCCGATCATCCCTACGACACCATTTGTAAATACACCTTTCAGATACGCTAACAAACACAGTGCATTTCACCAGGAATTGATGGGCAATATATTACTGATGGGGCACACAAATATGTGTATAATAAGCTTACACCGAGTCACGCAGTTGCAATGCTATCTTATTTGTATCCTTTCCATTCACAGCAACAACTTCAACATTACTCACCTCGACAACCTGTCCAATTACATCTGCAATATAGAACAGATAGACCTTTTAACACTTAATAGACCACTATAAGCGAAAGAAATGAATTCAAAATATGATTTGAGTAAAGGGAAAGATCGGTACTAACCAACCAAATAATCAGGGTTCATAGCCCCTTCAAGAACCTCTCTGTATTTCACAGGTGAGAATTCCGGGACATTATCTGTCCAATCATCACAGTAACGAACACGGGTGGTGGAAAGGAATCCGATTTTGTAAGCATGCTTGGACGTTCGATAGGAACCAACAGATTGGGTTAGTGCAAAATTGAGGAGTATTTTCCTGTAACCTTGCTTCAGAGCTGGTTCAAACTGTGCAACCAGCTCTTTCTTCACTGATGCATGGATTCGGTCACCCTAAGACATGTAACAATAAATAAGACAATAAGTTAGATTTCATGCCAAAGAGAACATGAAGCCATATAGACAAACATTTTGGACAGAAGTACTGAAAAATATTTGTAAAGTTACGTTTGAATCAATGAGCACCATCTCCATAGTTTCTCCACCGGCAGCCGAATATTGCTTCCATAATCGAATCACTTTAACCTTAATCATCCACATCGACTTCTACGGTTTGAGTTCAGAGATCGCGCTGGTACGCATCATTATTTTTTTTTAAGCTTTTGTGATGAAGGTGTTTCTGTGTATTGAAGTCCGAAACTCTCGAATTGGTTATATAGCCATGGTATTTAGGGTTTGTATTGAATTCAACGTGAAGAGAAAGCTAAGTATTAATGACTAAATATTTACTCACATTCAATACATATATATGTGTATGGTACTAAAGTTTCCAAAACTGTTTGCTTGATAAAGAAGTAGGAAAGTATGACGCCATTAAGTTTGCTTGATAAAGAAGTAGGAAAGTATTACGATAATAAGTCTGCTTGAAAAAGAGTTAGGAAATTGTAAGGCGTCAACCTATATCGCTATATCTTGGTCGTAGGAGCAATGTATATAGTGTTTATATACATAAATACATTAATATGGAAAATAATATTTACATAGCGGCAAGAATCCAATAATATTAATATAATTCAAATTCACAGACGCTACAACATTATAATAAATGTTTGTTTTCCAATATTTTTTTTACCTATTTACCAAATCTCAAATAACAAAACCAGTTATTCCTCCATATATATATATATATTAGAAATATATATGATAATAACAAATATTCTTATACTTAAAAGAAATACTAATTGTTTAAATAAAGGCGAGAAGAATATACTTCAAAACACGAAATAAACACATGACTTAATCTTTCCAAGAAGCTTAACACCCTGTCATTTTTGAACGGATGAGTACGTTGTCTGATTTTAAAAAAATTTCCGCATGTATGCACGTAAATTCGAATGTAACGTCCTAAAGATGCAGATCACGAAGAATAATATTCTTCTCGTTTGGACGTGCTTTATGAAGTGTTGCATAAACAACTTATACTTGCATGCGTGAAAGCTATACACGACAAACAAACTAAAATCGATGCGGAATTAGGCATCATAGGAATGAAACAACAACTCAGACAATACATAATAGAGTAGAATGAAATTGAAGTCAAGAATCGTTAAAGAGGCTTTCTTTAATATAAAAATACCTGAGAAATCAACAGATAGTGCTTTATAGCTAAAGCAATATAAGTTTGCAATATTAAACAAAACAAAATAAAATAAACTAACTCCCTTATAAAATGCAAAAAATGAAAGCCTTAATATCTCTAGAAACTCAACCAAATTTTAGCCACTTTTGTCTAACTTCTCCTTCTTGATCATGACGGAACTGAAACAGTTTGATCCCGAATTCTGAGCATTGCTCTCACCAAAGTCCCTGTTCAAGGCCCTTATTCGTTTAGCAGGCCTCATAGCAAAAGAATCTGACATATCTGCTAAATCGGAGTGAATGTCCATACTATCAATGTTGGTGCCTTCAGCTGCCTGAAGAAAACCAACGTATAGAATGAAAAAAACTAAAACAAAATCCTTTGTAAAATATGAGATCAACCAAAAAAAGCTAGCTTACATTCGTACAACCAATGTCCTGATACCGATTTTTCGAATTCTTGTCTGTAATTAGCTTTAAGACCGGGTACGATTGGTGTTTGTTGAGTAGATTCTCTCGTTCAATTCCTATCTTGAAGAGGTATGTTTTACCAACTACAGTGTTAAGCGCGTGTAGGAGGACATCTGTTCGGGCAATCTACAAAATTGCAAACAAAAGATCAGAACTGGAGATTCCACATTAAAATTATGTACGACGCAACCGTAAGATTACAACCTCCGGTTTATCGGATGGTCCACCAACATGTAACAATGGTTGATTGAGTAGTTGAGCAACATGATTATCAAACAACACAAACTTAGTGTTGGTTGTGTTATCAAGCACAACCAAATGCAACCGATACCTACATTATACACAGTTGTTAGTGGCCTGAATTTTTCAACGTGTATTGCAAAGTAATGAAAAAATAAAAAAATCCCATACCTAGTATCAGTTTTTGGATTGTAAGTATTGCACGTTGCACAATAACAACATTGCTCGAGCACATCATCCTTATACTTTGGCACACTCCAGACTTCCTTAGAACACACTTTGCATGTCCAGTAGAACCACCCCATGTCCGCATCAATGGCAGCGACTGTGCACAGCACAATACACTTCTCAACCTTGCATGAAAGTAATGATTCAAGTTAAAGTCACAACCAAGTTGAAAATATATTGTTTGTAAGTTAAAGAAACCAATAGTTAATTAGACATTTGTAACAAACCTGTTTTGTTTGTAAAACCTCCGCAAGTGTTTTTCTAGGTGTAGGGCGGAAGGAAGCATCTCCATCTGAGGAACCGTTTACCCCGGCTTCATACTGTGACTCCACAATGGCTAAAGGGAGATCATCCTCTGGCAAACTAATTATTCAAATCCATCAAATATAATAGCAGGCAATACATTGAAACTTTCCATGCTCACGAATGTCCATATCATAAAAATAAATCAACTGATAGAGGCATAAAAAAAACCGTGAATACCTAGCAAGGAAATTGTTAACCTCAGTCATCGCCGGATCCAATACAATATCACTGATATTAAAAGCATTGCTGACACATAGTTCTCCTGTTATAACGATCAATTGGTACGTTAATTTTAAGCTCTTAATAATTTATGAAATAATAGTAAACAAAAACGCTTTATTATAATTACCATTCCACACGTTGATTTTTCCAAAACGCAAGACACATATGGTTGTGTACTCGCTTCGCACCTGGATTGCATAATTAACATCACATGCAGCATTTCCCCACAGCACCAATGGAATTCTTTCATCACTGAAATTAAAAAAAAAAATATTAAATAATAACATTAGAAAACAAAACAATTATATTAACGAAAAAGAAGGTCTCGATCAAATAAAATGAAAACACTTACTCGGAGTTTCGCAATTCCACACAGAGTTTCTCTGTCTCCTGTCCATTGACATTAACATGTTCAATGTGACTAACCTTAACAATATGGCCGATTATATCTGCATATAAACGATTCGTTTTGTTTTGTAAGATCTAATAAGTGGTGCAATAAAGAGTACATTTTTATAAAAGACACTAACCAATTAAATAATCCGGATTTAGACTGCCGTCAAGCACTTCGTTGTACTTCACGGGTTGGAATCCGCAAAGTTCCCCCGGCAGTTGTTCACTGGGTAGGACACGGGTTTTGGATAGGAAACTAATCCGGTAAGGATGCGTTGTTGTTCTATACGAACCAACAGAATGCACCAAGGAGAAATTGATGAACATGTTTGAGTGTCCTTCTTTCAGGAAGGGATCGTATTTAGCCACCAACTCCTTCTTCACTGAAGCATGAATTTTATTTCCCTGTGTATAAAACGGAGAAAGAATTATGTCAAGAGATGCATGCATATCCCCTATAATAGTACATGGGAAATGTTTTAAAAAAAACATCCAAACCTTAACATCGCACAGAACCATATCAATGGTCTCACCACCACCACCAGTTGTTTGTTTCCACAATCGAATAACCTTCACCTTGATCGTCCAGCTGGTTTTGAACGGTTTCAAATCGACAATAGAAGTTACAGATGCCATATTGTGGGAATCGATTGTTTGTTCTTATTGGCAGCGTCGCAATATGATGTGCTCAACCAAAGGTGAAAACCGAGCTTTTTTTATAGTAATATATTTTAGGTTAAATGTTTCGATGATTAAGAAAAAATCAAATATTGCACTTATGAAACATTAACTAAATTCCCAAAAAAAAATTGGAATGTTTTACCTTGGTGAGAACGTTTTCCATTTTACTTAGGGACTTGCCGTCATAGATTTTTTTAGAACCCTCTAGCAAGTAAAAATATCTTTTCTACGAATTAAAGGAAATTATAACGACTTCTTAGGAAAGAGCGTACCAGTATTATTATTATTTTTTTGTAAAAAAGCCATAAAAATCATACCATTATTATTACATATTTAGTTTTCCGTATGTGCTCCAATCTATATTTAATCAAGCCTTGGGGATTAAGTTTTACCATATTCAATTTATTTTTCCATTTCCTTATAATCCAGAAGTGTGCATGCCAAGTTTATTCAACTTTCGACGCTATACCATGTCAAAATCCCGGTTTGCGAGAATTCAAATAATACTCATACCGACTGTTTTATTTCACATATGGTTCGGTTCTAATTAAAATTATAAACCGGCCACCAGCTTTACCTTGATCAAAACTCTGTTATTTACAGAACACTATTGACATTACTTCTATGGTTTCTTAGCAACGTGTTAATTTGATTGTGTACTTTTAATTATAAACAGATACATGATCACTTAATCCCAACGTCTGAATTAGACACGATAGATGACGCCATGGCAACCAACTTTCGACAGTTCCATGGTCTACGCTAATTATTGTTCATGACGTCTTCTTATGAAACAATTCTGAGTAATAAAGGCTTCACAACCATACGGATTACTTTCGATATACGTGGCCACGCGACAGTATCCACTTTACTGTATGATCTTTTTTTTATTAGGATGAAACGCTTCGTTTATACAGTGTTTGATCGTTTTTAAATTATGTGTTTCTTTCGTTATAATACATGAGCCCTTTTTTATAAATATCGATGGATATGGTCACATTCTCTAGCATTTAATCATGGACTCACCAATTTCTCAATTGATTATGCAGCTGACACGTCACCTTATTTAACATCCTAATTGATTGACACCTAAGATGGGCTATTTTTTAATTAATACAAAATTGAGGTTATAATTTTTCAAATGTTCCTCAATTAATATATAAGGGATATAAGTAATAACCTATTGTTCACTTCTAAGGATCTATCCACGTTCAATTCGAACTTCTTTTTTTGTTTAATAAGCACTAAGCACTCTTCTTAATCTCTTTACATCAGATTGTACGTTTGTTTTAGTAAATTAAAAGATACATGAAAAAGTGAACTAACTGCATATGCTACTGTTTTGTAAACTTGGCTCAAACCAAATTGGACGATTGATTCTGAAATATATTTTGTTTTACTAAATCAAAAGACACATGAAAGAAAGCACAGTGAGAGAAAATTAAATTCATACTAAAAATTGTTGAGATGTAAATCCAAGTCCAAGAATTAAATGACTTCGAAGGTTCAAAACAGACTGAACAGGTCTGACTACAAAAGCTGCAGGGTCTGATGTGCCGCTGGGTTGAAGCTCACATGCCTTAATTCTTCTACAGTTTAGTACACTAGATTGAAGTAGTATGAAGTCCTGAATATTATTTTGTACATATACATTCTTTTGCTCTGATCAATAAATTAAACATTTCATCAAAAAAAAGCTAATAATTATACACGTTTATATATTTAAAACTCTATATTTAGACTATAGATATGTATTTCTATATCTACCTGAGCTGAGCGGATATCCACTTTTATTTTTTTTTAGTATTTATGATTTGTTTTGTTTTAACCGATATTGGTTTTTAGTATTTGTCTTACTCAGTAGTTTATGGATATCCAGATTTTTTATTCGACTCGAAATAAATAACGGATCGAATCAAATTTGACTGATAAAATGCACAACCCTAGTATTTATATTTTTTTGTTCGAAGTTTCTATACGTTTTATATGTTATGATTATTGTAAATCTAAAGTCTCTAATACTAAAACCAGATGTTCCCATTTTCCTACAAATTGTCGTTCACTTTACATTTCTTGATGTTATACTTGTTATACTTAAGTACTGCATATTTTCCTAAAATTATTCTATATATTTTTGTACAAAAGAACATGATTTTCAATTATTTACAATCTCTCTTATAACAATAATATATACCACAATGTCGTGTATAACTTTAATGAATAAGAATGGCTAAAACTAGCGAATGAAAATTCGTAACTATTGATTATCGAAATAATACATAATTGGCGACACAAGCATAATGCAAACAATAATAGTTATCTAAGAATAAAAATAATAGTGAAAAAAACCAAAAAAATAAATTTTATTTAATTTACCAAAAAAAAAAAGAAAAATAATAGTTATCTAAGAAATGAAATATATAAGTGAGTCGTCTTTTCCAAAAAAAAAAACCCAAAAACATACAAGTGAGTCTTTACTGAAGACAGCGATTTCGTAAGAAGTAAGTACAAAAAAATAATAATACATGGAATCTTTTGAAGTGTCCCAAGTGAGTTTACCTTGTTTGTTTTAAGAGACAGTGCCCTTTGAATACCTAAAAACGGGATATTCCAACAAAATATTTTACCATTTATACGTAACTCTATTTCGTATTATGTCGATCGAAATATCTATATATATATATATATTATTTTTTTTGTCACAATCGAAATATCTATATAGAAAGATCAAATAACATATACATTATTACATAAGAATGAGTTGTAGTTAGTCTTTTTAGTATGGTAGTCTTTTGACAGATTGCACATTATGCAAGGGTCTCGGACATCTAGAACCCGTATAAACTAGGTGACTGACTGTTCTAGTACTAATTATATTAAGAGTCTAACTGGTGATCATTTGGGAAACAAGATGAACAAATAAAAAATGAATGTACGGGAATAAAATAGTAGGAATGAAAATGAATAGTTGTTTCTTATCAAATTTAAGGAGGAATAATTTTGTTCTTTAGTTTTCTACCCAAAAAAAAGAATGAAAGGGAATAAGAGGGAATTATTATTCCTTGTGAATGGTGATTTTTTGTAGGAACGTTAGAGAATGCATTATTCCTCGCCGTTTCCTGGTCACCATTCATACCTTAAGGGTCTGACTGGTGACCATTCGAGAAACAAGAGGAACGAATAAAAAAGGAATGTTCGGGAATAAAATAGCATGAATGAAAAGGAATGGTTGTTCCTTATCAATTTTATCAATGAACAATTTTGTTCTTTAATTCTCTACAAAAAAAAGAATGAAAGGGAATGAGAGGAAATTATTATTCCTTGTGAATGGTGATTTTTTTTAGGAACGTTAAGGAATACATTATTCCTCGCCGTTCCCTGGTCACCATTCATATCCTAAATATATGGTGAGGCTAATTGAAGGGTGGGCATTGGAAGATCATCTCTGATATTCCCGTATCTACTCTAATATTCTCGTATCTACTTTCGTACTAGATGACTTCCCGCGATGTCACGGGATAATATAATTTAAAGCACTCTTTAGCCACCTCGGCCAAAATTGACTTACGAGCCCAGCAAAAAGCTATGCAAAAAAAAAACGAGATGAATGCAGCCCAAAAATAGCAACACCCCTACGGATAATTCAGTAATCATCTCATAGATTCAAATCCTGAAATAAAAGATGGAAGAATAATCCAAACTGTTTGAGCAGAGCATCCATGAGCTATCATATCTCGAAGGCGAGAACCTAGTTCTCCGAGAGGAAAACTCAGCCCTCAACACTTAACAATGTAAGAAAGAAATGATGCAAGTTTCGAATCCACATTTGGCTTATGCAGCCCTTGGATACTCTAGTTGAGGGACACAACACGATTCGACTGAAGGGGCAATACTGCTGACATTAACCGAGGAAACCCGACTGAAGATGATGATGATTCCAACATGGACAAATACACGGATATGCAGGAAGCAGACACTCTGCAAAGAAATCAAGAAACGACTTACATGGAAGAAGCCTTCTCCAAGACATTCAAAGCAGTCTAATGACTGATAGAAAGGCTTCCATGTGTCATTCCCCCGATCAGGAGAAGTGCTCCTTATTCCTATGCGGATACTCCTTCCGTGGATGATATCATCCTGATCGAGATGCCGATGAAGTTCTCCTTCCCAAATATCAGAATGTACGACGGAACTAGTGATCCAGATAATCAAATGGCCCATCATAAGCAACATATGCTTATTGTAACTATATATAAATAACTCAAGGAAGCCACCATGTGAAAGGTTTTTTGACTCGAAACTGACCGGACTCGACCTACAGTGGTACACAGTGGCGGAGCCAGCCAAAATGTTTATAAGGGTCAGTTTTAGAGTGAACATATATTTTAAATGGGTCAATAAGCCTATTTTATTATATTTTCTCAGTTTTTTCAGTAAAAACACAAGCAAAAAAAAAATTCCTTGATTTCACATGGGTCATATGACCCACCTCACCCTTAACTACCTCCGCCACTGGTGGTACATCAACTTGCCTGATGGATCGATACACTCCTTCGCAACCCTAACCGATCAGTTTTGAGCAGAAAAATCATAGAAAAAACGGATGACGATCTATACAAGATCCTACAACATCAAGATGAACCTTTGCGTAACTACTCAACACACTTCAGCAAGGAAAAAGTATACATCCCCGGATGAAACACCTTGACAACCATCTGCACCACAAAAGAGGCATGCTTCATGATGTGGACCTATACAAAGAGCTGACAAAGAACTAGTGCATAACCATGGAGGATGTATTATGCCGAGCATGGACACAAGTAAAATGGGAAGAAGATTCTAACATATATTAGAATGCTTCATCTTTCTCTTATATTTAGGAAGATTCAACTATATTGTGAGATATATGAATATTTATATATTTATCTGAATTTTTTTCATTTTGTACCTAAAGACGAGAGGAATCATCTGCCCTGAAAGCCGGAAACTAGAAGTAAGCGATCGATATCCTTCTCTAACCCGAACGATCAAATTTTTACCTAAAGATTTGTTCATGGATTAGTAATTCCCAATAAGTTCAATTTTTTTTTGAAAATTACATATAATTTTGATTTGTAATGTTTAAACGGATGCTTCAGATATTTTATCTTATATTGTTCGTTTATCGTATTCCTTAGGTTTCTGTTTGAATAAAATAAATGATCTCAAATGAAAATAATTGGATTTGGAACTAGACTGGAAATTCGGAATGGGAAAGGCAAGGAACTAAAGTCCTTGAAATGCCTAGAGCTAATTAAGTTTATTTATAACTAAAATAAATTTGATGTATAGCAAATATTGACGTCAAAACACTAAATTAATACAACATTTCAATACAAAACTGAATTAAAAAAAAAACATTTACTGTACTTTTTGTCTTTGACATGTACAAAAAATATTAGATGAGAACACTAAACTAATACAACATTTACAAAAATTATTTAAGAATAAACGATACTTTTTGTAGTTGTACTTGCAAGGTCTTTGTAGTTGACATATAAAGTCTAATAGGAAAGAATCAATTATCTACAATCACTTTTAAGATTCATTATACAGTTTTTGGATTGGGGATGGCTCTCAATCATGAAGGGTTTTGGGTCATCATCATAAACTTGAGATACTGATCATATAACTCCCACAACAAGAGCCCTAAAATTGTATCTCTTGCGAGGCTCTTCAAAGCCATTTGAATCCAGCCGGTAGATGTAGTAGTACCACCACCATCAGAAGAATCTCCTCTTCCCACCAAATCCCTAAACCGGAGATCACCAGAGTCCGATACCAACGCGTAGATCACACCATTCATGTGTCCTTTTCCGATCACACCCACCACCGTTTTACACCCATTCACCGCCTTACTCCTCTTCAACGACCAAGCAATATACTGCCATATACCAAAATTGTCAAAAACATTTAAGCAGTCTCAATACTTAGCATCAGCATTCCGTTTCTCAGTTTGGTCCGGCTAGAAAATTTGGGTTCCCTCCGGTTTGGTGTTTAAACTTTTTTTTGTTTTTTTTTTTTATGTTTAAACTTACAGTGTCTCTTTCGTGTATTAGTGGCTGTAGGAGAGATGGGTATGAGAAACTTAGCCGTTCATAAAGCTGCAAACTTCCATTGCTTTCATCGGTCTCTTGTTCCTGTTGCAATGAATATACAACCGCTTATTACAACTTAATATTGTCGACATTTTATGGAAAGAGAACAGAACCTTAATCTCTGCTGCGGATACACTGGATGACGACGTGATTGCCCGAGTAACACCCATCACCAGATTAATCTTCTCTCCCCATTTCAAAGAGTCCCAGGCCCTTTGAAGCTACAACGTTACAGAGTTATGTCCCCAAGTGTAACTAAAAGAAAACGATCCTTTTACTATAAAGATCCGCATAGAATTACTGTTATTTCGATAGGTCGATCTCCAAGAACCAGCTGCGCACCAACTTCCTCAGACGCTTTCCGAGCAGCTCGAAACTGCAAGCAAAGTTTGATCAAAGAACAGTCTCAAAAAGTTCCCTTGGTGGGTTCTCAAAGACAAAGACAAATACCTCATCACCGAAAGGCCGGTCAGCGACGGAAGATAACTTGGAAGAGAAAACCGCCAAGAGAAGTCGCAAAGCCAAAGCAGTTTGGCCTCCTATAAATCATCCCAACACCAAAGAATCAATCATTTCATCAACGTTGAAGTTGAAGAAGCTTTTATTAGTTTACCTAAGTCTAAACTCCGACCAACAGCACCAAGAAAGCCTGTTCCGGACAATGACAAGGCTCCAGACTTTAAGTTCTGGTCTTCCTCTCCGACACCAGAAGTGTACATAATCCCAGCTCTGCAACGTGTTACTGTCAGATACGACAAAAATCTCAAACCTGGAACATAATAAAAAAAAGACTTTCCTGCTACGGCAGAGCTCGACAGCGACATTATCTGGCTTCACCGTGCGTACCACGCGTTCGACATGGGACGCAGACTCCTGGGAGATATGAGAAGTGCCGACGAGCCAAATCGACTCAGGCTCCACGAACTCCTTGCGCCAGGGTGGAGTTGGGCCGAAGCTCTGCTTCTGGACAAGAACCAACGTCCCGTTATCTGCGAGGTCGAGCAGCTCCGGGAAAGTGCTGGCGATCGCGGCGCGTGAGTCCGACGCGAGGCTGTTGCGGAAGTCGAAGTCTGGGGGAGGAGCCTGGACGGAGGCTTTGATGGGTTTGAAGAAAGGCTTTGAAGCGAGGGGCTCTGAAGTGAAGAAGGGGAAGGTCAGTGGATTCGAAAGGAGTTTCATCGGATGATCAAGATTGAGATTTCTTGATTTTTTTTTATCGTGTTTGTGTGAAGAATTATTGAATCTTTTGATGATTGGTTTTGATTTCATGTGGGTGGTTTTTGTGGTATACAGAGGATGCACGTTAATGGCCACTCATCTATGAATCACAAACATGGAGGAAGCATTAGTCAATATTCAAAAACTCTAGTATTTAATTATATTCCTATTTTATCATGTTTTAATGTTCTGGTTTTTGATGTGTTGTTTGTCTAAAGATCAAACTCAAGTCGATTCTTGAATGAGAGTTTTGTCATTAGCTTTGTCTGTCTTTCTAAACTCTTTCCTTTTCTCACTTGATAAATAGGATTTAAATTTTAAAGAAACTATATGATATATTTTTACATATCAGTACAACCACATTCACTCGCACATTTTCTGCTTATCACATCAATGCTTCTCGCCTTTACATTCTTTCACGTCATCGGTCTTAGTATTGTTACTATTGTATCGGTTCAGGAATCAGGACAATACAATTATTTGGGATAAAAAGAGTCTTTTTCCTTAGGGTTGTTGGACCGGTTGGTCATGGACATGGCGAGATGAAATATTCACCTCGACCTCCTTATACGCCAAATAGTGACGGGCTGGGCCTGACCAACAGTACTCTTTTGTTGCCATATTTTTGTAGCTCATTAAATTAAAGAACAACCGAATCAAACCAATGGATACATGTTCCAATCTCAAATGAGTATAATATAGATCAAAAATAAATCTAGAGCAAGAATGAGAAAAACTCCATTAGAGAGTATCAAGAAACTCTTAGAAGAAGAAACTAAAGAACTTTATGATATTTTCTGATTGAATCTCTTTCTCTGTAACGTTATGCACTTGTATTGTTTCTCCCGCTGAACGTCATGATTCACTCATCTTCTACCATGTAGCTTCTTAGAGCATCTGCATCAGTAAACTTCATCAGAGCCGGCTCAATAGTGTTATGGGCTCTAGGGCGAAATATTTTTTTTTTACTCTCTAAAATTTATATATAGATAATGTTTAAAATATTTTTAAAATTTAATCAGTAATATTTTGTAATGAAAATAAAACTATCTACATAACAAATAATTTGGACCCTTTTCAATTTTATTTATTATATTTATAATTTTTTATATATCAAAATATAGATTTATAAAAAATTAGGCCCCTTAATTAGTATTATACGGGGGGATACGGGCTTGGACCCGGGGCAGTCGCACCGCTTGTCCCCCCTAATAAGCCGGCACTGAATTTCATGGGGAATTCACACAGTTTTCGAAAAAAAAATATTAAAATAAACAAAAGAAGTGAACCTGTCTCCTGCGAGGTCACTGCACTGAACCCGGGTCATCACTGTAGCGCAGGTCCCACGGCACGTGACGGCCCACGATTGATCCGATTAATTATTATTATTTTTTAAAAACAAAAATCAAACAGAAAAAAAATAATAAAAAAATACTTTGTGAACCCCTTCCATGGGTTCACTGATGCAGATGCCCTTATGATTTCTTCTTAGTGATACTGACCAACAACTATGCCACATCATCTAGTCTTTACTTTATTTCTTGTATCAAATGTTTCTCTGTTGGAGAGAAGATTCCATAATGGAATACAAAACTGACTTAAGACTGTGGAAGGGTACCCGGTAATGACCGGGGGGAAGCAAACAAGTAATATATAAGGAACTTAGGTCAATCCAATTACCGCCAATTGGTTTTAAGTTAAAAGTTCAAGAAACTAAATATGATATCAGAGAAGGTTCACACCCGGTCCCATTATCCGGCCCAAAAAGTGGCACGACCAATCCATTAATTGATGGCCCAATAAGGTTCAATTCCGCCGAAATAGATAAAAAGAGCATTAGCTGGGAGGGAGTACGATGAAGTTTGTCGATATTAACTGTTATATACACCATTATCTCGAGGGAGAGTGTTAGAAAGATGATCCTACATTGAAATATGATGTATCTCAAGCTTAGAATCCTTTCTTTTACTTGTCAGTCAATCTGCTGAAGGAGAGTAGCAACCGATCGTGAGCAGTTTCTATGGAGGCGTTTATTTCTTTATGTCCAAGTCCAATAGATATATCGTCACTTGCCAATACAACAGCAGTAGGGGCCTGCCTTTTTATAACAAGAAGTTGCTCTATAGTTTTATAAGATCTCTAGATATGCACAACTTATATGATACATATAGTCTAGTTGCAAAAACCTTCCAATCTGATACACCTACAGGCGGATTCGACCAACAGAAAACAGTAGGAAAAAACCAAGTACCACCATATTTGAACATCTAAAAAATGGAATGGATAACATATATCAAAATATCAAGATACATGTTAAAAAAATTATACAAAAAGAGTATTCCTCTCTTAACTCTCTCCACTTCATAAGCATATCTAAGTTATCTCCAGCATCCGGCACGCGCGTGAGTTGCGCATGCGATGCTGTCGTCCTCTCTCCTCTATCCTCGGTTTGAATTTGGTTCCTTCGTGGTCATCTCTTTCCTCTGCCTTGCTCGTTGCTCTGACTCTGAAGGTTTGTTTGGTTGAGCCTCTGCTCGCGAGGAAGCGCGACTCCGGCTTGATCTTTGTTGGTTTTTGGAGCCTCAACGGGAGGAAATGTGGTGTCTTACGGCGGGGCTCGGTTTTTGGGTTTTCATAAGATAAATTTTGCTTTTGATTGCGCATGGATGTGGCTCCAAGCTGTCAGCGGTTCTGGTTTGTAGGTCCTGGATCTGCTCCCTTTACTTCTGCTAGCGCGATGTCTGGAGACGTGTGTGGTTGCTTAGTCTCGGTGTCATGGTGAGTCATACCCTGTTCTAATAGATACCATGGTTGCCTCATAGAGTCCGCTACTTGAAGACATGTTTAGTCGTCTGGCGTGTATCGTATCTAGCGGTGTTGGTGTGTGGAGTCTCGCCACATTACGGTTTGTTTGTTGTTGTCTATGGTTTCTTCGATCTAGCACTGGCGATCTCCCATCCATTTTGTCTTGCCTCTTCGTGGTGTTACATCCAGTCTCTTATTTTGAAGCTTGTTGACGGCTTCATTGTTGTTTTGCTCATGTTTATTTGGTGGTTGAATCGTTATAACGTGTGGAAGCAAAAGGTTACTGTTTCTCGGTTCTCGATGACGGCGTATGACGATACTTGTTGTGGTATGTCGTGGTATGAGGTCATATTGCTCTCCTCGGTGACTCCATTCAGAGTTTAGCACATTTCTTTGCAGGTCTTCGAGCTTAAGCTGGTTCTAGTACATCGGTCTTCTTGTGCCCGTTTTTTGCAGCTTTCTCGGTTGTTGTTTTTTTATTGCGATGAGGTTACTGTGTCTCTTTGTTGCGGCTGTGTGATATCTTTACTGGCTGTTGGATGTGTGTGTATTTGGAGGAAGCCCTCGGTGTCTCGCTGTAGGTGTCAGGTATGGGTTCTTCATCCTCATTCCTCTTTGAGCTTCATGGAGCGTAGGATTCGGCGAGGAGGAGAGTTGGATGCTTCAAGCGGATTAATTTAGATGAGATGGTGAAGACGAAAGTGTCTGGTGTTGTGTATCCGATTAGTTAAAGCTATCAATTTCAATGTTGTATCGAATTTTGCTTGCTTCCAGGTATTGTTGGGTTGCGAGTCAATCCCGCCCCGCTTGCCCTGCAAATCCGCGGATTGAGTGAATTTTAAAAAAAAAACACTTGACCCACAAAAAGAAAATAAAAAATCCGCATACGCCCCGCTTAAACCCGCAGGTGATCTGCTAAACACGCGGACAATATTAATAATAATAAAATTTATTTTTTTAATTTTTTTAATTAAATTAATAATAATGATGTATTTATATTTCAATAATTATTAAAATAGTTTTTGTTTCTTTTTTTTTAAAAAAAAATTGTGGATTGGCGAGTATCAGCGGTTTAAATTTGGTTGACTTATACCCGCGAATTAATTTTTTTTAAATCACTCGCTGCATCCGCCCTGCGGCGGATCAAACAGACCGGGTCCACGGATAATGATTTTAATTCTCAGTTCTACTTCCAACCCAAATTTCTCTGTAACAATGCCCTTTCGGAAAGAATTAAATTTAAAAGAAAAAAATACATGTTGTTTACAAATAGGAGATACAGTAGCTCATTTCATTTTGAGTGATTTTGTGGGCTGTAGTTATTAAAAAATAAAGAATATGAAATCAAGCCTATCAGAGCGTCCTACCGTGAATCTCATCGTGTGGGATATTAATTTCATAGGCTCCTCGTCTGACCAAGCTTGGCTGGCTTCCTTAAGTGCTCACCATTGCCCCCATTAAGGAGTAATATATTTTGACTTTTAATCTCTTTTTTTCTTTCCCTCTTTTGGTTCACCTTATAGTATTGGATTAAATTAATAATTCCAAGGAGGAGGATGATTGGTGTTGATTAGTTTAAAATGTAATCGCGCAGAGTACGTGTTCTATTGGCAGCCTCGCTTTAAAGTTATTTTGAGATCGTTGGCAAAAGTGGAAATGAATAGCTTTTGGTACAACTCATTAAGAATGGATACGCCTACGGAAGAGCATCATTCACTGTGTTCCAACTACAAAATGTTCTGATTTGTTTAATGTTCCAAATTCTTTACTGTATTTAAATACAGTTTGGAAATATTAAACAGAAATGTCATAAACAACTTTATTTGTTCAATGATCGTTTTATTTTTTAAACTTTGAATTAATGACATGTGATTGCTCCTGTAGACGTCAGCACAACCACATTCACAAAATTGTACAAAATATTATTGTATATTCAACTGTTAAAGTGCTCTTAAAATATTATGGTTTCCAGAAAATCAAGTTACTGAAAACATCAAAAAAAAATTTTAATTGCAGTTAATTGATAAATTGTTCTCTTGAAATCGTCTTTGTCAAGTTATATTTCTAATGGTTTAAATATATTTTTCAAAAGCTTGTTTTGTTTTTTTATGCAATGTAACCTAACAATTCTTTTGTTATCATTTTTGATAAATTTGACTGAGTAAAATATTTGTTTACGGAAGAAGCACCAAATTGATAAAATAGCTGTATCATGAAATATTTTAAAATATTAAACATTTTTTCTTAAATACAAATTTTTTTGATCAACTATTATTATATACAATTTAAATTATAAGTTATCATTGTTTATCTAGCCTTTTGTTTTTTTAGCGTATTTCTTACTTCCTGACAACCATTGAAAGTACGAATATACCGCGAGTAGTTTTGCTCATTCGTAACGCGAAATGTTGTTCTTCTGTCCCATCAATTCTCTATTGGTTCACTGTAACTTTATTATAACCTTAAAATAATTTTCGTTTGGCTGAACAGATTACCCGTGAGGCCATAAAGTCACTATCAGAAGCACTACTCAGTTTGAATGTATAATAAATTACTGCATGTGGTAAGAATCGAATCAATAGATGTTTAATTGGGGATTTGGTCATCTTAAGTGGCTGTCTCTACATGGGGTTCAGAAATATACTTTTAGTTTGCAAATCTTGGTTGACATTTTAAGCAATGAGTATACAAATTATAGTGGTACTGGTTATTAAAAGACTTTATAATATGTCAAAACGAGGAATGAGCAACGTGAAGAATTGCAATTTCTCTTTATACGATCATCATAAACAAATTATAATCTAACTCGTATTTATGTGTAAACAGCTAAACATCATTATAAAAAAGCATGATCTTACGATTTACCCACGGGTTCTCTCTCTCCTCACATAATCACATTCATATAAATATACACACATTGATACAAAAAAGACAGAACACAGTTACATTTCACTTAAGCCTAATCATCAGACAAAACTTAAAAGCTTCTTCGTGTTTTCTTTATGTCGAACGGTAGTAATTCGCCGACCACCCGGACGACGTCGTTTCGCGTAGCTTCCCTCGCACTGCCTTCAAAATCTTCTGATCAGTCTCCTCAGTCATCTCCAGGCTCATCTTCGTCCCCAACTCCAACGCGGAGGCCTTCTCTCCCCGCCGGTGGATCTCCGGCGAGAAGAACGGCGACTGGATTATCCGGCCGGCACTCATTATTCAGGGGAATTCGTCTACGGAACGGAAAATGGGTGTCGGAGATTCGAGAGCCGCGTAAAACGACGCGAATATGGCTCGGGACTTATCCCCTCCCGGAGATGGCTGCCGCCGCTTACGACGTGGCGGCGCTAGCTCTGAAAGGCCCCGACGCCGTTTTGAACTTTCCTGGTTTGGCTTTGACTTATGTGGCTCCGGCTTCTAACTCTGCCGCGGATATTAGAGCTGCCGCCGGGAGAGCCGCGGAGATGAAGCAACCGGAGAGGGTATTGGAGCCGGGTCAATCCGAGAAGGAGGAGGAAGAAGAAGCAATATTGTCTTCTTCGTTGGAGTTTATGGACGAGGAAGCGATGCTGAATATGCCGAATTTGTTGACGGAGATGGCGCATGGGATGTTGATGAGTCCACCGAGGATGACAGATCCGGCTCCGGAGAATCATGAAGAAGATAGTCTCTGGAGTTACAGATGATTCCATTGAAACTGTCTTTTTCTTCTTCTTATCTTTTTTTTCCCGGTCGGAAAAGATTTTTGTTTTTGTTCTTTGTTTGCTTTTTGAGTCGTTGTTATGAATGTTGCATGCTGAATCGTTCCATACGACCTTCGATTGCTTGCATGCGATCATTTAGAGCTTCCATATTCTTCTCCATGACAGTAGTTGAAACGATGACGTGATTATATCCTCCTATGAATATCAAATTGTTGATTGAGCTCCGCCATCATCAAATTAAGCTTGCCGATTATTTGTATCTGATCATATCCTCCTCTGATGATTTCAAAACATAGTCTTAAGCCTTGAAGACTATGGACAAAACATAGTCTTCTCCCTTAGTCTCTTTTTTGCATATCATCTCCAAGGCTTATCAAAAGTGGGTAAGATTGTGCGATGTCGAGCTGTTTTGAGACGGAATTGGGAGACTTTTGATCCTTGTTTTGTCCATTTTCATGTTTTCAGCGTTATCTATGTCTTGTAATCAAGACCGGATCTGAGATTTTAGGAGTTTGAAACATTTCTCAAGAATTTAACTAATTAAATTATTTTTTTTGAGGATCTATGCTTATTTTTTAAAAAAGTAACCTCCAAATTTTTTGGGGACCAATACCAATGTTTCAGTGACTTATGCCCAGATCCAGCCCTACTTGTAACAACGCTTGGATTTGTATGGTCAAATTGTGATAATAAAATATCTACTACTCCCTCCGTTTTTTAATATAAGTCGTTTTACAGCTATGCACGAAGATTAAGAAAACCATTAATTTCTTATATTTTCTAAACAAAAATATCATTAATTATTTACCTAACCACAATTCAACCAATAGAAAAATAGAAGATATATTACTATTGGTCATACAACATTAATTATTAATAAATTTTACATAGAAAACCGAAAACGACATATAATTTGGAACAAAAAAGTTTCTCTAAAACGACTTATAATAAAAAACGGAGGGAGTATTCAAGAAAGATTCAGGACTGAAGTCTAAGTATAGCTTTGGGGTTTCAAGACTTGTATTCTTATGTCTTGGATAACATTACAAGATCAAGGTGCTAATAAAGTCAGGCTTTTCAAAAACAAGAAGTGGTGTTTGAAAACCTAGTACACAAGTTCCAGTGGAACAGTATAACTATTATTTGACTAGTAAGAAAGATTTTTACTATATCACATTTTGCCATCAATTTGGGTTTGGTGGCTTCATAGTTCACTCAACATATCGTGTATATATAGCATGTTACTGGTACCATATTTTTTTTTAAATCCCAAAACGAATGTGGTAACAATAAAAACAAATTGTGATCCATGCATCTCAGATCTGTCTGGATAGAAAGAGTATCAAACTTATTCCAAAGTTAATCTGTAAAGGAAACGAAGAAACCAGAGAGACAAGGAGGAATGTGGGATGATGATCAAGGCTGGTAAACCTCGGGAAGACGAAGGCCAACACTCGCTGCAGACTTGCCAAGCACTCGCTTCATTTCTTCAGTTCTATCAACTGCAATGTTGTATGAGAACAACAGATCCTGCAATAACCAATTTATGAGACTAAAACACACACACCAAAAAAAAAAAAACAAGTCTGTATATGTAAAAAATGGGAATGCCATTAAGCATCAAACCTTGTGAGAGTGAATGCTGTTAAGAAGATAAGTGTAGTTGCGGGCAAGGTTGATTTTGTCGAGTGAGTGTGCCTTCTTCTTCCGAAACTCGGTCTTTACAAAGTCTGTGAAATGAGACTTGTGGTCTTCTTTGCCAACATGTTTCACAACTGCTTTAAGAAGGTCTCGGTAGACTCTAGCAGCAGCTACAACAACTTCACCACCACTCATCTTCCTATAAAGCAATCATTTTTTAATAAAAAACTCGAACTTTGGGTTGAGAAAATGAGAAACCCAATAACAAACGTATCGTATCGAATAACAAACGGACAAATCATTAAATCGGAGAAAAACGCACCTGATTATTCCGGCGAAATGATTTGTAGACGATCCCAAAAACGTTCCCTGTGAACTCGAGAGAAAGAGAGAGAGAGATTGGGTTACGAGAGAGAGAGAGAGAGATTGAGTACTAAACCGGGTCTGAAGATTTCATTACATTTTGGTTCGTCCTATATGGTTCAGAGTGAGTCGAAAGAGACTCGGTGCGGAAGGTGAGTAGTTGGGCCGCCATATCCGTGAATCATTTCGGCCCGGATAGAGTTCACTTGGGCCTAGTTTCGAGCCTGGGACCTATGTGCGTTGACGGTTCAGGGTGAATCGCAAGAGATTCAGTGCGGAAGGTAATTACCCAAGACCGATTACAAAGCAAAGTAGTAAATGGCCAACTGTTATTCATATCTCATAGATATAATTAATTAATAAATAGATATGGAAGATTAAGGCAGACTACACATTTAATCATTTACTAGATCTGGACCCGCACAACCGTGCGGGTATTTATTTTCAAGTTTATATATATATATATATTATTTTATATAATTAGTATATATTTTTAAGGTTATTTATATATTTGAATATGTATACATTTTTTAAAAATACAATAATTTTAAATTTTTTTGCTGTAAATTATTTATTTCAAATCATCACACATATATATATATATATATATATAAATATTGTTTTTATTATATATTTGTCATATTGATTTTGTGTTTGATTATAAAACCAAATTTTTTATGCAAGATAAAAACATATTCAAAAATTATTTTGTAATTAATTTATTATGATCCTGATCCGTAATTCAAAGAAAGTAATTTTTTATATTTATTTATTTTAGATAATTAATTACTGTGTATATACAATTTTAAGATAAGTTAATTTTTATACATGTATTATATAGTTTACTGATGTTAAACTGTTCTACCAACATACTATTCTTTAGCATAAAATATTTTATATTTATGAAAATAAAATATATTAACTTATCAATTTAAAATAATTTTATCATATTTAGTTCAATATTATGGTTTTCTTTTAAAATGTTAGATGTTATTATAATAGATAAAATAGGACATGATTTTATTTTTTTCGTTTTATAAAGATAACAGTATATATATATTAATTTATAATAACATTTCATTACTAACTACAAAATTAATGAAAATATTTATGTAGAATTTTGACAGGTAAGATCTTGTTATAATCTTTAAAGATTTGTTAGAATTTTTAAATATAGATATTTTTATTTTAATTTAAAAGATATCAAAAGATATTATGATTTAAGTAATTATAAATTTTATATTATATTAGTATTAAGGAAATACATTTAATAAAATTTCTAAATGATGATCTAAATAAAAATATCACACATGAAAAAAGTCATCATTTCTATTTTAATAGATAAGTTATTTTTTTTAATTTGATCACACAAGATATGTATAATATTGGTATAACTGGTTAACCGGCAGTATAGTCACACCAAAACCAAAAGATAAAAGATAATTTGAATCAAACTTGTGGTCGAGATTTTCACATAAAATGTTTAGACTAAACCGGTGCTATAATTTTATAATAAAATGTTTAGAACAAACCGAAGTTTATTCAGTGGTTAAGTACATTCAAGAAGTTGCACGTTACAATTCTATATATTTGAAGATAATTTATGCTGGTTATCCAAACCAGAATTTTAGGTATATTGTTGTCATATAGTTTCGATTAGTTAGACATAATAATGATAAGGTTAGAGATTAAATATGATATGACTTTCTAGGAATAAGTTCATTAGGTTTATTTTTAAAAAAATCACACATGAATTAAGGTTGTGACTTCTATTTTAATATATAAGATTATTTTCTGATACATAAACTTAATATTATAGGCTGTTTTAGCCAAAAGAAAATTTAAATAATTCTCCAAAAATATATATTTTATATTGAACTAAATATATTTTAACCAGTTATAAAAATTAAGATTCCCTCTATTTCATAATGATATACAGTGAAACCTCTATAAATTAATAATGTTTGGACAACACCAAAACTATAATTTTTTTATTAATTTATATAGATATTATTTTATCGATATACTAATTGAACCAAAAATTCAATTTGGGATTATAAAATTATATTATTTTATAGAGATTTTTAGTGTATATTAATTTATAGAGTATTAATTTAAAGAAGTTATATTGTATGTTGTTTTAGATAAAGTACAAAAACTAAGAAAATTATCATTTTCCAAAAGGATTATTTAATATTTGGTCTAAATATAATTCAATTGGGAATAAAAATGTTAGCAAATTATATTGGGTACACAATATTAAATCAAGATAAAATCTATTTAAAAATATGGAAACAACTTATATTTTAAAACAAAGTAATAGAATATATTGTATTTCAAGTCTGATGCACATAGCAGACAGCAATGTTCTAAATCGCTAGCTGGTAGCGCTTCATAGAGAATTATTGTCTAGACGGATGCATAGATCGATTTTTTGGACGCTTGAACCGATTTTTAATAAATCGGTTAGGAAAATTGTTTAGAACATTGGCAGACAGGAAACAAAGGCTAGTAGTATAATTAATAGACCAACTGAATTGGACAAAGTAATATAAGATGTTTAGGTAAAAACACGCATATTAAAAAAAATCGTTGTTTTGTCTAGAAAGTATTATTATTTAAATTATAAATTAGTGTTATTCAATCAACTAAAAATAGATTATCAAATATTGATTAGTTGCATAGTTTTTAATAAAGTAAAAGGTCACCAAAAAAAATAAAAACATATTATATTAAAACATCAAAATTCTTTAAAAAATCATACATTTAGAAACGGAGGGAGGAACTACTATCAAAGTTTATCGAAGGTGTATATAATGTGGCAATAACTACTATCAAAGTTTATTGAAGGTGTATATAATGTGGCAAGCTCTAAAATAATGCAAAAGTGGTTCCTCTCATGCATCTCGATTTTTATAGCTAGGTTGTTGCGACAAGATCTTTGCATGTAGAAAATATAAACAAAAAGTTTTTATATGTTGTGTTACTACTTTGATAGAATACTAATTAACTACTTAAACATTTGATATGTAGATCAAAACTATTAGTCAATCATATTTCTTGTGACTATCTGTATAAGTACTACTCTTGACAAAAAAAAAATTGAAAAGATTCAACAAATTAGATTTTAGAAATTAGAAAAACCCCTCCTTTAAAAATAATTACCAAGACCCTAAACTCTTTGTATGAATGTAGGAGCAATAAATAAGTGTTGGTGAACCATCAAAGCTTCCTCTCATAAAGATGAACGAAAAGAGGCTCATGCTTCATCATATTATATAAACCCTATCAAACCTACTCATTTTGTTGGCTATGTTCTAAATATAAAGAACCAAACACAAGCTTTCACCATAATGAGTTTTCCAATATTATGGCTGTTTCACATAATTTTCATCATAATATTCATCATCTCCCATGTTTCGTGTTATCCAGATCAAGGTACAATACTTTTTTTTTCTTTACGTATATATCAATCATGCAGTGTGTGACAATATAATATTTTAAATTGTGTATTAAATTAGTGTAATCTTTATTTTCTCGTGAAGCTGGGAATTATAGTTTTATGAAGGATGCAACCTTCGCACCAACGTTCGCTCGCTACGATTACATCATCATCGGAGGAGGTACCTCCGGTTGCGCGTTAGCCGCAACGCTATCTCAAAACGCTACCGTTTTGGTCCTAGAACGCGGCGGCTCGCCTTACGAAAACCCTACGGCGACAGATATCCAAAACTTCGCTACAACACTCTCAAACACATCTCCCAAATCGTGGTCGCAGCTCTTCGTCTCCGAAGACGGCGTTTACAACACACGTGCGCGCGTCCTAGGTGGAGGCTCCGTGCTAAACGCTGGATTCTACACACGTGCGGGGGATGACTACGTTAAGGAGGCTGAATGGAAGAGCGATGAAGTCGAAGCTGCTTATGAGTGGGTTGAGAATAAAATAGCGTTCGAACCGCCGGTTATGGGATGGCAAACGGCGTTAAAAGACGGGCTTTTGGAGGCTGGTGAGTTTCCGTATAATGGTTTCACGTACAATCATACCTACGGGACCAAGATTGGTGGTACGATTTTTGATAATGTCGGTCAGAGACATACCGCTGCGAATCTGTTGGAGTACGCAAATCCGGACACGGTTGCTGTCTATTTGCACGCTACTGTTCATAAGATCGTCTTCACCACTAAAGGTATTTGATCGATCTAAACCTATTTTCTTTCTTTCAATTCCTTGGATTAGAAGGTATCGATTATGTATTAAATTTCGTTTCGTGTTTGTTACTTCTTCTTTGCTTTTTGATTTAGACACGATCTGTTCGAGAAAAATAGAAATTTTGTTGTTTTCATGCATATTAAAAAACTGATAAATTTTTTACAATTTACAGCTTACTATTATTAAAGAACAAAAAAATATAGAAAACACAAAATTTATTTATTGTAACAAGTTTTTTTTCTTCCAAAACATCGATTTTCATATACAGAAGCAATTATGGTTTTTGGTTTTGGAATGATATTATATATACATATCTATATAATAATCTTTTATGGTATATAGTTAACAACACAAACTCTTGACAAATTTGATTTAAATATACTAAAACCGATTTCAATTTGCTTTTATTGGAACCTTACGGTTCAGTTTTGGTTTTATATTTAAATATGTTCACCTTTAAATATGTTTACCTCTATTTTGGATATGAAAATATGTTTTGGACAGGAAGACCAAGGCCAAAAGCATACGGAGTGATATTTCAAGACGAAAATGGAGTGTTACACAAGGCAGAGCTTGCTAAGAACGCAATGAACGAGGTGATTTTGTCTGCAGGTGCCATTGGGAGCCCGCAGCTGCTGATGCTGAGCGGTGTGGGTCCTATGGCTCATCTTGCAGCTCACGGGATTAAACCGGTGGTCTTAGATCATCCAATGGTCGGGCAAGGAATGGCAGATAATCCAATGAACGCCATCTTTATTCCTTCACCTACGCCTGTGGAGGTTTCTCTAATACAAGCCGTTGGGATCACAAAATTTGATAGTTACATTGAAGGAGCAAGTGGCGTCATCTTCTCTTATAGTTGGACTCGTAATTACTTCGATGGCGTTTTGAACTATCTTAACGAGGTATAATATCTATAAACACATTAAACGTTTTTACAACTATATGTTTACTAATGAAATTATATGCTAATGTTTTTTTCTTTCATTGTGTAAGATTCAGACAAGCCATACCACTACATCCACACCACTCTCCACTCAATCCATTACAGATTTTTTCAAATCTATAGATCCGTTATTCAATGCGACCACACAAGCCGGTGTAATCCTCCAGAAAGTGGCGGGACCGGTCTCGAGAGGTCACTTGGAGCTTAGGAACACAAACCCATATGATAATCCTTCAGTGAGATTTAACTACTATCAAGAGCCAGAGGATTTGAAGAAATGTGTTGAAGGGATTACCACTATCATTAAAGTGATTAACTCGAAGGCATTTTCCAAATTCAAGTACCCGGAGGCGACCATACCTGGCTTGCTTGATCTAATACTGAACGTTCCCACTAATCTACGGCCGAGGCACGTAACCTCGGTGTTTAATTTAAAACAATTTTGCATCGACACTGTGATGACTATTTGGCATTACCATGGAGGTTGCCAAATTGGAAGAGTGGTAGACAAGAATTACAAAGTTTTAGGTATTGATGGTTTAAGGGTTATCGATGGATCAACATTTCTCAAGTCTCCAGGCACAAATCCTCAAGCTACGGTTATGATGCTTGGAAGGTAAATTCATAAACCCAATGACGAAGCCATCAAAAAAATATTGAACATTTTGTTAAGAAATGATTGTTTTGATTGATATCTGTAGGTATATGGGACAAAAGATTCTTAAAGAGAGGGAAGCTTTCCTCGAAAAGAAAGAAGAAGAAGCATGATTAGATATTACTTTTGAGATATATGCTAAACGAATCATGAACTTGGAATTGTTTTAATCAATGTATGGTGGGTGAACTAAAATAGTCTGAATGTGTACATCCGTCCATGTTTTGATTCTATTATGTATAACAATGGTGGAATCTTTTGAACTGCAGTTGGTTCTTGTGCGTAGTATATGCTTTGATTTTTAAGCCTGCCTTTTAAATTTTCCAAGCAGTGGCTTGGAAAGTTAAACATCTACTATATGTAAAGGAGGAAGAAGTTACAACAAAATCTCAAGAGTAAACTGTTAGATGAAAGATATCATCAGTAAAAGGGGAATTCAACTTTGGCAAAGAAACTATTATCAGTGAGAGAACATTATTTCTCACAAAATTGAAGTTGAGTCTTTGCCAAAGGAGAGTTTTCTTTTTATTATTTTATCTTTTGATTTGTTCATTGTAAATCTGCAGATTCAGTTATCCTTCTCCACAGGTACTTGCTTCTATTACTAATCCTCTTAGTTAAAAAGGATAACTAATAATTGACAATATCATTAAGACAATAATCACTCTTTTTATTTGAACGGTGAAGACCATATATTGATATCCCGATCATCTTTGATGCGTGATCGAATAATCTTCGTTATTTCCCCCAAGCATTTCTCTCTCGAAGAATCTTCTTCCCCATGTACCTACACTTACCACTCCAACAATCCTATCTGATTTAAGTCTTTAATATGTATATATGGATCTTTTTTGGATCTTACCTTCCGAGCATCATGACGGTGGCTTGAGGATTAGTGCCCGGAGCTTTAAGAAACGTGGATCCATCGATAACCCTCAAAGCATCAATGCCTAAGACTCTGTAATTCTTGTCGACCACTCTTCCAACTTGGCAACCTCCATGATAATGCCAAATAGTTATCACGGTGTCTATGCAAAATTGTGTCAAGTTGAACTTTGCCGACTCGTGCCTTGGTCTGAGATTGATGGGAAGGGTCAGCATGCGATTGAGCAGCTCACGTGCAGTTGCATTCGGATACTTGTAACTAGAGAATGCATTCGAATTTATCACTTTAATAATGGTTTTAAGTCCTTTAACACACTTCTCAAGATCTTCCGGCTCTTGGTAGTAGTTGAATCTCACAGAAGGGTTATCATCTGGATTCTTGTTCCGGAGTTCTAAGTGACCTCTGGACACTGGACCGTCAACTTTATTGACGATCCAACCATCAATTTCCAGCACGTTCGATCGCAAATCAATGGATTTGAAGAATTCTGTAATTGCTAGGGTGGAGCGGCTTGTCTGCACAATGTTTCATAAGTAAAAAAAACACATGTACATAGTCTAGTGATCTAAGATAATAAGTTAAGATAGATTCAGTGTATTAATATTCTACCTCGTTGAGAATACCTTCGGAGAACCTATGCATCAAGTTATTAGTGAGTTTCAGGCCACTAAAACCTTCGATGAAAGTATCAAAGTTGGTAATCCCAACAACCTTTATGAGGGACGTTTCTACAGGTCGAGGAGACGAGACGAAAACAGTGTTCAACGGATTATCTCCCATCCCTTGTCCAACCATGGGATGATCTAGGACCACAGGGTTCACCCCATGGGCCTCAAGATGAGCCCTAGGACCCACGCCGCTCAGCATCAACAGTTGAGGGCTCGCGATGGCACCCGCACACAAAATCACCTCGCTCATTGCGTTTTTTGCTAGTTCTGCCTTGTGGAACACTCCATCCGCATCTTGATATATTACTCCGTACGCCCTAGGTCTTTGGCCTCCTGTGGAAAATATGAGATTACATATCCAACGACAAAAGTATATATAAAAGTTAGGAAACGAAAATTTCTTGATCAATAAAGACCTTTAGTGGTGAAGAGGATCTTGTGGACAAGAGCGTGCAAGTAGACAACAATTGTGTCCGGATTAGCATACTCTAACAAATCAGCGGCCGAGTGTCTATGGCCAGCTGGGTCGAAGATTGTACCACTGATCTTCGTCCCAACTATATGATCTAAGGTGAAACCGTTGTACGGTAACACACCTGCCTCCAACAAGCCATGTTTCAACGCAGATTGCCATCCTGTTACTTGTGGCTCGTACACAAGTTTGCTCTCGACCCACTTGTAAGCAGCTTCCACTTCATCCCTCTCCCACTCAGCATACTCCACGTAATACTCTTCCGCACGTGAGTAAAACCCAGCGTTCAGCACAGACTCGCCTCCGAGGACCCGCGCACGTACGTTGTAAACGCCGTCCTCGGAGATGAAAGGCTGCGACCATGAGTCCGGTGTGATGTTAAATAGTGTGTTGGTAAAGTTTTCAAGATCGGTGGCCGTCGGATTGTCGTAAGGAGAGCCGCCACGTTCGAGAACCAACACGTTCGCGTTTTGAGAGAGCGTTGTGGCTAATGCACAACCTGCTGTTCCTCCTCCGATGACTATGTAGTCAAAATGAGCATGAGTTGGTGCTAATGTTGCATCTTTCATAAATCGGTAAAACCCTGTTTTCATGAAAAAAAAAAAGTTCATAACATTGAAATTCGAACTAACCTAACAGTTAGAATGAAAATTAAACATTTAGAACCTTTCATTAAAGATACAATGTGGATGGTCCATGAGTTCAGATTGTACCTTTATGGGAATAACAAGAGCCATGTAGTATACAAATTGTGACGAGAATAAAAGGAAAAATATGAAAACCCATTACAGCGTAAAAATATGTTTGCTTTGTTTTTTTCTTTTCTTAATTATCTTGTGTAGATAAAAAAGAGTTCACGTTTCACGCGCTTTATATACTAACATGAAGTATGAGGCTCTTGTTCCAATTTGCTTACTTCCCCAGTTTGTGTGTGTTCTCGTCTAACCTAAAGATATTATACTGAATTATACACTAATCTCCTACAACTACAGCTGACAATGTAACTTCACATCCTACTAGGAAGACAATTAGTAATTTTAGTTGAAAAGACCAATAGTTTTGTTCCGGAAAACAACAACTCCACAATTCACCAAATTTTAGCAAAAAAAACACATTAGTTGGAAAGATCAATAGTCTTGTTCCGGAAGACAACTCCACATATTGACTTACGTAACATTATGTTTCACCAAATTTTAGCGAAAAAAAAAACATTAGTTGAAAAGATCAATAGTCTTGTTCCGAAAAACAACAACTCCACATATTGACTTACGTAACATTATGTTTCACCAAATTTAAGCAAAAAAAAAAACATTATGTTTCATGTTACCATTAGTATTTTTTTTTTGTTTTCCTTTTCCCTTTGATTTTCTTTTATTTTCTTTCATTTCGGTTCTGTTTTCGTCACAGCTTAGTCAAAGTTAATAGGATTTGTGGCTTAAATCTATAGACAGAACATAATAAATTTGATTAAAAGTATATTTGATTGATATTGGAGTCACAGTCTCACAGAAAGAACAAAACACATTGCAAAAAGTATATTTTGTTCTCGAAATTTCTCGTCAATTTTTGCAATGAATTTTGTTCTTTCTGTGAGTCTGTGACTCCATTATCAATCAAATATACCTTTAATCAATTTTTTATGTGCTGTCTATAGATTTAAGCCACAAATCCTGTTAACATTAACTAATCTGAGACGAAACAGAACCGAAATTAAAGAAAATAAAAGAAAATCAAACGGAAAAGGAAAAAAAAACTAATGGTGCTAAAAAAAAAACTCTTTTGGTTTCAGAACCTTTTTCTCTCTCTTTTTTAATTGGTGGTTTCAGAATTTTCAGTGAATCTAAGAAAAATTAAGATACTTGGATCAAGTATGGTACTGAGATCCATACCAGGTAGGTTGTATAGTTACTGATCTTGTTGATAAAAAGAGTTAGTAAATATGCTATGACTGGTAAACAATTGAAAGTAAAAAGTGGGAGAAAGCAGGAGAAAAACTATATGTAGATCTACTATAATCAGTGTTATAATTTCGACCATTTTTTATAAAAAGATTTTTCTCCGAAAAGAACACAGTATTTGATAACACAATTGATTTTACTCTGAATAAGTTTGTTTTCCTCTCAATCTATTTCGAGAGCCTTAAACTAATTTAAGTCTGTTAGGGCATCTCCAACCTATACTTATTTTTTCTTCTATAATTCCCACAAAAATAGAGTAATTCTATTATAGAGTAAGTTTTGCTCCAATGATTTACTCTATAATAGAGTTACTCTATTATAGAGGAGAAAATAGAGGGATTTCACTTTTTCACTCTATATTTAGAGCGAAAAAATGAAATCCTTCTATTTTCCCCTCTATAATAGAGTAACTCTATTATAGAGTAAACCATTGGAGCAAAACTTACTCTATAATAGAGTTACTCTATTTTTATGGGAATTATAGAGGAAAAAATAGGTATGGGTTGGAGATGGTCTAATGGGTGCCTCTTTAGCCGATAAAAGCAGGCACCAAACTTAATGAAAATTCACATATACTAAAATGATAAAAAAAGAAGAAGATATATTTCATTTTTCACAAAAAATAATTACGATTTTTTTTGAAAAAATAATTAAGATACTCTCTATCTGAGTTGAGAAGATAATTTATAATCCGACGTCAGTAACTAGCTAGTTCTTTGAACATGTGAAACTTTTGCAGCATGAAGTGCCATTTTTTCTTCTTGTTCTTTACGTCTTTTCTTCCTTTTTTCCTTTTGATTTCTTCTCAGTTTGATATTTTATTTTTGTTCAACTTTAGTTGAGAATCCTTATATGATTTGTGGCTTAAACTACTCTTTTTATTTTTAATAGTAGATACAAAACCTTTCGTCTCCTCTCAACTCTTTCCGTATTTTGGTGTTGTTGTAATGTACTAATCAGCCAAAACGGTTATAATTGAAATCTAGTTGCGCAGCAATTGGACCCTTATAATTATTCCAGGCTTAAAAAGAATGACATTTCAACTCCTCTTGCTGATGCATTACCAAATTACCAATTATGCCTTGAGAGTTCCCTTTCTTTGAACGATGAGAGCAACAATCCAATAACAAGACTTTTGAGCACATCTTAATTCAAAATCTCAAGCTTCTACTTAAATTAAGTGGAAAGCGTTCTATCGCTTGTAGTTAGTGCACGGTTTAGTATTAGAGATAAGTATAAAGTCTGTATACGAATGAATCGTTAAAAGGAAATTCTGGAGATAATTTACATATGTTTAGAATGTATATTACGTAAATTTTGTTAATCGTTAGTTGGATAAGTTCTAAGTCTCATAACCAACCTTACTTGTTATATATTTCAGAAAAACTTACTTGTTATGTTTTACCAAAGAAAAAAAAACAAACTTGTTATGTAAATATGCTAAAAGGATCAACTATCAAGATTTACCACTCAAACTCTTCTTCTCAATAATGAAAGAAAACCAGACCTTAAAACGAAGAAGATGAAATGTATTTATTGACGTTTCAAGCTTAATATTTTGGATTACATTAAGTATTTTATTAATACAAACGAGAATAACCCTAGCTCGTAGACAGATGGATTTATCACGAATCATCTTCATAACCAAAGCACCCAAAGATAGTCTTTCGCAAACATAATAGT
Organism: Brassica rapa; assembly: GCF_000309985.2. NCBI lineage: Eukaryota > Viridiplantae > Streptophyta > Magnoliopsida > Brassicales > Brassicaceae > Brassica > Brassica rapa. The sequence continues at coordinate 8,187,797 of NC_024796.2, forward strand.
AGTCAAGTTCAAAGTGTTTGAAACACTTGAGATAATCTGGATTAGCAATGAGATGAACCCTGGAGAGGTTGTCACAATATAGTTCTGGTGTGGCCTGCAAAGGAACAACGAGTTCACGCATCACCATGCTGACCCTTTTAGTACGATACACATTGACGTCCATGAATATTCATGAATATTGATTGTTTAGCCACTTCTCCAAGCCAAAAAAAAAACGTAACAAAAAGAAATAAATATAATTACCATATATAAACATTACAAAAATATATATATTGATAAGCATAAATAAACCCTTAGTCAAACCACTGGACTAAGGTTGCTTCAACGATATTGATATGTTTTATTTAATTAATATACTTATTAACAAAGAATGTATACAACCCAAAAAACCATATATGTTATGCTTTGTATGTGGAAATACTTAATTATTCACCTCTTGTCCAAGTAATAATAAGTTCTTTCCAATTATGGTGTCGGTCCAAACAAATATATTACTTGGATTTTCATATTGAATTCGTCAATGACAAGGGTTTGCATTGGTTACATACAGTGGCGGAACCAGAAACTTTTTTTATCAGGGGCATAATTTTTTTTCAAATAAGATTTAATATTAAATAAATTATTTATATAAATAAATAAATATTTATTATTAAATAAAGTGATAAACAGCTGGTATTTTTAAATACATATTTTTATTATTTATATGATTTAACCTATAACTTAAATATTTTTAATAAAAAATGTATATGGTATTTGTAAAGAAAGTAACCTAATCATGGCTCATGAGAAAATAATAAAAACCTAATTATCTCATCAAAATAGTTAACCAATGAAAAACATATAACAGAGTTATTGAACATCGAAAGTTACTGAACAAACCTCTTTAAATAGAATACAAAAATGCATTGAATATTTTGTCATGGATATTAGTGTACATGCAAAATAGGAAACTATCAATAATTTATTACAACTGATAAATATGAGATTAAAAAAAAACTGAAATGGTGAGATGTGAGGCTTGAGCGAAGATTTGGTGGGGGCAGGAAGAAAATTTCAACGGAGGCAAAACAAGCTGATCTAGTGAAACTTTGATTAGTTACTTAACGATTTGGATAAATATTTTGTTTTATCTGGGGCAGCTGCCCTCCTCTCCATAGCTCCGCCACTGGTTACATATAAAAATTAACAACCATATAGAAACTTGAAATATAAGTGTCTGCTTACATACGTATCAAACAAACAACATGATTATTCAACTTTGTTAGCAAATAATAAGAACATTAAGGCATCATATATCAATTGGACGATGAAAGATTGAAAGATAGTACACGTATGATGTAGTACCTAATATGATATATATAACAATAAAACAGTTCGTTGCAATAAGGTTATCATGAACGTGTTATGTTTGCATGGCTGAAAATTATATTTGGATCTTTAATGACAATCTCAAGATACGACATCTCCAAAATTGGGCTAGCTATCAAGAAAACTAAAGAACATTGACTATGGAATTAAATCTCCTATCATATTTAATATTCACACTGAAGATGAATGTGTAAGATGACATAACAATCTCGCTGTGAATTATTTTGCTCAAGTTACGTCAATGTGATTATTAAACATTGAATGTAGTTACGTCAATGTGGATGCTAAACACTGAAATATGGTCTTGCATAACAAACTCAAGTTACGTAATGTGAATGTTAAACATAAAGCAGAGTCAAAGATTTGAGCAGATTATATAAAATTGTGTTATATAATCATTGAACCTTCACTGTGAATTATCTTGCTCTGTCTCGATGGTGTGGTGTTTAATTTGGTTTGATGATTGTGTTTTGTTTGTAGGCAATACTATTCACATTCAATAAACGCAAGAAAAGATCACTTTGAGACAATCAGCTGCCACATCATTATTAACAGGCATTGTCACCATCGTTCTCTTGCTTGGAGTCTTAAGTCTGATAACTCTTCTATGACAGACTCGAGAGACGTCACTTTGATAACAGTCATGCACGTAAGTTCTTAACTTAATCTCTCAAGAGCCATTACTGTCAACATTATTCACATTCAATAAACGCAAGAAATGTCAGTGTCACTATGAGACAATCAGATGCAACATCCTAGTTAACAGGCATTGTCACCATCGTTCTCCTGCTTGGAGTCTTAATTCTGATAGCTATTGTATGACAGAATTGAGGTATGTCAGTTTGATAACAGTAAGCCAGTAAGGCAGGTCGTTGATGTTTTCTTGTAAAGTATTAACAAAAGCTGTTCGTTAACAAGTTTGTTGTCGGATGCATTACGATTTGATACGTCAGATTATTTAAAGTGGTGGTCATTAATTGGGTTGCCGAAGGAAGACGATGACGATTTCGAGAGATGCAAAGAGGAGGTTGACGACTTAGACGAAAAAGAAACTCTGGTGTGACTGTCTGAGGCCTTCATGTCACAGGTTCGAAGTTGGAAGAAGAAGCTCTGTGAGGAAGCGGCAGAGACATTAGGTTCAGATTTTTTTATGGTTTTGATTTTCTTAAAGCCAAATCTAATTTATAAATTGAATTTATTTATTTTAAAATTTTATTTAATTAAGAGTTTATTGTAATTTTTTTTTGAAATAAATATATATTAGTTACACTTTATTTTGTAACAAAGTTGCCACGAAAATTATCATAACAAAACATGAGATTTTCGCCACTGAATGTTTGTGGCAAAATCGTAGTTGTTTTACTACGACTTTGACGCGGTCCAAATTTGCTAGCCATATTTTTCGTGGTATTTCGTGCCTAAATCTTCGTATAGCCACAAAATTTGGTTCATACCCACGATTTTTTTTGTCTATAACCTGTTTTTTACTAGTGTCAGTAATTAGTAATTACTAACCAAATCCACAAATTTTGCTATATTTTGTATTTACCATCCCTTCCTTCGTATAAGTACCTCTTCCTTCGTAGTCATCCTCACCCTTTCCTAATCAACATCACCTTCTCCATAACCACCACCATCATTATAACCGTTACGACCATAAAAAATAATGAAAGTATGAGGGGTGCGACCAACAGAAATAGTTTGTTTTATTTTTTCTTTTTATATTGTGTAGCTTAGCATGTAAGCATTGTAAATATAAGGAAGCAAAAGGCGAAAAGAAAACACTTTCTTGACCATTAAATCTTACGCGTTCTTAAAAGAAAACTGGGGGAAACAATACAAAGTGAAATGCAGAGTCTTTTCTTGATAGTAATCATTATTCCCGGCTAATTTTCCTTTTTAGTCTTTACACTTTTTCAATATAAACAGAAAAAACATCCATCGTACCATATTTCAATAAGTAGTTACACTATAGCTATTTCATATAAGTATGCAACACCTACACAAGTAAAATTCAACCACAGCTCTACAAAAAGCTTAGTCATTGAGAGCACAATAAAAAAACGTGGTTCAATAATATTTTTCTAACATTTTACCACCTTACATGAACATTTGCATCACATTATACATTTTCTAAATGTTCTTTGCGCATTTTCAAAAGTAAGAAATTTTTATCATAGTCATAGATATAAGCATACACAACGTCAATCTAATGCGTTGTAGAAACATTCATCACACCATATTATTTAACCACTCCAATAATCTTACTTGACACCAAATTATCTGCAAGAATTTAATGCTTTAATGATTTAGGTCTTCCCCAAACTTTAAACTTAATATACTACATATTTCTAAATAATGCCAGATATGGCATAATAGATCAGAAAAGCACATTTGTAGCGGTTTATTAGCACATGAGTACATTAGCACTATTATCTAATTATTATATATGTTTTCAAGTTTTAGCTTGAAAGTTTCAATATAAGTTTTGCCATACTCCAATACATTATTTATAGTTTAAATTTAAAATATCAATACTATTAAAAGAGAAGAAGTCTAAAAAAATCTACCTATGAAAGTTGTTTGGACCCTTTGGTTACACTTACTTTTTTTTGGTCCTATAATTAATTACTCTAATTATACATCATTAATAACTCTAACAACCTACGAAAAATTGTGATGTTCGCGAGATATTAATTGTCTTACCATAAAAAGTTAACGAACACTCCTAATTTCGTGGGATCACAATCATTGTGATATGTGTTGGATATTAATATCACTAAGATCACAATCATATTAAAGCTAAAATAATTTTTCATATTTATACATGTACTAATAATATCACTAAATATTGTATCATGACATCTTATATTGTTTCAAATATTTATAAAATTAAATTTGATAAATCACAAATCATATGTTAAAATAAAATTATATTTAAATTATGTTAAATTAATTTTTATAGAATGTATTATAATAAAAAAAATATTAATAAAGTTTAAAAACTATGAGAAATCTTACAAATATGTTTTATTGAATTAGTTAAAAAAAAATTATCAAATAAATATTAAACCATATCAATTTAACAAATGTAAAACTTATAAAATACACACAAAATATAATGAGAAAATAGGTTTGGGTACTCAAGTATTCGGATCGGTTCCTTTCTATTTTGGTTATTTGGATTCTACACATTTGGACCTAAATAGATATTTGATTTTTTTTATTCAGGTTTAGATGGGTTCTTTCATGTTCGGATTAGTTTGAAATCATAATTCAAATACATGTAAAATACATGTAATATTTGAATATGTAGCATGGATAGGTCGGTTCATATATTTAAGTTTTGACAAAGATCAGAAGTACCTGAAAACCAGAAAATTGATAGCGGGTTATTAACGGGTTTTGGCTTTTACCGTATTTTTATCATATTTTGTTTTATTAAATTCAAAACAGAACTATATACAGATTATTGAATCTATCGGTTTGACTATATGTTTGGATTGTATATGAAAATACTATTTACAATTCAAACATTATAATAGAGAAATTTTAAAATCATTTATTCCTAATAAAAAGTAACAAACTTATTCAAATTTTATCAAACGGTCAACAAAAAATATTCGCGCTTGGCAAGCACGGATCAAAATCTATTATTAATTATAAATATATAATAATATATATATATATATCCGTGATTTTCCTTAATGAAATGGTGAAAGACAAAAGAAACAAGCTTTTGTCTTAGGTGCGCTACTTTACCACTTTAGACTTTAGCTATATTTAACACAAGCTAGGCTCATGACTTAACAATTACAAAACAAATCAAATCTTTTTACACCAAACCAAAACGAAAATGCACCGACCATTTTCCGGTGATTCACCACCACTAAACTGCCTTCACGGCTTCTTCTCGTCGTCATCAATCCCCGGAGACGTCACCTCCTCCGATCCACCACAAGGTCCAACTCCCACCGTCACTTCCGCCACTCTCCGCCGTAATTTTGCCCAGACCACCGCCTCCACTATTTTCCCGGAGACCCATTTCACCGACCCGAACTCACTTCCTTCCCTTCAAGAATCCTTCTCCCACTTCATCCAAGCTTACCCTAACTACACCGACACTTACGGTATCGACCGTATCAGATCCGACCACTATTTCCACTTGGGTCTGACACATTACACGTGTCTTGATTACATAGGAATCGGTTTATACTCTTACTCACAGTTACTCAACTACGACCCTTCCACTTACCAGATCTCCTCTTCCTTGTCTGAAAGTCCCTTCTTCAGTGTTTCTCCCAAGATCGGTAACTTAAAAGAGAAGCTTCTCCACGATGGAGGTCAAGAAACAGAGTTCGAGTACTCTATGAAGAGAAGAATCATGAGCTTTCTCAAGATCTCCGAAGAAGACTACTCGATGGTCTTCACCGCCAATAGAACTTCTGCGTTCAGGCTCGTCGCCGAGTCTTACCCGTTCTCAAAACGGAAGCTGTTGACGGTTTACGACTACGAAAGCGAGGCCGTAGACGAGATCAACAGGGTCTCAGAGAAACGTGGAGCCAAGGTAGCTGCAGCGGAGTTCTCATGGCCAGGATTGAGAATCTGCTCGTCTAAGCTGAGGAAGATGGTCACTGCTGGCAAAAGCGGAAGCACTAAGAAAAAGAAGAAGAAGGGTGTTTTCGTATTTCCACTTCATTCTAGGGTTACTGGATCGAGGTATCCCTATCTATGGATGAGTGTGGCGCAAGAAAACGGGTGGCATGTGATGATCGATGCTTGCGGTTTGGGACCAAAGGATATGGACAGTTTCGGTCTTTCGATATATAATCCTGACTTCATGGTGTGTTCGTTCTACAAAGTGTTTGGAGAAAACCCTTCAGGATTCGGTTGCTTGTTCGTCAAGAAATCGACTATTCCGATTCTTGAATCTTCCACTGGTTCGGGTATGGTTAACCTCGTACCTACTGACGATCCGATTTCATTACACGCTTTGGAGATCAGCCGGACGCGAACAGAATCTGAAGAAGTAGATAGCTGTAGCTCTGGAATCGAATTTAGAGGTCTAGATCATGTGGACTCACTTGGGTTGGTAGCAACGGGGAACAGATCAAGATGTTTGATCAATTGGTTGGTAAGTGCTCTCTACAAACTTAAACATTCTACAACTAACCGTCTAGTTAAAATCTACGGTCCAAAAGTTAATTTTAATAGAGGACCAGCGGTTGCGTTCAACCTATTTGACCAAAAGGGAGAGAGAATCGAGCCTTTTATCGTGCAGAAGCTAGCTGATTGCAGTAATATCTCTCTCGGACAAGGGTTCCTGAAGAAAATCTTGTTCGAAGAGGAGTATGAAGGGGTGAAAGATAGAGTTCTTGAGAAGAGGAAGAACGAACAGGGGATCTCTGTTCTCACTGCCGCGTTAGGGTTTCTCGCGAATTTTGAAGATGTTTATAAGCTTTGGATTTTCGTTGCTCGGTTTTTGGAATCAGGGTTTGTGGAGGCGGAGAGTGTGAGATGTGGAGTTCATGTTTTTGAGCATAAGAGCCGTGAAGTAGTGTAGTCTTTGTAATAAGAGTTCTTGTACTTGTAGTCAAAGTTCAGATTCGGTTAAACCAGTTTGGTTATAAGTTGTGTAACTTTTAACCATGAACTTTGCTATGTTTGTTGTTTCATTACCAATAATAATTAATAAACTTAGATCATACATAAAAAGTACTAATATAAGCAAAAGCATTCATCAATTCACCAGGAAAAACTAAACAAAGAGAGATAAGAAAAAGGTCCAGCTATTTAGGTTAAAAAGTTCAAAAACGCAAGAAGAAGAAGAAGTGCAGAAGAAAGAAAAAACGAACCTAAAATCGATTCCTCAAATCTCTGATGGAGCAGGAGACACAGAGCCTAGGAAATTTTTGGATCTCACTTTGTAAATTTAAACGATCGAATCGAGAAATATTTGTTGGACTTACGGTTTCTCACCGAAAGAGAATCATAAAATATACATGTGAGACAGTAAAAGGAAAATATGCATACATAATGGTAGTAGCCATCTATCATACTAGAGATGTCTCGGGAATGGAACATCATGGGGAAAGCTTGGAAACATCTTGGTAAGTGGTAACGTTTCAAGCTAGAGGGTACAACAAGTAGTGGACGGGGCATATAGGTTATAGAATATGAGGATGTTTCAGACACATTTTGTCTTGAGACGCAAAACTTTGAAACGGAACACAATATCTTTTTTTTTTTGGAACACAATGTGTAATCCTAAACGAGTAAAATGATGAGGTGTTTTAAAAATATTATACACAACTATTTTTTGTGAATAACTGTTTCAGTTGACCCATTGCATCTTGTGATTAAAAATCATATCCATTTACAGGTTTTAATATTCAAGAGCAATTATAACATTTAGATAAAACAAACAGAAATCTAACTAAAATTTCAATTTACGATGTTTATCATAACTTCATTATCCTCAACATTTTTAGTAATAATGCCTTCAGTAAAAAAAACATGTTTAGTAATATATATTTCTGTACCACTTGTCGCACGAAATGAGGCGGAGTGGGAGGTCCATTAGCCAAGGCGATCGGGGTATTACAAGTGGTATTAGATTATCCATCTCGGTTCTGACCCGAGAAGCGTCTTAAGATATGTTGTGGTGCCCAACGAGGATGTTGTGCTCTGTGAATGGGGTGAATGGTAACATCTCGATTTCTGGTATATGTGGAAAGACTTAAGAGCATTGATTTAACTATCTATGTCACCAAAGTACATTTATCTTTTCTTGTACACATCCATTTAGAATTCTAAAGTTTAGCGTGCTTGAGCTTGAATTATAGTAATAGAAGGATGAGTGACCTATCGCGCATGAGGCCAAAGCACAGAGAAAGGTCATCTGGTTATTGCAGAGTCAGTAAACAAAAATAACGAGCCTCCAAAAAGTTAGCGCATCACCCGTCGCATAGAGTGAAGCCTACAAACCGAGAAAACGGATGTGCGAGGCCCATTAACCGTGGACGGTCGGATCGTTACAGTGTTCTTGTGAATGATATTGCTGCGCTGCTTCGAGATGTGGAAAATGACCGCCTGGCTGACCAGCTTGCGAAGTAGAGAACTGTCTCTTTCTCTCTGTTGCAGTAAAAGTGGTGAGAGATATGATGTTTGTTCATGAGATTCTCTTATCCACACTAGCATATTGGACCAAGTGATGAACAATTTCACACCGCTCTATTGTAGACTAATGAAGACACCATTTTCCATATATCTGAGCTGTAGTCACACCTAAGAAAAAAGTGGCCTCTTGTTTCTGAATCCTAAGAACAAAGGCAGCAAGACAGCGATATTTTTTTTTGCTGAAATGTTAACTTTATAACAACAAAAAAAGTTTGTACAATCTCATGATCCTAACTAGGGGATCAAAAGAAATAAGAACAATGAAAAGATTTCCAACCACAAGAATGCTATGCTTTTGTTTGAAATAAAAGAAACATAAGAAACATGACAGAAGCACAATCTCTGATCCTCCTCGTCTTTGCGCTGATGCTAACGATATTTGCATCCCCACGCAGCTAACCTTGTCCTTTAGATTCACTACTTAGGGTTGCCACTAATTAGCCGAAAGCTTAAAATTAATGGCCATGATTCACATTGGTTCAACCCTAAGGTAAAGAGTTTTGTTCTATTCCTATTCTCTGCCAGACCAGACCATCTAGCAAAGTCATCAAGACACTCAATAATTATGTGTAAAATACCATGACATCGTTCGTTAAAGAATACCATGACATCATTAATAAACATAAGATGATGAATCTTTAAAGCCGCTGTTCTTATAACATCTACTCTATAATTTATTTCAAAATAGAATTTGGAATAAGAAGTGATATGCAACTTCACTCCATTTGTTTGTTCCATAATAGTAACTAGATTTATTTTATAAATAAAGTAATTTTTTTTGTGTGTATTACACCATTTTTATTTCAAATGGAGTAGAGTTGTAGTTAATTTAACTCTATTAGGAAGTTACTTCATTTTGCAGGAAAAGAATTGAAATTTTCATTGGAAATATACTAAGACAAGAGCCATGAAATGCTGTAAATGCCATGTAGCCTAGTTTTGATCATAGGGCCGACAAAAAATATCTGATCAGTTAAAAAGAGATGTCATCGGGGATTAGGCCCAATAACTAAACCAGGCCCATATTATCTCGGCAGCCTCTATCCATGTGAATAATGTGAGATATGATCTTATATAAATGAAACGAGGATCTTGAGGGGCCCTCCTTCCATCTTTGTAGGGTTCGTGAAAGAGGATAAGGTGCGGTGGTGACTTTTCTACCTTTCTAGGGTTTGCTCTTTTTCTTCTATTCACCTTTTCACTGTTCATTAATTTACAAGTAAAATAAATAAGTTGACTTCAATCTTTGTTCTATTAATCTCCTTGGCTGATTTTAAATTTGTTATCTTTTTATTGAATTTGTTCACATTCACATTTTCTAGGGTTTTGGTTTTTTTTTGGGAAAATGGAATCGAATCTTGAAGGCAAAGAGGCCATGGCCCATCTGTCCGACCCGGATCCGGAAACCAACCGGGGCATGCTCCTGAAACAAGAAGACGACGACCCAAACAAGCAACAGGAAGTCGGGTTTTTGCAGCCAGTCACGGCTCCGAAGAGACCACCGTCAAAGGACCGTCACACGAAAGTAGAGGGACGTGGTCGGAGGATCCGAATGCCCGCCGGTTGCGCTGCTCGAATCTTTCAGTTGACCCGCGAGCTCGGTCACAAATCCGACGGAGAAACCATTCGGTGGTTACTAGAACGGTCTGAACCGGCGATTATCGAAGCAACCGGAACCGGAACCATACCGGCGATTGCTGTATCGGTCAACGGTGCTCTAAAGATCCCGACCGACTCTACGCCGCAGTTTGAGAGCGACGGTGGCTCCGGGAAACGGAGGAGGAGAAACTGCACGAGTGAGTTCGTGGACATCAACCGCCAAGACAGCTCAGTTACTTCTGGTCTAGCTCCGATAACGGCGTCGAGTTACGGCGTTAACCTAATGAACGTTAATGCGCAGAGTTTCGTGCCGTTTTGGCAAACTGGGTTCGTTACTGGTGGGCCGAATCAAATGGGTCATATGTGGGCCATACCCACCGTTGCTGCTCCATCGTTTCTGAACGGTGGTGGTACTAGACCAGTCCCTAGTTATGTCTCAAACACTTCGGACGCTGAGCCACAGATGGGAACAAGCGGCGGTGGTGGCGATGAAGGCACGACTCAAACGCTGAGGGATTTTTCGTTGGAGACTTATGATAAAAAGGAGCTTCAGTTTTTGGGTGGCTCAGGGGACAACACATCTCCGTCTTGAGACTTAGGAAAGTTATTACTTGTTTGTCTTGTTCTTAGGGCAGTTTGATTCTTCCTGGTTGACCAAATGGCGTGTAATGGAGTTGGTCGAACGACTTTAATTAGGTATTTATTGGGTATTTAAGTTACTAAGATTCTATTGAGTGGGATGACAGATTGATAGTATGATATACTCACGGGAGAGAGGCACGTGCTTCAAGGAACGTGCACGAATTTGGTTCATTATTCGTCTTGGGCTTCTCGTCATGACACGTTAGATCCATAAGTTAAAGCCAGTAGGCTACAAGTCTCATTAGCTGTATACGAGGCCCAGTCACAAAACTATTCTATACACTTACCCCTAGAGGCTACAAATGAAATGATGCATTCCAAAATCGACATAAAACCGTTAAACTCCTACTATCAAGAAATCTCCAACCCACGACACAATTTTGATCTGAAACCTTACCATTTTAGTGTAGTTTTCATACTATTTTTTTTTTCATATCTAATCACAATACCAAATTTCACATTAAAACTGTTGTTTTGATTTTTATATTATTAAATTAGCGAATTTATTATTACTAAATATATATATAATGAATAAAATTTATTATATAGTTATATTGCACAAAATATATCACACTAAAAATTTGTTTTTAATAAATATTTACTATTTTTACATATAATAATATTAAAATAATAACATAAACGATTTCAATATATATAATATATTAACTCTATATATTTAATTTCTATTTCATATATATATTTTTATTTTGCCATTGATATTTATTCAACTAATATTTTATTGATAAAAATAAGTGAATAGTGGTTAGTATTGTGAATATCGCAATAAATTTGGTACCGTATTGTAGCTCTACATTAAAATGATGTGTTTTGTTTTAAAATGTGGTTTTTAGAATTGGATTAGAGAGATTTTGGTATAAAAGTTACACTAAGATTCCGTTTAATATTTATTTTTAAATGCAAACAGGTGCAGACCCCAATTTTTTTCACTTGAGTCAGTATAGAAATATTTATTTTTAAATGCAAAATAAATAAACTTAAGTTCATTTATTTTTGTTTCCAAGGGACCTTGATCCTGCGCCTAGACAATCTAACACTAAAGACTATGACGACTTGACCAAAGTAATTTCTTGTAGATTTATAAACTTTATATTATTATTATTATAATTATTATTTTTTGAACAGCAAACTTTATATTATATATATAGTCATAGACTCATAGTGAAATCACATAAACAACAATATTTACTCTTTCTTTTTGATGAAAATCAATACTTTGTTTATGGCGAGTGAGAATAAGAACAAGAGTTCTAAGTCCACTTCCAGTACTTGTGTTATAGTTGGTTCAATGTTGGATGGATTGACATTGTTGGGCCTTTTGCTGTTTCTTGTTTTATGGTGTCCGAGTTACAAGAAGCATGGGAGAATGAGGGAAATTATGGTGCCCGAATTACAAGAAGCATGGGAGAATGAGGGAAATAGAGAGAGCTGGAGAGTAATGGGAAGCTTTGAGTATGGCTCAGGTCAAAGAGACAAGAGAACCGACTGCTATTACGACTCGTAGACAACCAGTTATATGATTGAGCTGCGACTATATAATATAAGGTTTTCTAACAATTACAAGTAATTACTTTTGTCTATTGGTCATAGCCCTTAGTAAATTTAGTTTCTCTCTCGAGCTCGAAGTCTGCAAGAAGCAATTTTTTTTTCTTTAACTAAACAACGTCGTTTCAATGAAGGTGCCACATTATCATCACGTTGGATATCACATAAGAAAGTTAACGGTTGATTTGAATTTATTTGTAGTTCATGATGAAATATGCACGGTTAGAGCACCCGCAATGGGAATCCTTAAGGGGGAGTCCTTAGAGAAAAAATAATTAAATAATCGGTAGACCCCACCAAAAGCTAAGGATTCAATCCTTAAAATTCTTAAATAAGGACTTTTTTTTAGTGAATCCTTGCACTATTTGCAGGTCCCGACGACATGTGGCAATCCGCGATTGGTTGATATTTATTTTTTTTTATCTCAAAAAGAAAAAATAAATAATAATACTTAAAAAATCAAAATACACTTTTTCTAAGGACTCCCCTTAGAGTAACACCATTGCGGGTGCTCTTATATTGTTCATGTAGGAAAAAACACGACGTGAAAAGTTTATGTATCCACGACTAATATTAATCCAACCCATTTCATAAATAAAATGTGATCAATTAACCAACCAACTCACACTATATAAAATAAAAATTATGGAAAAAGTTGGATTTAATTGTCAACTATTTCTATCAGAAATATTTTCCTAATCTTCAACGTGAAAGAGATTGAAATACGCCATCTTCTCTTCTCTTGTAGAATAATAAAAGTGGTTCAAACACATTAATTGTAGGATAGTAGAAACAAAATGCACCATATATTTTATAAAAAGAAAAAATTGATTTTATAAATTAATTTTATATTTTTATGTTTTTTTTGGTCAATTTTTTTTTTATGTTTAAAATACCAGTTTTATGGAGATTAGCCATGTTGGTACAGTAACACATTTCTACAAACCAAGAAGAGCGAATAAGTATGGTGAAGTAGGGCCTAGCTATTATATTATTATATTCTCTAGTACTGAATTGACCAAAAAAAATAAAAATTCACGAGGACTGAATTGACCAAAAAACAAAAAAATTCACGAGGACTGAAATGGATAAGGAAGTGTATCTTGGTAGATACCAAAGATAGTATGTTCTGTCGATGTAACGAAGCTTTCAAGTCATTGGTCAGCGAGTCTCTTATGAATCGATTTCGAACATAACAGCTTGGTTGCCCATATTCTACAGGCATGTAGCTACCAAAAGGCGAAATGATCTTTAGAATGGCACAAGCTCCAGTAACTAGATCTAATTAAAATATGATATATATGTACTTTTTCACGTTGTTGACCAAAAATAAACGAATTTCCGAATTTCATTTTTTTTCAAATAATACAGATGACATTTTCTTTTTCTTTAGGTGCACTTCTTGCAGTGCAGTACAAGTAATTACGAAGCAAACCAAAAGGTGCAGAAAGAAACTAAAGAATAGTACAACAAATCCTTCACCAACCGTACCGCTAAGCCAAGACATTGAGACCAAACACTGATAGGCATAACTCAACAGTAGCTACCTTTTTTTGACCATCTTCTCTTTTAATTCACTTCTTTATACATTTTAAGTCTTACTTTACTTACACATACACCTTATACGTATTTAAACAACCACCTCATCCTGTGGTTGGCACGATCCGGATTAAGAGTTTACAATGGCAATTTGGGTTCAAGTTACAAAAAAAAATTACATGTTGTATAATCCAAGTTAGTCGTCAATTTATAATTCTGCTTCTACGTTCCATTAATCTGTTCACAAAATGGTCAGTCTATTTTAATATTTTTTTCTTAAATAATAGTGAATGAGCTCTTTGCACACAAATAATAATAGTGAATTAGTGTTTTTTTTTTTCCTTTTTGAAGTTTTGTCAATCTTAGTTAATATATTGAATGTCACCACCAATCAGTAATATTTTCGTGATATTAAAAAACATGAAGCAACGCAATAAAAAAAGAATAAAAAACGATAGTGTTTTATTGATTGAAATCGTTTTGTAGTCGTTCCCTTTTTAGGATTTAGAAGTCCTTTAAAAATGGAAAAATCTTGTTTTATTAAAAGCTATGGAAGTAAGATAAAAACATAACTTAAATATGAAAAAATGTTTAAGTCAGAAATTTTGCTTCATAGATTGTTTATCCTAAAATAATAAACTAAGAACATAATAAGAAAACGTTTCTTTCTCAAAAAAAATATGGATTATGTTTATAGCTGATTCAGAAAGATTAATTTTATTTACTCTCGTAAGCGTATACAATAGTACAATATCTTACTTTTTCTGCTAAAAACAATATCTTAATTTTTCTTTCAAAATACCACGCAATTTAACCTTCTTGTTTTATATATTTATACATGTTAATTTCTTTTAAGTACAGTGACTGGAGTATTATGGCATTAAAATATTGTTTACCTTTTACTGTAACATAGAAAGAAAGTAAAAACTTAGTGGAGAGTTTACCTTTTTCAGATGTGTGTTAGTTATCTATGAACGTTATATATACTTCACATATATTTTAACCAAATACATAGAAAATTTATATCATTGACAGTGCCGATTTATCTAATCTATTAAAACAGATCCCTATTTTGTATCTACTTAAAAAAGATTTAAATTTGGACCTACTCATTTCTTAACTATAATATTCCTTATAATTTGATTATACAATATATATTCCTTTTAACATTACATATTTATTAAAATAGAATTACAATTTATGACATTGATACTTCAACAGAAATTAATATTTATTAAGAGTGTTTTTACGATCTAAAATATAAACCTAATCTTGAGAAAATAATTAACTCTCCACATTTGCACGTAGAGGAAATTTTAGGTATTTGAATTGTTTTTTCATTCTTTTTTCTTTGACAATAAATTGATCAAGCACTAATGTAAGGTGATCATCAAAAAATTTAGATTAAACGTAACATAAATTACTAAAAATTTTACTTCTTATATATTAAGTTAATCAAGCATTGGTGTTTATGCAATTTTGAACCACATTTATTTGATATGATATTAAAACAATTTTAGAACTGTTTAGATTACGTAAGATACTCAGAGATCTTTGGTGCAAGATCATATTTGCATTACTTGGTAGTTCATTATTGGCTAATTTCAATTTAATTATCAGTAAAATAATTTTGTTATTTTATATTAAATTAAATAAGCATTTATTCATTAATCAATTTTATAGGAATATTCTAACAATAATTTTCCTATAATGTTTAATATAATTTTTTTTTTAAAAATCAAACTCTAGATGATATACACATATTACTTTTTACTTTAATAAAATACATTAAATATTAGATTGATTAATAAAAATCAAATTTAATATGTATATATTCCATTTAAAAAACTTATACATTAACAAATTTCATATAAAATAAAAAAAACATAGCATATCTTTTTGCTAAACACGTTTACTTTTTTAAATAGATATATTAACTTTTACAATCATCTTAATAGTATGCTTTATAAGTAAATACAAAAGAAAATATATTACTTTAATAATTCTACTAAATAACAAAAGATATTTATAACATATTTATAAGCCGAGCGGACGTAATAAAAGGATGGCCATCAAGACAGATATGAGTAAAGCATACGATAGGATGGAGTGGTCATTTATTGAAGCTGTGATGAGAAAGATGGGATTCACTGAAACATGGATCACCTGGATTATGAGATGCATTACGTCGGTAAAGTACAAAGTTCTTATGAATGGGCAGCCAAGGGGAAATATTGTTCCAGGTAGAGGCCTGCGTCAAGGAGATCCTTTGTCTCCTTTCATTTTTATTCTATGCACAGAAGCGCTCGTTTGCCTTCTTAATCATGCAGAGAATCAAGGGAAGATAACAGGGATGCGTGTCACACGCGCATGTCCTTCGGTATCTCACCTTCTCTTTGCTGATGATAGCCTTTTCTTCTGTAAGACGGAGCCCCGTGAATGTGAAGAAGTAATGAAAGTAGTCAGGAAATATGGCAAAGCATCTGGTCAATGTATTAACTTTGACAAATCTTCCTTACTCTTTGGTAAGAGGATTAATGCAGCTACTAGGCAAGAGATCAAAGATGTACTTGGAATACATAATGATGGTGGGATGGGGAAATATTTGGGAATCCCAGAGGATATTAGTGGCTCTAAATGCAAACTCTTTGCATTTCTAAAAGATAACCTGATGCATAGAGTAAATGGTTGGACTGGGAGATGGCTCTCAAAAGGAGGAAGAGAGGTTATGATCAAATCCATTTTGCTCGCGCTGCCAACATACGTTATGTCGACATTTCTGCTCCCATTGGAGATTTGTGAGAATCTTGCTAGTGCCATTTCACAATTCTGGTGGAGCTCGAACCCACCAAAGAGAGGTATACACTGGGCGAAATGGGAAAAGGTTTGTTTACCTAAAGAAGAGGGCGGGATCGGATTCCGCTTAATTCATGAGTTTAATCTAGCACTTTTGGCAAAGCAATTATGGAGATTGGTCCAATACCCTGATTCTCTGGTTGCCCGAGTGATGAAGGGCAGATATTATAGGATGACCTCGCCGATAAGGGCAATCTCGGCAAGCAGCCCATCATATGTGTGGACAAGCATTTACGCTGCAAGGAAACTTTTGAGTCTGGGGATTAGACAGAAGATTCATTCTGGTTATGAGGTCAAGGTATGGGAGGATCCGTGGATCCCAACTACACCTGCTAGACCAGCTGCACCTGTAGCGCCAGTGATGCACCCGAATATGAGAGTTAGTGATCTGATTAACCAGGAAACGAAGGAATGGGATGTAGGATTACTAGAGGATTATGTTCAGCCTGGAGACATACCACTCATCCGTAGTATGGCCATAAGCTCTAGCCATCGCCGTGATACATTCTGCTGGAGTTACACGAGAAATGGACAGTATACGGTTAAATCTGGATACTGGGTTGCTCAAAATCTATTGAAGTCAGAAGGGGAAAAAATAGTGCTGGAACCAAGTATCACAAAGCTTCAAGCCTTTGCTTGGAAGCTGAAAGCGCCAAGAAAGATGTGCCATCTTATTTGGCAATTGATAACGGGACAGGTGGCAGTGACGAGGAACCTAGTCAGGCGGAATATGAGGTGTGATAATTATTACCCGAGGTGTGGAGAAACAGATGAATCCGTAACTCATGCAATATTTGAATGCCCACCAACTCTCCAAGTATGGTCCTTATCAGCAATCCCTACAAGTCCAGGGATATTTCCACTGGCGAGCGTCTACACAAACATGGATTATTTATTCTGGAGGAAGAATGCCATCATTCAGCCGGACCAAGATAGGGATCCTTATCCTTGGATAATATGGTATATTTGGAAGGCTCGCAATGATAAACTTTTCAGAGGTATAGATAGAGATCCTTTGGAGCTTGTTCGACATGCAGAGAGTGAATGCCAAGCATGGTTTAATGCAAATGAGATGATTGCACCAGTAGGACAGGCCAACGATAATGAGGTGAACCAAGCCATAAGTTTGGGTAATATTTGCATGCTAGATGGATCGTGGACAGCTTCTGACAGATTTAGTGGATGTGGATGGATCTGGACTGACAGTGCGGAAAACGTGCAACTTATGGGAACACGAAATTTCACTCGTTGTGAATCAGCACTACACTCGGAGGTAGAAGCACTGCGATGGGCGATGGAGAATATGCTTCAACACTCACCGTGCCAGAGATTTGGAACAGACTGCAAAGAACTAATCGCCATGATAAAGGAACCTCAGGAGTGGCCAAGCTTCGCGACAGAACTGAAAAAAATAGAGACCCTGCAGATTTGTTTCCCGGAATTCGAGATCATCTATGTGCCACGAGTGCGCAATCAATCCTTAGATTTTTTAGCTAAGACTGCAAGAACTTTTCGTAGGAAGTTATTTTTTATTGGTTGTTCTATTCCGGTCTGGTTACCCAGACCACCTCAAGTTTGAGTAATAGAATGACCGTTTGACGTCAAAAAAAAAAAACAAAAGATATTTATAACATATCCTCAATGTTTTAAAAGCTTAACCAGATGAACTATAATTTGGGTCAACCAGTTTGGATAGCTTTTAACGATAATATTTTATAATATATATGGTAATATCACTTGAATATGTATATATACAATTATAGATCTATTTTTATTTTTTTCTACAAAGTATAGTATTATAATATTCAAAATTAAATAATAATGAATAATTTTTTTCTTCCAATAAGCTCCATCCATGTTCACGTTCTTCTCCATTTTCATCTTACATTTTCATGTAAAAAATTTTCTAACACTTTTATTTTCGTTGACACATAACTTTTTTTATTTATTTTATCTATCACTGTATCCAATTTATTAACAAATTCAACTAAATTTTCTCATAAAAAAAATACAAATCTAACTAAATAAAGGCTCATTGAAAAAGAGGAAACTATTTCTGATGTATGCACTAAAGAAACAATCGTTCAAACATAACTAAATTTGTAAACCGAGTTTTTTTATGTTACCAGTTCTAACAGCTTTTAGCAGTTTTTTCGGGTCACACAAATCCGGTTTTAGAAACAAACCCAACTCGGCTTAATGAAGGAGTTACAGTTGGACCAACCGATCGGTCCAGTTTTTAAAACAATGCATATCATTTTGTTTGATTATCTAAAATAGTATATTAGCCCAATACAAACATAAATAAAAACCATGATCAAACTTAATGTGATCCTTCAAAGTAATAAAAATACATATGCGGATGCACGGGTCAAATCTAATAATTTGTTAAGTATAAGTTAGACAATCGTTAATTTGTTGTAGCTAATTGTTTTAACTATATTTGTGTTGTCTCAATTGTATTTCGCATTAAATTAGTTCAGTTCATCTTAAAAATAAATATTAACGTTAGATATATTATGTACATTTTTACTGTAAATTAATTTGTGTATGTGTTAGATATGCATTTTGCATTAGTTAAATTGATGACAAATACCCTGAATACTTAAATTTTAAATATTTATATTTGTTAACAAATTACATATGTAGCTTAATATTTTATATATATATATATATATTCTTTTTCACGAGAGCACATGTTGAATACTAAAAACATCCATTGGTTTATAGAAAATCTAAAAAAAATCATAGTAGAGATATCAAATAAATATACACAATATATTATCCAGCTCGACTGCACATATATTATAACCAAAGTACAAGCTTAGACTCGAAGTACAATTTGTTTGAGATAAAATATGAACACCGTAAGATATGCATGTTTGTTCCAAATAGTTAGAGTAACTTTAAAGCATATTCATACACATACATTTTCTAGAAAGTCAGCCTCCCAATATTTGCAGATATGTCTCCTTATATAAGCCAAATAGTCCCGCATCTTCTTTTCCATCAAATCTTCAGACAACTCTTAGGAACAGACATACGTATTAGAGGCTTAAATACAAAAAAAAAAAACTTAAAATGGCATTCTCGAAGAGACTCGTTTTCGCGATGATCTTCGCGGTTTTTGCGATAGTTAAGCCATCAGAAGCTGCTCTTGATGCTCATTACTATGATCGATCATGCCCCGTTGCAGAAAAAATCATACTTGAAACTGTTAAGAACGCTACTTTATACGATCCAAAAGTACCTGCTCGTCTCCTCAGAATGTTCTTCCATGACTGCTTCATTAGGGTATGCATCTTCTTTCTTTGGTCGTTGATATTCGATCCAACTTGATATGGAGTTGATGAAGATCGTTTGTAAATTATTTTGCTTTGGGTTGTTGTAGGGATGTGACGCGTCGATTCTACTAGATTCGACCATGTCAACACAAGCTGAGAAGGATGGCCCTCCAAACATCTCGGTTCGGTCATTTTACGTCATCGAAGATGCTAAGAGAAAGCTCGAAAAGGTTTGTCCTCGTACTGTCTCTTGTGCCGATGTAATAGCCATCGCAGCCAGAGATGTTGTCACCCTGGTGAGTCTTCTTAATAGACCGGTCCCTTTATGGTCTAGATATATACGGTTCGGTTCGAACCCTGACTCGCAATATTTTTCATGTCTTAGTCCGGTGGTCCTTATTGGAACGTACTAAAAGGGCGAAAAGACGGGACGATATCACGAGCCAACGAGACTATCAATCTCCCAGCGCCCACGTTCAATGTTTCTCAACTGATCCAAAGCTTTGCAGCAAGAGGGTTGTCGGTGAAAGACATGGTTACACTCTCAGGCGGTCACACAATAGGATTCTCTCATTGTTCTTCCTTCGAGGCCCGTCTTCAAAACTTCAGCAAGTTCCATGACGTTGATCCTTCGATGAACTATGCATTTGCGCAAAGCCTGAAAAAGAAATGCCCTAGATCTAACAACCGAGGCAAGAACGCAGGGACAGTCTTGGACTCTACATCCTCGGTTTTCGATAATGATTACTACAAACAGATTTTGTCGGGGAAAGGAGTGTTTGGGTCTGATCAGGCGCTTCTAGGCGATTACCGTACCAAGTGGATCGTTGAGACGTTTGCTCGAGACCAAAAGGCCTTCTTCAGGGAGTTTGCAACTTCCATGGTGAAACTTGGAAACTTTGGAGTCAAGGAGACAGGACAAGTGAGAGTTAACTCTCGCTTTGTCAATTAAAGCAAAACCCTACAGATCAAGAACAAGTTGCTAATGAGAGATTTCTTATCTTTAAATTTGTTTTCATTTATATTTGATATAATAATAATGTGAACTCGGCAAATGTAAGACCGATTTTAAACCATATTTTATAGTTCCCTATGAGTTGCAGCGTTTGCTTACAATGTAAGTTTGTTTCTTGAACTTACATGTTACTGTTTCTTGAACCATAAAAGACAGTTTTCCACCTACTAAAGGATCAGCTGAAGCAGAATCAGTAAATCTTTCTTAAATTGGTTTTGGATTTTGATTTCTGGCTGTTCCTGCTTAGATATATCAATAGTGTGTAATGCGTTCGCTTTCCATCTTCAAGAATCCGCTTAGCTAGGAAATCGATTGACAACTTTGGTGTTAAAATTATTTCAAAAACTAAATTTAGGGACGACAATGAAATCAGCTTGACAGTATTTTGTGAGGAACATTATAGCTGGTGAAGAGATTGGGTTCAAGACTGATCTCCGGCCACGTTGTCTATTCTGAAATCAATGTAATTTATAAGATATCACGAATTTGATGATGAGTTATTCAAAAGAACCTTTTTTTTTGTAACACATTCAAAAGAACCTTCAGACAAGAGAAATCGGCAATTACAAGAGTGCTAGATGGATACCGGGTGAACGGATGTGTTAATTATAATTTATATTGGCCGGAACTTAAACACTTGTTAACAATATTAAAACCACATACTGAGCAGAGATAATAACCATATATAATGCTGTTTAATAATGACAGTAAATGGACATGCCATTGTCTATTTCAATATAATATTGGTGGAAAGATAAAAGACTTATTTGTGGACAGATCAAATTTTATATATCGGGCCAGGAGAAACCGATATGTTGAGAGTTCTTTTTCACTTTATGATTAATATATCGACCAGAACGATGAAAGTTGATAGTATTTTCGGTGGTTCTCAAACTTAAATTTGATCGCTTAAATTTAAGTATTCGAAACATCAAAATCTTCCTCTCTTTTTTTACCATTTGATTCATATATAATCTCTGTTTCATAAGATCCAAATCCTTCATTGAATAAGAAGAACTATTCTGTGTCACATGGTCTCTTTTGAAAGGCAAGTTAGGTTCTTATTTCAGCTTTATCTGCCATGTTTATTAGAAAATTCCAGAGCAATGAAATGCTTATCTGTGTAACATATAATAACTTGAAACGTCATTCAACATAAATAATAGGTTATATTTTCTTGGTCTATGTAATCATGTGCTACCATCTTCATTCCTCACTTGATACTATACGCACGGTCGTGTACTTTGTGATGGGAACAATCGTCTCTTATGCAGCTTGTTATTGGATGCTTCAACTCAATTATTATATCTTTGCCTACTCCTCTTCATTGGTGCGTCTTTTGCTTTAGAGGAGACCAAGTGAATATTCAGTCACAGGGACACAGGTAGATAAGAAAGCAGAGAAGCTGCACTTGCTTTTTGGTCTATGTACTTGTAGGCTCCTTTAGCTGACTAGTTTCCATGATAGAGACTATATCCCAATGGTCTTTCAAAGACCAGTCCATTTGCTTTACAAGTAAGACTTCTACTACTACTACTACACACACATCAATATCTATTATCTTGGATATTTAATTCTGAATCAGGAAGAAAATAAATAAATCAACAGAATGGTGCTTTGCTCATAGGATGATGGATTTTGGTATAATTATACACGAAATCTTGCCTAGTTTTTTTTCCCACGTATATATCTACATAGATTTTTGGTAAGTAAAAAGATCTTTCCTTCTTTTTTTCTCTAATCGTGTAGATGTGCACAAACGCCTGGTCGCATTCTACTATCCTAAACAGTGAGACATTACTTTGGCGGTATTAGTGATAAAGTCATGTCTTTTTCTAGGGAAATCAAGAAACAAAGATCTGTTCGAGATCATATCTGCTCCCTGATATCTAGTGTCATCAGTTAAGTACTCTCTCTCTCTTTCTACTCAATAATGCCACAGAAGAAAAAAGAAGGTAACCTTTACAAAGTGGATAAACAAGGAGAATGGAACTGTGTTGTGTGTCCTAGTTTGTGAGTAATGACTAACCAGATGTCGAAACGTAGTCCATCCATGCGGTCCAGCATTGTTGTGGGTCTATCAATATCTTAGTGATTTTTGTCTGTTTGAATTTAGAAAGATAGAAACTCAATTAAGTACATTAACTCCCTTGTTCCCCACCATCTTTTTATCTGTTTTTTTGTCGTTTTGATAACCTACTTTGTTGTTAGATGTTCCCTTAAGCGCAGAGGCGGACCCACCTTGAACAAAGGGGGTTCAGCTGACACAGGTTAAAAATATATTTTAGCAAGTTTGATAAGTATCATGGAAAATCCCGTAGCTCAGTTGGTCTGTTTCTTCCCTATTTGACCCACCTTTAATTGTGCAACCTGAGTTCGACCCTTCATTTTGGCACCTCTTTTTAAAATTTTGTCTTTATACTAATTTCAAACTGGGCCAAACCCAATTAGTGACACCTCTAAAATATAATCCTAGGTCCGCCATCCTCCCCACCTGAAAACTGGCCTGCTTGACATACAACTACTGTTCTGTCTCAGTTCTCCCTCGGGTTTAACAGGTTTTGCCCAGCTGATCATACGTTCATAGAACATGAGTTTGGTGGGTTTGAACCATAGAACATGAATTTGTACGGAACCATTAAGACAAAGAGGGCCCTCCTTTTGTTTGTTTTCACTTTTGGAGATACCTACTGCAATTTTCCTCTTGTGTGATAAGAATAGGAGAAGTTATGGTTTGATCGTGAGATTGTCATGTCAAAAGCAGAGTTTTCTTTCGTCGTTTAGTGAAGAGGATGGGACCCTCTTTTAGTGGTTTTACAAAGTAGAAACGCTCAAGTGACAAGACAACAATGGTTTTGTGCGATTCCCATGGTTTTACACTCGTTAAAGATTTTACTTGTCTACATCATCTCCCTTTTTCTTGTGGCTTATTTTTTTCCAATTTTTGTCAATTATTTTATAGTAATTTTGATTTGAGTTCAGTAAATAGGAATTGTACAGACCTCATACGTAGAGAAGGTTCACATATTGCCCTGTCCTGTCCCGGACCGCAACGGGATTGGCTGCAAGCGAGTCACGACCGGTCAGGCTCACGCGGAACGCGGTCTCCAGAATGGTCAGCCAGACCCGCCTCGCTAAATGTATGTGTCTATGTGGGTTGGCCCGCAGAACGCAGAGGCGGACCCACGGTAGAGCAGGGTGTCGCATGTGCCACATACTAAAACTATATATTTCTTGCGCGCATATAGAACGGATAGCTCTTATTATTAGCTCTTTTTGGTTATAAGACTCACAGCAGTGCCCCACGCTTCACGAGTTCGAAACCCTGGCCTATCTATTTTTTTTTTTTGTAATAAGGCTAAAGATAAATAATTGATAAATAATGTTTTAGTTTAACGCAAATTTCAAGGGCGAAACCAGAGACATGGTAACACAATATTTTTATTCTGTACATTTGTTTTTATTTTAATCACTTTTCATAAATATATATATATTATTTTTTAATTGTGTTGCAAAAACCTTTATGAGTGATTGTCTTTTCTTTAGTGTATAGTTTTTTGAAGAAAAAAAGTGTGCACTTTATTTTGTTATTTATTTGGTATTTATTAATTATAATACTTAGGTTAAGCTAACAACTATAACTAATAAGTATTTATAATGAAGCTATATGTGTAATATATAATTTATCTTAATATTACTCAAAATAAATACTTAATATTATAAAATGCTTATCTTATGTTAATAATATTTAATTTAAATATTTCATTAAATAAGATGTAATAGTTAATGGTTAATGTCATTTATTTTAAAATTATTATATAATTTATTTATTAAATTATATTTAATACTTTCGTAAATGATATAGTATATATTGTGGCCCATGTTAATTCATTTTTTAGATCCGCCCCTGGCGGAACGTCTGATCTTCTATTGCCTGCACAAGCTAAAAGAACATGATCAGTACGCTTTGTGTTTTGTAGTTTCTTGTTGTTCGTGAGTTTTGTTGCATGCCTGTAGATCCAAGACGAAGGGAAACAAGGAAGAATCCTCGGAGTTTGCATCTTCGTTGCCAGAGTTACAATCGATTGTTGGTGGAAGTCACCATCACCAAAGCTCATCGCTCACAATGAGTCATATAGTAGAACCTTTTTTCAAAACAAAAAAAAAAAGATCATTTTTTTTTAAATTGAAACTCTTATTTTATGGGTCCGGGACGGTCGTATTGCTCGCTCGCATAGTTAAGGTGGCCCTACTCATACTCTAAAGAAGAATGAAAAGCACCTAACAAGGGTACAAGTATCCCATTTACACCTAACGCACCACCATACGTGTTGGTTTGCGTCCCATTTTGATTAGTCCCTCGATGAGGCCGGACTCGTAAATTTCATCTTTCATTTATTTGAGAACTGTAGAGAATGAACACTATTCATGTATATGGGTCTGGTTCAGGTAAAGAACTAATAGGATCCAGGTTTTGTGGATCCATTTTAGAGACCTATATAGTTTCAGTTTAGTTCATTTTGGCTCTACATCGGTTCGGTTCGTAATAGTATTGTATGGTTCCGTTATCCAAGAATTCCTCTAGAATAGGTAAATATTTAAAGCTTTATATATATTTTTTTTCGTTTCATGTAATTATTATCTGAAATATCCAGTAATATGAAGAAATCAAAAATATATCTAGTAGTCTGCGAATTAAAATATAAGACATACCAGTAAGAGAAATATCAAAACTATATCTGAATACTCAAAATATACATTTAACTAGGTGTTTTCTAATGTTTTCTGCACCATGTGCATCAATAAAATATTTTAAATCTTATTAAATTTCTAATATTATATTATTTAATGTCATATTTAAATAGATTTACTTTAATGGTGATTTATGAGCTATTAGCATATTCTAATTTTTTTTATCAAAAATATAAATCAAAATTAAATGCAACTGTCCACGTGATGATAATCATAACAACTTCAATAAATTAAATTTGTTGATAAAAGATCGATAGAAACTTTTGATTGGTTAATAATATAAGAATAATATTAAATTATATTATATTATATTAATAATCTTAACACATTAATCTCATAATTATGAAAAAGTGAAAATTAAAAAGATAAACAACCATATATGAGGTGTGATATATACCTAATATTTATGTCAATTTCAGAAAATAGTAAGTTTGAAAATATTATTTATATTACTTGATATAGTAAAAGTTAGTTTTGGGATTTTAACAAATATTATTTTTCGTCATCAACAAATATTAATTATTAGATATAGAGTGTGATTGGTTATTTTCAGGGTAAATGGGAGGAATAAAAATGGGGGAAATGAAAGGAAATATAAAAAATAAGAAAAGGAGGAAAAGTGAAATAAAAATTACAGTGATGAAACTGGGTTTAATAATGTGAGTATGTTTTCTGCTGTTTCAATAGCAAGCAGAGTAAATACAGAATAATGTATTTTACTTGATTGGCAAATAGTCATTGTAATATGGAGTAATAAATTTTCCACATTTTCTTGTTGCGCTATAGATACCATACAATCAAAAGTATAGTTTAATTGTGTACACAATTAATCAACAATATAAGATTAATTTCAAGATGTTCTGAAATATAATATAAGAGATCCCGTAAACATTCTCAAGAGATTTGTATGTTTATTTATTTTTATATTAAATATAATATATTACTTAATAAAGATAGGGTTCTAATCAAAATATATTTATAAATTTAGATAATTTGAAGAAACTTCAGGAGATAGATAATTTTGTTTATCATATTTTATAAAGATGAAAACATGTAATCTGCAATCAAATATAATGTTATTTCATTATAACAAACTATAAATTAACTATTTAAAATAAACTAATACATATTAAAACATTAAGCCACATATTCTATAAAAATATTGTTTTAAAGACTGCCTCAAGCATACTATTTAATATAATATAATACATAATTCTTTTTGAAGATATATTCTTAGAATTATGTTCTAATCTTACCTCTACTCATTTAATTATTTATTTATGTACTAAGAATACAATACGTGCTATACTTATAATATATAAAATTAACCTAACGACACATACATATGAAATTTTGTTCATTGGTATTATTTATTTGAGAATTATGAAGATCTTAAATTTTTATCAATACAGTAACGTCCAATTCATTAATATATATATATTTATATATATGTATTTTTTTTTCTTTGAGAAAGACTGAAACATAATAATTAAATTACGAACACTATATAGTATTTACATATTAGAATTTCCACTAATTTAAACCTCTTACAAATTGGTTGATGTATATTACGCTACATATTCTATACCAAATATGATTTTAAAGATTGGGTCGAGCAAAATATTTAGATTATCCTAATTCTTATTTCTAATTATTTAATTAAGTTCAAATAATATGATAAATTTAATTGATGACTCCTCAGTCAAAATCATAAGAATATGACAAATAAATAAAATTATCTAAAATTATGGAAAATATGACAAATAAGCAAAATCACTTCTCAAATAATAATATAGATGTCACATTTAGTCATAAACCATATAATCATTGACATATCACATTTTTTAGTGAAAGTGATTGTAGATAGAATACATAACAACAGTGTATGAAATCACATTGTATTCAGAGGATATTTTCCGATCATTTGAATTCCCAAAGGGATACCAAATCATTAAAAATTTAAATTAATGAGGAAAAAACTAAGTGTGAAATGAGTATCTCAACCACAAGTTCAAGTCACTATGTTCATGTCTTTCTCCTTCTTTTCTACTTTTTATATTTTTATTTTATATTATGAAAAGTTTGATGAGAAACCTAATCATGTAACTGTTCTTATAGCATTTGCAACATGTGTCTCTTAGAAAAGTTTTTAAATATTGAAAAAATGAAAAGTATGAAAAGAATAAAAGATAAAAGATAAAGAGAGAGGTTCCTACGACAAACTCTTCCAAGACTCAATTTATGTGTGTCACTTTTCACTGGTTACAGCATTTTTCTATTTAAATAATTATAAAATTAATACTATTACATTGTTAGAAACTCTTTTAAGTATCTAAGAGCATGGCCATCCGTTAAGATATATATCCAGGTTTCTTAATGATAAAATAGTATTCCTTTCAGAGTTATTATGTATTTAAAATTTAATTTAAAAGTAGAAAAGTAATCAGTAAAAAAAAGTACATATGTTTGGAGTTGTTGTAGAGGTTCATCATGATTATTGGGAGGTTCTTAGGATCGGGTTCTTAGCTGAATATAAGAATTTGTCTCTTAACTTTTAACTAAAAAAGTTAAGAACCGGTTTTTAAATATCTTATTAAGAACCAATTTTTAGCTTTTTCAGTTAAAAATTAAGAGACAGATTCTTATATTCCGCTAAGAACTCTATCCTAAAAACCTCCCACTAAACATGCTCTTAATGTGCTCTTCTCTGAGAACCATTCTATACATTTTTCCTCTTTTTGCTTTATTTATATTTTAATAGACTAGATACTTATAATTCACTGATGGAGGTGGCCCAATTGATAAGGATGCTATTACATTTATATTCAGCTACAGGAATAAATGAGAAGTTTGAAACTCGTATCATATGTGTATTTTGGAAAATATATGTATTAATCTACACAAGTATACTAAATGGTATGTTTTATAAACAAATATACAAGAAAAAATATTTTATTAAATTTTTTAACATGGAAAATGACTTATATAGCACATAACTTTGCTTACTTAAATATCTAAAAGTAATATTTACATCCAACACCATGTAAAACAATTAAAAAACTTGATCAATCTTATTTTTGATCTATAAAAGTGAAAGACACACGTGCAGATGCACATATCAAATTGTAGTTGTGTTATTATTTGCCAGTTGTTTATTTGTTTTGATTTAAACTAACAAAAGTACGAAACTATATTGATCTTCTCACATTAATTATTTTCATTTATTATTTTGAGTTTTCTAAAATATTTTATACAATGTTCTAAAAACCGATTTAGCTGGCGCCTAGTCGGCGAATCGGATATAAGTGAAACGATTTTTTAAACCAATATTAAAAAATTGGTCTAAAAGTTTAAAAAATCGGCATAAACATCCATTTAAACAATAATCCCCTATATATTAATTGAGGAACATTTGAAAAGATGTAACCTCAATTTTGTATTAATTAAAAGAGGGCACAATGCATAGGTGGCACTCAATTAGGTAGTCAATTACATTCAATTGGAAAATAAGTAGGTCCACATTCGATTTTTATATGTTGTTAGATACATAAGTTGGTCAAACTATATGATATAATGATATGATATGCTATTTTCTTTCCTTAAATAAAACTTACGGAATTACCATAAATGACTAATATATATATGACAATTAATGATTTTAATAATAAAGATTTGATAACAATTTATATCTCCTCCATCATTTTTTGTTTAATTTTATATTATTAAAATAAATTAAACAATCAAATTTGCTATAAAAATAAAATTTAGATTTTTTCGTATATGTTATATTTTGAATTTTTAAAAACGACAATAAATGACTAAAACTATTAAAATTATTATGTTAAAAATTAATGATCAATGGTTTAACATTTTTATTATAAGAAGATACACATGATTTTAAAACCATATGAGTAAAAAATATCATTTAATAATAAAATAAATATATATATATATAGATTAAACACTATATACCATAAGATTACATAAATATTTTAATATTAAAACTTTCAATGAATTTTCAAGAACATTTATAAATTATAAACTTATTAAAGATTTCAGATTGAAAATTTTGTTATCGATGATTTAAATATTTTGTTATAAAACGATATGAATGATCATAGAACCGTATGATTATAAATTCTTATTTAATAAATAACTATACAAAATATACTATTTTTAGAAAAATATGTTAGTCCATCTTAACTTATATTACACTTTTTATAAAACTAACTATCGAATTGATAAATAACGTACCAAAAAATGTTTTGCACTTTCCTTAAATAAAAGCTACGAAATTCCCTAATCTGATTAACGTATATGTGAAAATTAATTATTATGAATAATAAATATTTGATAACAATTTTTGTATCTTAGTTCTTTTTCTTTAAATTTTATAGTATTAAAAGATATTTAAAAATCACATTAAATATATAATAAAAAAATTTATATTTTTTCTTATATGTTATATTTTGAATTTTTCAAAACGTCTATAAATTATTAGAAATTTGAAGATCCCCACTCTGAAAATTTTGTGATCAATAGATTATTTTTTTGTCATAATAAGTTACAAATGATCATAAAATTGTATTAATATGAACTTTTATTTAATATTATAAGAAGATACACATGATTTTAAAACACATATATATATATATATATATATAGATTATACTATATACCATAAGATTACATAAATATTTTAATATTAAAACTTTCAATGAATTTTCAAAAACATTTATAAATTATAAACTTATTAAAGATTTCACATTGAAAATTTTGTTATCGATGATTTAAATATTCAGTTATAAAATGATATGAATGATCATAGAACTGTATGATTATATATCCTCATTTAATAAATGACTATATAAAATATACTATTCTTAGAAAAATAGGTTGGACCATCTTAACTTACATTATATTTTTTATTAAACTAACTATCGAATTGATAAATAATCTACCAAATTTTTTTTTGCACTTTCCTTAATTAGAAGCTACGAAATTACCTAATATGATTCACGCATATATGAAAATTAATTATTATGAATAATAAATATTTGATAACAATTTTGGTATCTTAATTTTTTTTTTTAATTTTATATTATTGAAAGATATTAAAAAATCACATTAAATATATAATAAAAACATTTATATTTTTTCTTATGTGTTATATTTTGAATTTTTCAAAACGTCTATATATTATTAGAAATTTGAATGTTCCCACTCTGAAAATTTTGTGATCAATAGATTATTTTTTTGGTATAATAAGTTACAAATGATCATAAAATATAACGCATATGAATTTTTATTTAATAAATATTCAAACTAAATAATATATATATATAAATACTAATGATTTAAAGCAACAAGATTGGCTGATCAATTTAATCGTCCAGTTGAAATCTTTCAAAAGTATGTGAATGATTAAAGTCAAAGTAAATATGGATTTAGAATAGTAGTTATATTTTACTAACCGAAATACCGAAAAAAACGAACCGAACCGAAACCAACCCGATATTCGGATTGAACACCCCTAATCCAAATGAAGCCAAACTATTGTTTCATTTTCCAAAATATAATAAAAATAATAACTTAATCCCGCGCAAGGCGCGGGTCTTATCCTAGTTTTCTATAAAATGCTTAACCACCGTCTAACGAATTTCATAACATTGATTTTATATAAGAACGGACTACTTAGCTTTTGATTCATTTATTGGTTGGACATACCCATGTGCGATGATTTGACTTAACTTTCTATTTTGAGATTGAACACAGCAATCTAATGTCTCTTTACTTTATATAAACATCGAAGAAACTTATTTGTGTCCTTTCCTTTTTCATACCCTCAATTTATTGTCACCTGTATATATTTATTATTTTCGTTTCGTTTAATGTATTCAATCAACATATCGAAATCTTCCACTGTTCTGTCCATGCTTGTTATAGATATAACTCAATGACCTGAAAAGAATATCTCGAATCAATCTAGATAAAGTGAGTGGCTTGTCATCAAAGACCAATCAAGGTACAAATTCAACCGATTAGACAACCATTGGTTAAGCAATTAGAGATTCCAAATCCGATATATGTTAAGTTAGTTGACCAAAACAACTAGTTTAGGATGTTAGATTAGGAGTTAGTTCTTTGGTTCTGATGAAGAAAACTTAAGATTTTATGAAAACGTATATTTAGTCTCGAACACATTTTTGTATAGCTCCAAAATCTTTCTTGTTTAGGTTTTTCGTATTTTGTTCATGAATTTTGACTTTATTAATCATAAAAATTAAGACAATAGAACTTAGATACACATATCACTAGGTATTTTGTGAATTAGATATAAGATTATCTTTAACAAAATATACTTTATAATACATGTTTCAGTTTTTTTTTCCAACAAAAAGCTATACTAGACTAAAAAAAAATCCAAGCCTGCTAGTCAAGACGGTAAAACTAAGTCGACATAAACCATAGATGGTAAACATGTTTCAGTTTTATTTTTCCTAAAGAAAGATAGACATTTGAGTTTTAAATATTTGTTTAATTTTTTGTGCTTTCAAGGAGGTCTTGTAGCTAACCACATCTGTAAACCGTCTTCATACGTGTAATATCTTGAATTTTTAATTGCTCTGAGCCTAGATCTCATACTATAGAGAAGTTTACTGAGCCGAGGTGGTGGCGATTGTGTTTCTCCATGTTTTCTATCACTGATGGTGATTAGAGGTGTTAAATAGAAGGGTTTCCATGTTGAAACTATTTTTGCAAGTATAATAGACAGTAAAAATGATATGAACGAATATAACTTTTAGAAACTTAATAGGTTAGAGGTAAAAGTTTATGAAGTAAGATATTGGACTTTATATGCAGAATAACTTTCACATTTTGTAAGACTATAAATTAATGTTGGAATTGTCTTTTGATAATTGAAAAGCCTTAAACTAAGTTCATAACTAAGCTGACTTAAATTGCTAAAACTAAGTAATCCAGTCGCAGCTCGATAACAAAAATGAAATTGCCTAAAATTGCTTTAAATGCTAGAATTGCTAAGAATTTTTCTGTCTCTCTACTGCTCTTCGCCTAGGTCCTCTTTATATATGCTTCCAAGGTGGCCGCATTTTCGTTTCCACCCTGATTCGAGTTTATCTTTTGTGCAGGTTTTTTCTTATTTTCCCAGAATTCGTATTTATCTTGGAAACTTCACATTTATCCATTTTTTTTCATTTTTCTTTATCCAAGTCGAGTAAACCATCATTGCATTCTAGACCAGTTCTCATTTAAACCATGAGTGGGCTTTCTTCGTGTTTGAGATGTTTCGGACCATTTTATGACTTTAGCGTTTCTACGATTTTTCTGTGGGCTTTCTTCGTGTTTGAGGTGTTTCGGACCGTTTTATGACTTTAGCGTTTCTACGATTTTTTCTGAGAAAAATCGATAATTTGTCTAATTTTTAAATGATGAAAATCAGTTTGTTTCGTCGAAAACATGATGGTGTTATGTTAACCATTCTTGTCTCAACGTTTGGACTTAGACTTTTAAGAAAGAATAACGTCTTGCTTGTTTTCTTTGTAAAATCTCAATGGAAATTCTGATTGACGAAACAAAAGGCATTTCAAACGAGCTTCAAAGGGGAACACAATGAGAGCCTCATGGGGGATGAGGAAAGCCTGAGGGGCGACGAGGACTGATGATAGAGGCTCATGGGCGATGAGCGGTTAGAGAGGGGATCATGGGGGATGAGGCCAAGCTTCATGGGCGATGAGGAGTTAGAGAGAGGCTCACGGGCGACGAGGCCAAGCCTGATGGGCGACAAGGCCAGGAGGGGAGAGATGGAAGTGGGGATGCCTTTCTCTTATTCTCATTTCTTCTGTTGATTGTTTTACATGCTTTCAAAACTGTTTCGTTTGTTTTATGCAGGTTTTCCACAAGGATTTTTCGAAAGTTGTTTTGAGGAAGATTATCTCATAGATTTTCTTATGATATTTTTCCGCGGAAAATTTTCAAATTTTGTTTTACGGAAAATTGTTTCGTAAAACTCGTCATTTTTCACAAAAACCTTCCGCAAGAACGTTTTTCGATCTTCTCATGTTTGGATAGAAACTTTTTTATCCGTCTCCGGAATGAAATATACTAATTTTTTTTTCTTGTATCCTTATTTAAACAGACTCGGCTTATGTGTGCAGTTTCTTCAACATTTTCAACTCATATTTGTTAAGGTATAATTTTTCAACAGATTATAGCCGTTGATTTCATCGTGGTCAATTTTGACTCCAACAGTGTATATAATTTTTGGAATTTTTTATAGTTTCTATTTTCTTACATGATTATGGCTCACATGGTAAATAATTTATATAAGCATTTATAAGAAAAAATGCTGTTTCTGAATTTTTTTAAAGTAGATGTTTATTTATCAATTAGTTTTAGTTCTCTATATAATATTCGATTATTTCTTCATTATCTCGGGTAACTAAGAGAATATGTGTTAGTTTTGGATTTTTGATTATAATCTATAAAAATATGTTTTGGATAGTTAAGGAATAAAGACATGTCTTAAGAAAAAATTAATTATACGGAATATAATCATGTGGACTGTATTTTTTATGGATTATCAATTTTAGAAGTTCAATATGCTATTTTTATCCTTGTATAATGCGGATAATAATATTTGGTGAATTGCAAATACTCTATAAGTCAATTTTATGTTAAAAGAGTTCAGCATTATAAAATAAAATGTTCTGGTGCATATTACAAGTATAGTTTAGTATATCATTAGTTTTTACTTTTTGGTCTTGAGTACCATAATCTTAGTAACTGAAGTATACCAAGTTTATATCTTGTATATGGCTACATCAGAAATATTAATATATATATATATACAATCTCTATTTAAAGATTAATTTACCTATGACAAATATTGTTTACTCTAAGTTAACTGAAGAATATATGTGACAACAGTGGGTCAACTCAAAAGAAAAGAAATAACGAGATTGATCTTATCTCTGCTAAAAAAAAATTGATCTTATCTTCCATACCAAAATTCATCAGACAAAAGTTTTTAATGGTGAAGAAGATGTACCCATTGAAAGAGAATCTCTTACCAACGAAATATTTAAAAAGGAGATATAAACATTTTCCTTGTCATGATTAGTAATTTGTGGATTGTCTTTTTTGGCTAAAATATTTGATGGATTGTCTTTTTGGCTAAACTATTTTGTGGATTGTTTTATAAGAGAAAGAGTGGCGAGGGAGTGCAGTGGAGAATGTGGTCAATTTGGATTCAGTTGAATTCAAGAGAACTCATGCTCATGAGTCCTCTCTTCTCTTCTTCTTGTGGCCTTTATGACCATGGGCCCCCACGTCTCTTCACCAAACACTTGTTCTCCTCTTGTCCCCTTTCCATGTCCTAATGGTTTTAAGTTTGGGGACATTATTCTTAGATGGGACATAACCCTTGTGGGTTATTCTATCATAACCCACATTATTTTTCATGACCCTCTTTGAATGAAATATCCAATTTACCCTTAATGAATTTATTCTTTTTGTTTTATTTTTTTATCTTTCCAACAATTAATTAAAACAAAATTAAAAAAAAAAGAAATTGGATCCTTTCAACTTCGCCGACTTCTGTTCGTATGTTCTCCGGCAGCACGCGACGTCTCCGGTCATCAACTTTGACGGCAGCACGCAGTGTCTCCAGTGTTCTCAGTAAGTCGCGACCATCTTCTCCTTTTCAAATTTCAATCGCATGATTGTCTATTGCACCAACCTCCACCAACATTGTGTTCTATAACACGTAAGCGAGTTCCGCCAACTCCACTAAGTTGCCATCATCGCCGTGACCTTAGACCCTCACCGCCGACTCCGCCAAGCTTTGATTTCAGTCAATCATAGATGACGATGGATTGAGCAGATCTCAATCAACCATGGATGAGCGATTCAATCGAATCTGGTGGGGGAAACCAACTTTTCATTATTTGTGTTTTGGTCCTCAAATGTTTTATTTCTCTTCATTTTAGCCCAAACTTTCTAATTGACACGATTTTTTTTCTGTTTTCAAATTGAACTTTTCAATTATGCACTTTAAACCATGTTAGCTACAAATGCACAAATAAATACAATATATTACACCTAAATACAATTTAAAATGTTCAAAAAAAAAACTAACTGCATAATAAGAAAAATCATGAAATTACTTAGGAGTGGGTTATAGAAGATGGTAAGCTGGTACAATTCATATAACTAAACATACAACTCAAATACTAGACATGTAATACTGGTTTAATTGGTACAACTTCATAGTATATACCAGACATGTAATACTAGTACTACGGGTTTAACTTCTTCATTATAGAAATTTTAAATTTTCATTTGATTTTCCATATGAAAAAAAAACAATAAACTGACCAAATTGGTGTGTTTATAATGGTATATCCTAACTTTTAATTTTTTAATATTTTTTGACAATTATTACATTATTTCATAACTTTCCATTTTTCACCTTATACTTTAAAGGTTTGTTTACTTGTTTGTCCACTATATTTCTGAAAAACATACACTGAATGCATTTTAACAAACTTAATGATTCGATTATATGTGATATCAGATAGATAAACATATAGTAGTAGTACAACTAGGGTATATTTACTTTTTATGTGGTACAACTAACTTTTTCAATTTCATTGCCAAAATGCAATTATATACAAATTTGTTCAACTTAAAATTTGATACAACTACGTATTATTAAAAGAACGTAGTTATACCGGTTAAACCAATCATACATTTGTTCTCGTAGTTATACTAGTTGTACTATTTATACTGATCGTATTATTCTGCTGTTCTTTTAATTTTGTGTCTTTTAGGCTTTCATTTTCTTCAAGCAACTATATTTCTTTTGATAACATTAAAATATTTTCCAATTATGTGTAATGCCTATAGAAAATCATATATAAAATCATTGCCACAGTAAAATGTTAATAATACTACTAATGTAGTCGAACCAGTTGTACTATTATTGTTGTAATACTACTACATGTTTCAGTTTTATTAGTTATATATGGCTTTTCATAGGAAAATAACAATAGACTAGACCAGTTGGAAGGTCTTTAGAATGGTCAATCCTATTTATTTGAAATTTTACCAAATTTGTTTTTGCAATTATTACACAATGGTATAAGTTTCCAAGATCTAGCTTATACTTTAAGGGTTTGTTTACTAGTTTGTTCACTATATTTTTTAAAAACATACACCAAATATATATATTTAAAATAATGATTCAATTGCATGTGCGCATATGTATTTAAGTAAATGAGAGTTGTACAACTGAAGTATATATATTTAATATGTGGCACAACTAAAATTTTCAAATATTCAACCAAAATACAACTATGTACAAAGTTGTACAACTTAAAACCTGGTACAACTATATATACGATTGTACAACTAGAATACTCGTACAACTACATGTTATTTCGTTTATCATGTTTTAGTTGTTTATCACGTTTTAAATGTGCTGCACATTCTAAACGTGATGGTTGTACCTTCCTTTGTCAAGTTGTACCAGTTGTACATGTCAGAGTAATTTGGCCATACCTAACCTGGTTATACTAGTTAGGCTTTGCCAACCTCTTCGGCCTTGTCAAGGCCTCTCCATCCTCCGGTGAATCTTCAACATCTTCATTCACTTCCTCTGCAGCTTCCTTCTTAACCTTCTCGGCATTTGCTGCCATAACTTCAAGCTCATTCTCACCCTCCTTCGTGGCCTTTTTATTAGTGTCAACCTTTTCCAGATGCTCAGGATCATTCTCGCCATCATTCTCGCCTTCTTTTCAGATGTTGAACTATGGGAGCCCGTGAAACCACTTCTTTTCAGATGCATCAGAATCTTTAATCAACTTGATGAAATGATGTTGATGACACCTTGAGGAGAGCTTATAGGGCTTCTCGTACTCGACCAGTTGGAAGTAAAACCTGTGTGGTTCGATTGCTCCTCCAGCCATCTGCTCACCAAGCACAAAAAAATATAACATTAATATAATTGGAAAACTAAGGATTTGTACTAGTTATACAAGTTATACTTATTACACAAGTGCTAGTTGTATGAGTAACACAAGTTATACATATGCAAGTTATACTATTAATACGAGTATTACAAGTTCTATTAGAGTTGTAGTTGTACGAGTATTGCAAGTATTATACTAAAATAGGTTATAGTTGTATGAGTTATACAAAAAATACATAGAGCAGTTGTACAAGTTATATTAGTTAGATATGTTCTACTTATAGCTAGATATGTTATAGTTGTACGAGATATACAAGTAATACACAAAATAGTTGTACAAATTATAATAGTTACATATGTTCTACAAGTTATACATATAACAGTTGTACAATTATTATTAGTTAGATAAATAGTAATTGTACGAGTAAAAGAAGTTTTACAGTTATAGTTAAATATGTCATAGTTGTACGAGTAATATAAGTTATACATATAACAGTTGTACAAATAATACTAGTTAACATTTAATTGTACAAATAATACTAGTTAGATAAGTACTAGTTGTACAAGTGATACATGTTTTACATATTCCAGTTGTATTAGAAATATGAGTAATACACGATTGACATGTTCTACTTAGAGTTAAACTTTAAGTAGTTGTACCAGTTACAAAATTTTATATTTCATAGTTGTATTAGTAATATTAGTTAAACTTATTTTAGTTGTAGTAGGCACACTTTTCTTAAGTACAACTAAATCTACTAGAATAACTATATACAATATATATCCTAGTTGTATCATATTACAAAAACTGAATTCAAGTTTATTTTTACATGTGTAGCATTATGTTCTTGAGATGTGCGAGCGTCCACGTGATTCGACCTAGTTTCTTTGTTCCGAAGAAGGTGTCCCCCTCCTAGTGGAAGACCTGGAAAGAGGTGTAACCGGAGGGTCTTGTGTGTTCGCCGTTGGAGGTACTTGTGACCCCGCCGCCTCTTCTGACTGTGTTGACTCACTGTCGGAGTGAGTAGGAGAAGCAGCCTGAGTAGGGTCTGCCGGAGTAGGAGAAGCACCCAGATTGCGTCGCAGACTTTTAGGGTTATGGTTCCGCCACAGCCGCTTACTGGGTTGAGATGTCAAACCACTATTGTCTCTTCCGTGTTCTTCTACCAGAGATGGCCTATCTCACTTCTTCTTTGCTGGTTCGATGGTCTTCTTCGGCGGTGGAGATTCCTTCTTGTTATTAGTTCTTCTGATTGTAGGTGGCATCTTCGTGACAGAGAGATAAATCGAGAAGTCCGATTGAGATAGAGACAGAGTTCTGATCGTGAAGGTGTGGAGAAAGTAGGGGAGTTGACGGGAGTTGTATTTCAAGTACAACTGGAATATGTAAAAGTCGAAGGAGACGATGGTGGGGATTTAGGTTTTCAGTCGGGGTTGGGTCGGGTTAAGAGTCGGGTAGGATAGTAATGGCACGGGTCGTAAATAAGTTGATGTCTTTTGGTTTTTTTGTTATTTGCACCTCTTTTGTATTTAAATTTTAATGTAATATTAATAGGAATTATGGTTGGGTCACGAGAGAATTTTTCAAAACCATGTGGGTCACTAGAGCATTTGATCCTAAGTTTGGACAAACAAAAACACGTGGTAAAAATACTCTACGTTACCGATTCTGCTTTTCCTCATACATCTGCGTTCAACCTTTTTTTTTTTGAAAATTATATTATAAATCAAACCGTTAAAACGAGAAATAGTTCCGGTTACAAGCTCGATTCAAACAAAAGTATCTAAGTCTACTTATTACAATAACTAGCTTCGTCCACCCACTAAACCCAGCACATTCCGCTAATCTGCTTTTTGTAAACCATAGAAATCGATTTCTGTTCTCAGCCGTCAACGATGATCACAAGAAAGTGAGATTCTCCTCGTTACTTCGGATGCCGGGAGTTCTTGTGTCGCCTCTGGAGTAACTAGATCTTGATGATCTCCTCAAAACTTATAACCTTCACCTCTTTAACTCGCAGACGCAATCGAATAAAGGAGATAGAACACATACCATTTGAAAAACGCTCCATCACCCACTGTACAAGTTCCAAAGGCGCCAAACCGGACGTTAGCATAGTGACACAAAGACCTCAATACCAAGAGCGGTAAGCAAAAAGTCAGGAAGGGAACGGCCGCTGCACGTGAACCTGATCAGCTTAAAGACCTGCAAATAAGCTTTAGTTCGGCCAACACTACCATGACCAAACCAACTGGAGGCCACAGCACTGGGATGCGCGCCACACCGGAAAGAGCCACTGACAATACTAAGAAGACTGGGATGTGGAGCCATCTACGTTCAACTTTGTTATGGTAGAATTTTAATATCGTCAAAATATAGCATGTTGACACACTTCCTCGTTCCGGTTCAGATATGTCTTCAGTCCGGATTTGGTCCAGTTTTGAATTTTAAAAACAAAGAATTAATAATTAAAATTTATATATTTAACTAGAGAAATTGGAGTATATAACCAAAAAAAACTATATTTCACTAAGTAACCATTTTCTTCTCCCTCTCTTACTTTTCCTTTCTATCTCTCTCTACCTTTCTTACCACAAAACTAATATTTTCCCCAAAATGGTCATTCAGCCAATTAACTAAGCTTGTATGTTAAAAAAAAACTAAGCTTGTATGTTGGTGTATACTCCCTCCGTCTCGAAAAAATGTCAATTTGACATTTTTCACACTGATTAAGCAAATAATTAAAATGCATTTAAGTTTTTATTGATTACACATATTCAATCAATAGTAATACATATTCAATCAATAGTATTTTAGATAAATAAAATTATTTATAAAATAAATTAATTTATAATTAATACTAGACTGAAAGTTGTATTAGAATTATAAAATGACATTTTGTGTAAAAAAAAAAATGTTAAAATGACACTTTTTCAAAAAAAAAATAGAGGGAGTTTTAATTTTAAGACTTTTTATTTCTTTTATTTTAGTTAACATAATATTTGAAAATTTATTATTATCTCATATATCATTGATATTTGTAGATGAGTTTTTTTGTTCATCAATAAATGTTAAATTTTAACAAAAGATATAAGATAATCTTGATTGAGTTTTATAAAACTTATTTCTTCTAATAAGTTTTTGTTGGGTTCGAGCCCATTCCACTAAATAGTACTAACAAAAATAAAATAAACTATTCATAGTCACTATGTAACATATCAAACCAGCTCTCTTATAATTATAATGGTTTACCACGTTTGTAATAATATAATACACCAGCTCCAGGTATCTTGTAACTGAAAAGATCAGTAACTTAATCTTGAAGTTGAAGTATTAGATTATCAGTAATGGGAAAACTCTTAAGAGTCTTTCAAAAGAAAATGAAAATATTAATATTTAGTTATATACTCATTTTTCTTTTAAATAATTAAGCTACTAAGCAAATGACATGTAGAAAATTATTTTTTCATACATGCAATAAGAGTCTCTCATACGAGAACCTCTTCAACCTCTTTTTTTCTACTTTTACACTATTTTATTTTTATTTTTAATGTGAGGGAACATAGGAGAAATCTCTAGTAATGGTGCTCTTAAATCCAAAAAGTTAAAAATTGTATTGGTATTATATATTGACAAAAGAGACAAGGTATGAGTATAAGAATATATTTTTAATTTTTACATACCGTTTTCTGAAAGAAAATAATATATATTCTAATAAATTTTTGGAGTTTATACATAATTATTATGATAAGATGTTTTGGCTTACACATAAATTTTCAAAATTAATGATATAGTTAGGAATTAGGTACAAACATTAATGTTAGTGAAATGCAAAAAGAAACATAAATGTTAGTTATGATAAAGTATAATTAAATGGACTTAAAAGTCGAAATTGATCGAACTTAATTCTCAAAAACAAAAAAAATGATCGAACCAACCATGAACGAGTGGGCATTAGAGAAGGAGATCCCGCAGGTCGTGGGGTTTGCAATCTGACCCCAGTGTTACCATTTAAGTGTTATAACACCAGCGCAAAGTTATTTACTTGTGTTTGGATTCAAACTCAATTATGTCTCATATTTCCATTTTCTGTGAGATCCAATAGAAAATAGACAAACAACTAGAGAAGTGTAAATTGAAAATGTTAAAACTATGCAAGACGAGAAAGTAAATAAGTATGTTGAATTAAAACTTCTCCTAATAAAGCCAAAACACAACCTCGGGAACCTCTTCTTCCTGCCAACTATAAAAACAGACGCCACCAAAACAATCCACTGATTTAAATTACTTGTTTGCGCTTAAAACAACACTGTTTTTGTGTGATTAAAATACACAGTAAGTTCTTATTCCCATGCAATTTGTTTGTTGGACTGAAGCCAAAATAGATTCCAGAGGATGCATCTTTTTTTTTTTCCGCCAAGGTGTTGTTTAAATTAATCCAACGGGCCAAGCCCAGACGTCCGAAACTCAATTACACAAAGAGCTAACAAAAAAAACGACCCACAAACGAAATGGGCTACAGCAATAACGGCCGAAGCCCAAGAAAAGTAGACGGCCCAAAAGCCCAAACATTTAACCCGAACAGCTTGCCCTCGGGTCACGACAAGGAGGCTGGGAATTGCACACGTGTAAGAATCTAGGCCATCAGCATGCCACGCGTCACCCGCCTCAACTTGATCTCACCCCCTTCGCACAGCCGCCGAAACTTACCACCGACAACCTCGTTTCACCGGAGCTCAGAACCTGAAGAGCCACCGGCGTAACCATAACCACTCTACTCCGCTCTGTCTTCTCGCCGGAGAGATCCATCGAACTAACGAGATCTCCTCCGACTATGAACCACAACAAACCCTAAACAGGCGAGCCGAGAACCGCTACCAGAAGCAAACCGTACTTCTCACACCTCAAGCTAGACACCACAACCCAAAGGACCTCGGGTTTCAAGACGGCAGCGCGGAACTTTAGAAGCCTCCACTCTCCGTGACCAAAAGCCGGCGAAGACAGATCTGACTGAGCCTCTCCTTCCCGGAAGCTAGAGCGGCGACGGTGAAACTGAGAAAGCTTTCACCTCCCGCAAAAGGCCGGCATCGATGGAGCTAGGGAAGCCTCCATCTCCCGGAACACACTACCTAAACATGCAAGCCACTCCATCTCCGTCGGGAACCTCCAATCGCTCGCGTCGTTACTCCAGAAGCTGAGCCACCGATGAGGATGGTTGCGGTACCAGAGCTCCGACAAGGCGGTCGATGACGGAACTGCGAAGAAGGAGCGAAAGGGGACAACTTATAAAAAAGAAAAGGGCTCCGGCGACGGCACGCACGCTCACGCGCCGGCCGTACGCCGGACCCAAACTGAGATCTGGTTTCTCTCTCTCTTTTCTCTCTTCAACGAGTGTTTTTTTGTTTCAGGTGTGAAGAATTCAGGATGCATCTATACTGTGAAATTTGTAGTGGTCAAATATGAATTTATTCTAGAGTATGTACCCGTTCAAAAAGAGAGAGAGAGCGTATGCACTACAGAATGGACTGAACGTAAAACCATTTCAAGATTACGTATAAATAAATAAAATATGATTATGTACGTATTAGAAACGAATTAAATTCTTTAACAAAACAAAAAAAAGATCCCCGTATCATCCAAATAATGATTTAATATAGAATGAGCTTGTTATGCTATAATGAATGTAAACTTTTTCCAACGGTTGTGTGGGAGATAATGACCCACAATAAAATATCTGTAACTGGATGAAATAACGAGGATAATATTTTCTAATACTTATAATGAAGTAAAGGATTAAAAAATGATCTTTCGATCTAATTTTTTGAGACAAACATGTAGAGTGTAAAATGTTTAACTATGTGTGAAAGTATGTTTGTATTAAAAAACAAATGTGTGAAAGTAAGTGAGTGTCTTCTCTTAATCTTGAATTATTCTTTTTACATTTTCAATCGAGTTCAATTACTTCGCATATTTCAGATGCACACCCAGCTCCTCAGATCTTGAACCGGCGTTAAACTGAGTCGACCTTGCTTAGACTTAGTCCTATTTGATCTTCGTTGTTCTAGAGTTCGTACCTCGAACTTGAGATAGCCCAAAATATACAAGATAATTGGACCTCGACCAATGGGATCATGAATATTATAAAAATTGCTTGTTTCAGATGGACTTTAGATGAACCGGATCTCTATGTGAACCTATTCTAATATGTGGTTCCAGCCTCAGAGACATTAATAGTTGTTATGTATTAACGTAGTTTCATTTCTTAAATTTCCTTCTTCTT
The DNA here is from genome assembly GCF_000309985.2 of Brassica rapa. Lineage (NCBI taxonomy): Eukaryota > Viridiplantae > Streptophyta > Magnoliopsida > Brassicales > Brassicaceae > Brassica > Brassica rapa. Next base: position 8,231,867 of record NC_024796.2, read on the forward strand.
TTTTTGAAGAAAGGCTTAATTATTTCCTTTCTAAATGTAAATTAAATATTTTTCCTCATTGGTGAAAAATGAAACTACAATCTAACTATTTGTTTTGTAAGATATAGTTTAAATCTTTGAAAGTTAAACGGTCACACATTACTTTAAACTGTGGTAGTCTATACACTCATTTGACAAATTTCATTACTGTATTTTTCTGAAATGATTAAAGATTCCGATAAGAATGTATTATATAAGATCAAGATTGAATCCAACATGCATGAATACCAAGCACATGAACAAACACACATTTAATTTAGGGATTAATTGTCGTCTAGTTTTCTTTGTCGTTTTGATTGAAACCAAAACTTGAGTTACATGCAAAATTTGATGACACTACAATTATATTTACCTGATAAAATAGATTATTATGAAATCCCATGTGGCAAAGCCCTTCAATACAAAAAGATGGAGAAAAATGGAACTAAAATATTAATAAGAAAAAGAAAAACAAATGTACACTAACTTGCTTATATAAAGACTTGAAGGACCCTTTGTTCCCCCATCTCCTCAACAATACTCACTCCCACTACAAATTTTCATTCATTTAAACTCAGAACAAGACAAAACAAAAACTCTCCCAAAAATGGCGATAATTTGCACAACAGCATCTCCGGCAGAGAAAGAACAAGAACCAAAACAAAGTTTTGAAAACGATCAAACTCCTCCAATAGTTTTCAACCCTTCTCTTCTTAACCTCCAATCTCAAATCCCAAACCAATTCATTTGGCCAGACGAAGAGAAACCTTCCATTGACATTCCCGTGCTCAACGTGCCTTTCATCGATCTCTCGAGCCAAGACTCAACTCTAGAGGCTTCTAGACTCATTGCAGAAGCTTGCACCAAACATGGTTTCTTTCTCGTTGTCAATCATGGAGTCAGCGAGTCCCTCATATCAGACGCTCACCGTCTCATGGGAAGTTTCTTCGACATGCCTCTAGCCGGAAAACAGAGAGCTCAGAGAAAACTCGGTGAGAGCAGTGGCTACGCCAGTAGCTTCACTGGAAGATTTTCCACCAAGCTCCCATGGAAGGAAACACTCTCTTTCCGGTTCTCCAACGAGAATAATGGATCACGAACCGTTCAGGATTACTTCTCCTGTACACTAGGACAAGAATTCGAGCAATTTGGGTATGTGTCCTAAAATAGAAAAAAGAAACACCAAACAGAGCAAAACCCTAATATGTCATTATTTCCTCTGTTTTTCCCATAAATTATTTCCTCTGTTTTCTAATCTTACTTTAACAAACCGGTTTCTTATACCGAAATTATTAAACCGGAGATAATTTGATCGGTTTTGCTTATGATTTCACGGTTATGTTCACAGGAATGTATACCAAGAGTACTGTGAAGCCATGAGCTCTCTGTCTCTAAAGATCATGGAGCTTCTGGGGCTAAGTTTAGGCGTAAACCGCGACTATTTTAGAGGGTTTTTCGAAGAGAATGATTCGATAATGAGGCTAAATCATTACCCTCCTTGCCAGACACCAGATCTTACATTAGGTACAGGGCCTCATTGTGATCCAAGCTCTTTGACCATCCTTCACCAAGATCATGTAAATGGCCTTCAAGTCTTTGTTGACAATCAATGGCGATCCATTCCCCCCAATCCCAAGGCTTTTGTCGTCAATATCGGTGACACTTTCATGGTAACTAAAAGAGTGAACACATTTTCGTTACTAAAAGAAATGATATGTTAAATATACTTTGGTTTTGTAGGCTCTATCGAACGGGATATTCAAGAGTTGTTTGCATAGAGCGGTTGTCAACAGAGAGAGCGCAAGGAAATCGATGACGTTCTTCTTGTGTCCGAAGAGAGACAAAGTTGTGAAGCCACCAAGTGAGATTTTGGACAAGATACCAAGGAGATACCCTGATTTCACTTGGCCTATGTTCCTTGAGTTTACTCAAAAGCATTACAGAGCAGATGAAAACACTCTTGATTCCTTTTCAAACTGGGTCATCACCAACAAAAATCTCATCTAAGAAACCAAATTACTATCGAAATCTTGTCTTTATTGTTACTACTAAGTGTCTTTTGTTCTCGTGGTGAAATGCATTCACAAGGGTTTGAAAGTCTTTTTGTTTTTTTTTGTCACAATGATTCAAAGTTCAGAAACATTTGTATATTGTTCCAAGCATTACCGTGTGGAATATGAATGCTCGTTAAATTAAATACTTTAAAAGTTTAAAAAACAAACTAGCTAGCTGTAACGAGTTGGGAATGAAAATGTTAGTATTTTACTATTTTCAAGATTTCAGAGTGTTTTCTACTAATTAATAACTAAATTGTCATTACAATCTGATTTATTGTGATAAAAAAAATCTGATTTATTAATTTGAGATCGTTATATAGAACTAACTTTTGGTCATATTCTATATTAGTGAAAATGCCATTAAAATAATGAAGACATCAATATCTAGTTCAGCATAATTTAAACTAAAATGTGAACTACTGCGAATATACAATTGTTCACATATGATTATTTATATATTAATAACTAAAAATATAGTAATATAATAATTATTATATTTACATCTAATATTTTATCTTAATTTATTTTATTTTTAAGAAATTTTAAAAATCTTTCATATCGTAAGAAATTTAATTTTCTCTATACATCTATATTATTAAAACTGAATTATTTTTTAAAAATAACCCTTCTTTCACTCTAATAATTACAATTTATACCACTGTATTTAATAATTATTAATTAATTAGCTATAAATCATTTTTTTGTTAGAATATTTTCTAAGCAAACTTACTATTATACTCTAGTCAAACTTACCATTATTTTCTAACCGAAATATTTTCTAATCAATTTAAAATATGATATACAAAATTTAAAAATGATTTATTAATGTATATTATTATTTCATTTCACATACAAAATATAAACTATAAATGTTATATTAAAAAATATAAAATTATTCAAATATATGTTAAATAATTTGAAGATTAATATTATTAACACACATATATTTGAATTATACGAATACAATAATTAAATTTAATTTAATATTTTTCTCAAAAATAAACGTAAAATAAAATTTATTTGATTTATAAACAATTTAGAGATAGATCTATCTATTTGATTAAAACAGTAGTGAATTTTATTTGACATAAAATATTTTACAATGTAATTAAAAATTACTAATTGACGAATATATTATAAAACATATCGTTTTGATTGATTTAGTATTCAACCACAATACGAGCAACCAAAAATTACAGAAAATTAAAAACCGTTGATTTATCATAAATGTTATATATTACAAATAAAAAATAAGCACACATATGAATGCATGTCTGTATAACCATTACATTCTTCTGCTCTTGAGAATTTCATATGTTTGTTTTATTAAAATAAAAATCCGTACGGATGAACATATCAAATCAAGCACTAGTGTCATTATTCCAATTGAAACAATAATATATCAAAGAGTATTTCATCATATTTTAAAATTTTCTTAGTTTAATCAAAGTTCTTTAGCTAAATCTTATAGTTAGGCCAGTACTCGTGCATCAAATAATTTTGATTCTCATTTAAAAAAAAAAATTTATTCATATCAAAAATTGTAACTTTGATTATGAAAACATTTAAAATAAAGATAAATTATTTAATGGAATATATATTTTTCCGTAAAACATATAAAATAAATTAAAGTTATATCACATCACTTGTGTAACAATTGTTTTGTTAAATTTAAAAGTTATCACAAACTTATTGTAAGAAAAATACAATTCAGTGCTTTAGTGCGGATCAAACCACGTTTATCATTGTGATACAAAAATGAGATGCGATGGAAATTTGCAAAGGAGATTAGAAGTCAAGTCTTGATAGAAATACATATTGCCATATCATATGGCTCATATGAGACGGTAATTTATAAACAAAATCTAACGGAAACGGTACAAGACTTTTCGCTTCTCGTATTTACGTGTCATGTTTGGGAATGGATTAGATTGGAGCAAACACATAAAGAAAAATCCAAGGACAAAGTACACATCAAGTGTCATTAACCAGCGAGTCCAACTTAAGACTGAAGACAGAAATTTGTGCATCATATACTTCAACATGTAGTGTAGTAAGAGTCAGCAGAAAAGAACAAAACACATGGGCCACCAAAACCTAGCAAGGATGTTCTCTTTCTTAGAAACATAAGAACCAAAACCATTATAATGCTCTGAATCTTACCTGCTTGGAACCATATATATACATATGCAGATACCTTTGTATAGTGTTTACACAATGTTAAATTCATTATTGAATTATAATTTCCAATTTCGATTCTATTTTCGTATTTATTTATTTACTCTTGAACTGCATACTTCCGAGAAAGCTTAGACATTTTGAGGAACATAGAATTTTAATCGATATCGAAAAATAAGTATAAAAATATCTTTAAAAACAAACCGCTTCAAACAAAATTAGTTAACACAAAATCTAAATGGAACCTAATTAAAAATATTTCGGATACTAGAACTGAATCATTGGCGAACCGAGAACCATAATATACTATATATAAAAACCAGGGCCTCTCTGCATTGGGAGACAACCAAACTGCCTCAACTGCGGCTACTGGTACAGAAACACGTCACCTTTTCCTCAACCAAGATTATATCCAGGCCCAGTTCTTGCCATGTGCAAGAGGTGCTTAAGCACAGGGTCCTAATTTCTTTTTTGCAATTTTCTGTTAAAATTTAGAGAATTTTGAAAATTTAGGACCCTTTTTGTAGAACTAGTTAAATTTTTTCTTGTAGAATTTATATTTTCATAGGGTCCGTAACAACAATGAGACAGGCCTGAATCAGTTCCTCCCTCTCTCTCTCTCTCTGAAGCGAATTCTTGACATGGAGATGCGTATGACCGGCTTGGAGACCACAACTGATGCAGTCAAAGTTGATCTCCTTGCACTGAAAGCTGACTTCAAGGAAGAGATTACTGCAACAAGGTCTACATTCAACATGATTCTACAAGCTCTCCATTCTCAAGTTTCTCTTCATGCTGCCTCAGTTACTCCAACAACACAACCTCAAGCTCAACCTGGCACTACAACACAACAATATGACTTTGAGAGGTAGTGTTCTGAAGAGCTTGGTGACCTTCAATGTTTATGTTGCTGTTTCTTTTGTGTTTAGTTTTGAACAATCTTTTGGACAATGTAATATTTGTTAAACTCTTGTAAATGGTTTGACGCGAAAAAAAATCTCTTGTGGTAATGTATAATATTTTTTTTTTTTTAAATTTCAACTTTTATAAAATATATTTTTATGAAAATTTATTACAGAATGCCACGAATAAGAACATGACATATCACGACTAAAATAAAACTATCGATTTGTCACATTATTTTTCATGTCTAAAATAATCACTATATAGCCATATTTAAATTTGTGACTAAGATAGACACGAAAACTAAATGGTCATTTCGCGGCAAATAAAAAACACAAAAGTAAATATGTCAAATTTATGGTAAGTAGACGCAAAGTTTTTGGGGTAAAATTGTGAATTTTTTTGCCACAAACAAAACATGACTAAATTGTATTTGTATAACCACGATCTGTCAAGTTTTTTTTTTCATTATAAAAGTGTAGTCACGATTTTCCGTGGCTATTTTTCAATATAACCACGAAATATGAGCCATGATTAAGATCGTGGCTATGCGTGATTTTTATACTAGCCGACTGGAGATCGTTTTTAAGGCGAGGGTGAGCCGGCCAAGAGTGAGGTACTGTATGCACAACCTTTTCGTTAGCGGCCAAACATATATGTATCCATTAAAACGGGTGTAACTTCGCATCCCAAATAACGGTAAACCAATTCGCCGTAAGTTCTGATAAAAAATCAGCGAAGAAAAAAACTGAGAATTTGTATTTCTTCATGTATCCAGACGAACTCGACTTCCGAGTTATTCTTAATACGATAATAAATAATTGTAATTCAGACGAACTCGACTGCCGAGATATTTTATGCTGACACGATTGTAATATACTTCTTCTCTATCATTTTAAATGGTGTTTAAAGTTTTTGCACAAAAATTAAAAAAATACAAAATTTTATATAATTTATCTTGATTATGTATAAGTAACATTAAATAAAATTGGTTCAACCAATAAAAAAAAACAATATTTTTGTAATTGGTCATAAGTACAAATAACATTAAATTTTATTTATGAAACAAAATAAAAAATTTAAACATCACTTAAAGTTTTAAGTGATACCGATGAAGCTAGTAATTATATAATGACATTTAGATAAACAATAAATAGGATTAGCTTAAAAAATCAGTTTGATAAACGAAGGATTTAGTGTTTGTTAAAGCCGACAAAATTTGTTTGTTGATAACTTGATAATATGGTGTTCAAAAAGAAAAAAAAAAAGAAAGAAAGATAACTTGATAATAAATACGAAGGTTGAGTGAGGCTTTCTTCATCATCCGTTTGATAGACTTCCGGTGGTTTACCGGAAACAGTTGAAAGAGTTCCCGTCGGTGGAGATTGGTGGTTGGTTCTCCGTAAAGCAACACGTGTCCTCGGCAGTTCGAGTTTTGACGCGTGGATCGTCTCCGGTGAACAGAAAGCTCCGGCTTGAATCTCACGGCGGTGGTTTGGAGGAGGTGTTTGCTGTTCTTGACGCGTGTCGATTCCATTTTTTTTTCTCATTACACGTGGAGAAGAAGATGACGGCGCTGGAACCATTTTTTTCTTCGATGGTTTAGTTGTTGGGCCATGTGTAGGTCTAGGGTTGTTGTGTTGCCTTGTCTATGGGCCTTTCGTTTTCTGAATAATGTTTTGGGCTGTTGTAACCTTTTGGTGTTATAATAAAATACCAGACGGAAAAAAAAAAAATACGAAGGTTGAGACGAGAGGCAAAAGGACAAGAAGACCAGCTATCTGATTTGTACTCGTCGTAATCAAAATCCAAAACACCTTCGCATCACGTGCGTCTCTTTTGTTCTCTTCCTCTTCCTCACTCTTAATCATTTAGTTTCCTCTAATTATTTTAGGTTAAGAAAAAACAAACTAACAGATCTATCTCCGCCGAACTAAACGACAACGTTGGGGATTTTGCATCATGCATAATAGTCCAAGTGCTTTCTGATTCTTCTTCTCTCCTAATATAAACATTAATTGTAATTATCATTTCTTCCAAAAATCTGTGTTTTCTGTTTTCTACTCTAAGCTATTTGTAATATTATCTCTAACTGATGCCATATGTCTTACAAGTTACTACAACCCTTCATGCACACGATCCAATTAAAGGAAAAAAATTGAGTATTGGATGTTTTCGTCCAACTAATCCAAAATTTGAATATACTTTCAAAACATGGAGTAACAAAAAGGGTAAAATCCATCTCTCTCATATATGTTCCCTCTCTAAAATATTTCACATGGAAAAAAGAGAGCGATTCAGTTTTTGATGGCCGGTTCTTCCAACTTTGACTCCTGACTTATGGGAAGCGGTGGCTTCCACAACACATGCTTCGCCGGTTCTGTCTCCAATAAATTTTAAAGCACAGTTATCATCGGTTGTTGTGTAATCGTCACTTCTTATCCTTTTCTGTCTCACCAACCCTCATCCGCTCCTCTGATTTCTTCCTTCCCCTTGATTAAGGCTAATTCAACTTCAAGCTAATTCCTATCATCAAAGATGCATGCTCGTTTTGCAGGAAGATTGGAATTTGGTGGTTCGGTTGAAGACGGTGTTATATATTTCTCGAAGCGCTGATTCATCAGACTAGGTTCCTTGGGTTGAACTTGCATGTGGGCTGTTCTGTTGATCGGCCTCTTCATCAGTTTGCATTCGTCATTGCTGGAGATCCGTCGTGTCTTTCTCTAGTTCTGGTGGAAAAAAGTGGTTCTGATGCATGTTCTGGTGCGTTCATTGATCGCTGGGCGATCGGACACTTGGTGTAGATTAGTTAACACTAGGGGTAAAAGTGATTAATGTAAACATGAAAAGTGGTACTATGAATATGGTATTTGTGGCAATTCAATGTTTTTTTAGTGACGGTAAACATGAATAATAGTACAAAAAGTAGTAAACATGAAAATTTTCCTTTATTTAACACATTATGAGTAATTATATTTATATCCAACTAAAATATTATTTTTTGATATATTTTCGTTGATAAAATTTATATATTGTTCTAAGTAATTTATTTTAAATATTCATAATAAAATATATATGGTTTTTTGGTATTAAATATTTTTATATATTAATATATTAATACTTTTATATAGTTAACTTGAAAAAATTTATTTTCACCAATCCTTAACAAAATTAACTTGGAAATTTTTCATTTTTACCTTATTCATGGTACCATTATTTATCTTTGTTATCAGTAAAGAGACATTTTCAAAAACACCTTCTTCATTAAGTGGTAAAACATTCTTATGCCATTATTTTCTATATATATAATAAATAATTATTTAAATAAAAAATATTTTTTTATGCTTTAGTTATACTTTTTCACATTCAAACTTTTTTTTCAAAATTGAATTTTTTTTTGAACACTTTTTTTTTTCAAAATTTCTTTTTGAAAATTGAAAATTATATTTGAAACTATTTATTTTTTCTAAAATGTATATATATTTTTAAGTATTTATTTTTATTTTTAATAGAATCCTAAATTTTACATTCCGAAAACCATACCACACCCCTCAACTCTAAACTCTAATTCTAGATTAGTTAATCCTATGGGTATAAATGTATTTTAGTCTTCATTAATAGTGAGGGTAAAAATGATTATTTTAAACATGAAAAGTGATATTATGAATGTGATATTTCTGACAATTTTCCAATTAATTTATTTTATAAAGGTGTAGTTTATGTTTTATGTTATTACTATGATATTAAATAAAAGTATAGACTCTAACCGTGACCATGAAAATAATAATATGAATGAAAGAAAAAAAGTCAGTATGAACAAAACAAAAAGAATAAAAATGAATAGTTTTTTTTTTGGGCAACCGAGTTATTAGTTTTGTTCCTTACAAATTTTCATAAGGAATGTTTTTGTTTTATAGTTCTTTATAACAATTATTCCTTAATGTAAATATATAAAAAAAAATAGGAATCCATTGTTCTCACTAATTTTCTATGTCACCATTTAGAGCCATATAAAATGGTATATTTTTAAAAATGTTTTGATATGACATTTAAACACTGATTATTTGTAAATGTATATAAAAAGTACTACCTAAAACAATTTAATTAAGGCGAAATTTTATGTTTATCATTTTCATGATACCACTTTTCATTTTTACCACTACTAAAGAGATATTTTTAAAAATACTTTCTTTATTAAACGGCAAAAGAGTCGTATATCCTTGTTATCTATATATATAATAAATTATTATTTAAATAAAAAAATGAAAAAAAATAATTTTTTTATTTTTTGAATTTATTTTTTCGAAATATTTTTTATAATTTTTTTTCAAAATCAATGATCCGACTTTACTTAAAAAAATATTGGACAAAAGTTTCAAAATACTTTGAATGTAGTATTTGTGGCAATTTTCCATTAGTTAATGAAATCGATAGTACGCTCATAAAACGCTCACAATAACTCATTTCCAAAATAGTGTATTTGAAACGAAACGTTGCTTGCGAAACCGATCAAGTACTACACGTTCAAAGCTGTGAAAATTATTAATACGGAGAACGTTCAAACCTTCTTCGTGCATGAAACAAACAGAAAAGGTTTTAAAACGACTAGAGACTAGTTTAAAAAGACTAATACGACGATGGAACGGCAGGCTGAACCTGGAGGAGGTGGTGGAAGCAATCGGCTGCGGTCGGTCGGTTCTCTTGGTTCGGCTCCAAACACTTACCTTGAAGTTCTCTTAACATCTTTGGAACATTACTCACTCCACAAGTCTTTATCATATAACCTACTCCCCACACATCCACTTTCACCGCATGCAATCCTCTCTCCATCTCCGGCGCGTGTCTCCCACGCTCCTCCTCCTCTTCCTGGGCCGCAGGGCGGTGTGGGTTGAGCTGTGGGGACTCAGCCGCTTCTTCGAACCCGCAAACAAACCATTCGGCGTTCGATGTTGACGTCGTCTCGCTTTTCATTACATTTTCCCATCCCATGTTACGATGCATGAACGAAATGTCGTGAAGCGCAACAAGCGCTCTCGTCACACACATCAGAGATTCGATGAGCTGGTCAACATTTAGAGGTTTGACTCTGATTCCACGTGGCTTAAAGCTCAACGAGAGATCCTTCTCGCTTGCCTTGTCCAAATACTCCGCGTGTGGAACTCGTTGGTCGAGAAAGTCGTAGATTCCTTTCGCTACGTTCCATTTTGTCTTGCTTGAGTAATACTTAGTCACCGTGTGAGGGGTCATCTCGGTCAGAAAATCTCCATGAATGATTCTCTCGAAGTCGTTGTAACATAAACGACCCGCAGTGCACTGATCTGCAAGCAGAGGTAAAAGAGAAGCGAGACGGTAACAAGGAACCAATGCCTTGATTCGGTCCGATGGTGACGAGACATCAAATGAATAAAGATCAGTGCAGGTCACTCGATCATACGAAGAGCGGCTCAAAGAGCAGAACGTTACGGTGAGCCCTATTGCGTAATAACCAAGAATGTATGGAAGATCGTTGTACGACCAAAGAATCTTTTCGACCAATAGAGAAGAAGGATCAGGTGCACCTTCTCGTACCTTATCAACCTCTTCTCCCCTCCATAAACCAAACCCTTTTACAAATCCCATCACGTTAGGCCACTGATCTTGGACGTTTTCAACACAAGAAGACGAATCCGGTTTACGCAAAACCACCATTTCACAAAACTTTGAAACCATTCGGTTAACGCAGTCATCCCAAAGCGGTATCAGCGAGTCTTTGCTAAAGATGACGAAACCCTTATTTAAGGGGGACATTATGGGACCGAGGATATCATATGTGATCGCTCTACAATCAAGTAGCTCTGTGGAGGAGGTGAAGAAGAAGAGCTCTTTTCCCAGTGGCAAGTCATTGTAAACGTCTAGTCGGAGAGGAAACCGGAGATCTTCCGGCGGTGGTTCTTGAAGATACCGTGCGAGCTCAGTTATGCTCGGAAGGTTCCCCGCCGGCACCCGCAATTTACTCAAGCAATGCTCTGATGGGTCTTGGAACTCCAATGTTGATATTGCTGTATATTAGCATTAGTTCATAAGTTAATAATATAAATTGAACTAGCTTTGGAGATATAAGGTTAGAAACATATTTACATTTGTGAATGTGTTCGGAGAGTGGAAGCTGAGCCCTATCAAATGCCATATTAACTGAAGGAAAAAAAAAAACATATAATACAATAAGAACATTTAGTTTCTTCTATATCTTTTTTTTGTCAAAATTGTTTTTCTATATTTTTGTATATCTATTACCAAGGGTCAATTGATAAAAGGTGTCACATTAACTGAAAAATGCAAAACACCTATATTAGCATAAGACTAGAGAATTGAATTCCTTTTATACTTTAATTTTGTATATTTATCACTAATGGTTTATTTTTAGTACATTTTCTCGCTCTATAATATTAAAATATATGTATTTATCAATTTTGCATTTAATTTTCGATACTAATCATTAAATATCGTTAAGAATTCATCACTATATAAGATTCGAGGGGTTCGTTGCAATGTTCACCTTACTAATTTAATTTAACAAACTATGACTAAACGAATATGCATGCGGGTGTTACCTGAAAGTGGAGGAGCAGATGATGAAGTTGACTTTTGTCTTCCAAAGACTTTAAGATGTTGACCAGAAATGAATTTATCCAAAGAAAATCCTTTGAGAGGTCCATCTTCGAAAGATTCCATTGTAGAAGCCACCATGGAATCATCCAAGTAGGTGAGCTCATCTGCATTCAAGAAACTCGACCCACAAACCCTAATTCTCCCATAATCAACCTCTCCTTCTTCAGCCCACAAGTTAACCGATTCCTCCCAAGTTAGCCGTATTTTCCCAACACGGCGAAGATCTTTTAGAGAGGAAGATGAAGAAGAAGAAGAAGGAATCCTCTCACAAGAAGGATTATAGTACAATGATCTATTAGAGAATAAACCTGACCCTCTAGCAATGTTGCTTGAATACGGATACTGAGGATGATCATCTCCAACTATTGATAATGCTAATCTCTTCCCTCTTCCTACAATGTACATAATTAAGTTTGCTCAAACATTATAGAAAGAATAACAAAAAAAAAAAACATAACCTTAGACAATTTCATGCTCCTTCATCTCTAATCAATAGACCAGTAAACGAACATACAAAGCATAGACAATCATTAAAAATACATAATCCACAACCAAATTTGCAGTATTGAATAATGTGACTCCTATATAACAATGAACTCTTAGACAAGTCAATGAACAAAAACGTTATTGAAATAAATAGTTTTTTTTTTTACCGATAGAAGTGATAGGGTTATTATTAATATCATCATCTCTTGAAGTCATAACCGGTGGATGAAGAGGAGGAGGAAGCGTCTCAGCAGACGGAGGCGTTAAGGTAACATCCGCCGTAGCTCCGCCACTAACACTGCGGCTAATAGTCGGAGCTCTGACACGTGGACCAATGAAAAGAGCCAATTCATTGTACACTTCTTCGTCGAAAGACGCGGGAAGTTGATGTTGTTTCCTCTCGTAAGGAGAGAGCCTGAAGTAACTCTTACCGAACCTCTCTCTATCTGCTCCTTTCTCCCACTCGTTCACTTTCCTGAACTCACCAAGCATGTTGTCCCATTTTGTGCCAGCGACTTTTGAATCCCGGTTTACACCTTTCCGGTTTAGGTACTCGGCTACTTCTCTGTCTTTCTCAGCCCTTGTTTTCCCTCTTCCCTCGCCCGACCCGGATCCGGATCCAGACCCGGTTCTCTGGTTTTGGTACTGGACTCTCCATGCTCTTGCTAGACATAGCATCTCGTTTGGTTTCCACACAGGGCTCACGTATTTCCCTTTTCTAAATTTATGTTGAAAGGACTCCGTTTCGGGTTGTTGTTTCTCGGTGTTGGTAGCTTCTTGAACCAGCGGTGAAGATCCGGCGGTTTCGGTAGAAGAGGCTGCTATGACGGCGGTGGAAGGGAACGGTAATGAAGAGATTGTGGAGGCGGTTGGTACGGTGGAAGGTGACGGCAAGGCTCTCCATTGAGGTGGGGAGAGACCGCCGGAAGAGCTGAAACGTGGTCGTTTGGGGATGACAGGAGCTCCTGGAGAAGAGACGGTTGGGATGAAGATGGGAGAAGACAGGAAAGATTGGTGTAGGTGGTGGAGGACTGATGGGTTTGGTGTTTGGTGATCAAGTGAAGAATCTTTAGGTGGGGAGATTTGATTCGGTGATGGTTTTGTAGCATCTCCTTTTGTTGTCTCACCCATTTCAAGAAGCACTCAAATTAAAGAGTGAATTAAAAATACCCCCTATTGAGTTTTTATTATTTAAAACAAAAAGAGAGAGAGAGAAGGAAAACAATAAGAACCAGAGAAACAATTGTTTGATTTTTTTTGGAGATTCAAGCTGGTTTAGTTTCTCTGGTTTTGGGGTTTATGAAGAGAGATGAGTCAGATGAATACTAGGGTTTTTTAGCTTTTTGGTGGGCTCTGCTTTTTGCAGAAAAATGAAAACGAGTAGAGTACTGATGTTATAACAGAACAAAAAAATTGAAAACTCGAACTAAATACAATATATACTTTTGAAATTTAATCACTCTGCCAATATAAACCTATTTAGAGTAGCCATATCTATTTAACCAATCACACGTTACCACCCTGTTGCGATGATACTCGTGTTAACTCTTGTTGAATATTATAAAACACTTCATATGTCACATTGTAGAGAAGAAACTCAAAGCATCAGCAGTGGGAGTTTCTTCTCCTCGTCTTTTGGTAAAAAACTATTTTAATAATGCAAAAAAAGAAAGAGAATATAGAAAAGATGAAAGTGATCACTTAGAGAAAAGACTTTGAACAATTCTAAAGAGACTCTTGTACTAAGTATCTTTCTTTCATTAATACATTACATTAAAAATAAATACAAAACCAAAGAAAAAAAAATATTAATATAATAAAAATTAGAGACTCATTTTAAGAATCAATCCACCCTAAATCCACTGTTGATACTCTCAGTCATCATTTCCAAATAATTCATTGTATTATGTAATAAATGAAAAGAAAATAAGGAAATTTACCAATTTATACATAAAATATTCTCATTCCTTTTTTATAAATCACAATAGACTTTTGGACCGATCCTAAATGAGGTCACCCCTAATTTTTTTGTTCTTATCTAGATGTTTCATATTAAATAAACGGAAAATGGTACAACAGAATTTAAAACAGAGAAACAAAATCGTAAAAATAACAAAATTCTCCATAATCAAATTTCTAAGCAAAAGAAAGAGAAGCTTAAGACTTAAAAAGTATAAATAACAATTTTAAACCTAGAACCCAACATTCGTCATAAGCTTATAAACTTCTGAAACCCTTAAAAACTGTTCACGCGAATATCGTTCATGTCGATGGAAAGCCACACGATACATCTACCTTCTTTTTATGATTTTTCATTCTCAACGAAAACAATAAGACCAATAATGAAAATAAGGCATGTCAAGCTAACCAAAATATCAAATATAGTACCAGACCAGTGGGAACATCAACACCCTTAACTTAAGAGAAACAGAAGCAGCTTAGAGTTCCAATGATGCTTCATAATCTACTTATGGATGTTATTGATCTTCATAACACTTCCGAATGTGGCAAAGTTAGACACCACTAGACACGACCCATTAATACTTAGATATAAGCCACCATAAGACATGGAGAAATGCCTAACCCCTTTGGGAATATTGAGAACAAACTTATGACAAGTAGACCGAAAATCACCACCAATGAACTCCAGTGAGCTGTAGAAGAAACTCAAAATATAGAATTGATACCAAACTTGTAAAAAGTAATTGAACCAATAACACGAGCAAACATAAGACATTGATGAAGGGAAACAAAGGAACTAAAGCCCACACACAACATAAAGCAAATACACGATTTTCCAAAGAACTAAACTACCCAACAACAAACTGCAAAAATCAATAAAACCTACATACTTACCTTTAAATATGCACCAAAGAGAAAGCATAAACTAAGAAATGTATACCAGCTAGAACATGAAACACAACTTGACAGTGGCAAGAACCACAAAGAGCACACTTCAAATTCAAAATCAAATCTTTTCTAAACCACAAGAAGGAAAATGTCAGCGTATAAGCTCCACAGTCGCCACTAAAACCACATACAAGGAGATCTGAGTGCAGATCCATGGACCAAGACTGTCACTCTCTCACCACTGAAGACCAAATTGTCCTCTCCAATCCTTACAAAGGAGATTCAAATTGGAGTGTGAAAGGAAGAGAAATCTACAGATACAGAACTTAAAAGCAGAGAAGAAATATGCATGATGTTGGAGACTCAATGCCTAGAATTTCAATGAGATGCCTAGATTATTACTTTGGCGGTCTAAAAGTTTACAAATTAACAATATAATACATTTATTAATAGTAAAATTTATATTATTTTATTTTTATAAAATTTTATGATATAATATATTAATAATTATAATTTATAAAAATAATTTTATATTATTTATTATAAAATTTTATAAAAATTTATTAGACGATAAACTTAAATAGTCTTCTAACAGTAACTAGATGTACATATCCTCTCTTGATTTTCTTTGTCATCAATATATACAGACTCATGAAGACTCTGCAAACCAAACTGGTAATTATACATCCATATGAATGACAAACGACAATTGTTTTCTTGCACTGCGTGCTAGACTGTCCGCTATTGAATTATGCATTCTTGGTAAATGAATGATCTCTGTGTTGTGGAAACTTTCTTTCAGGATCTTGATATCTTCCAAATAACTTGTAAAAGCTGGGCATTCTTCTGGTCCGAATGAAGTGGTGATAGACTTTCTCATGCATTCCATAGCTCATATGAAAGATTCTACTTCTGAATGAAGTGGTGATAGACTTTCCCTAGTGTTTCTTGCCCTCGTCATCAATCCATCAAAGCCCTCGAACATACTGTACCAGCCCTGCTCCAAATGACTATCATGTTTTTTCCATGATCCATCCGTAAAACATCATATTTCCGGGATGGACGATAAAGTATTGTATGCCACCTCCTTATTTTGGGTAACCCTCAATGTTATTGATTCATGTGCTTCCGCCAAAATTAATGATTCCACTTCTGCCAATTTAAGAGTATCCTTATGATCAATATCCATATTACTAAACACTTTATTATTTTGTCTCTTCCAGATGTACCAAAGTATTCATGCAAATTGATGATCTTACATTTAAAGGGCAATTATCCAATATAGCTAGTCTATATTTGCAAACTATGATTGTCCATGAAAGATGTCTGGATTTGATGGGTACTTCCAAAGTGCCCAAACTTGAACCGCTGGTGGATATTAAAAAACCACATGTTTTTATTGACTCCTCTGGTGCTCCACATCTAGCAAAACATATATCCTCCTGGATTTCTCTTGCTTGTAGGTTCTTCTTGACGACCATGCATCATGTCACTATTTGCCATAAAAAAATGTTTTAATTTTGGTGGACATCATATTTTTCAGCAAATTGCCTTCAGCGGAGCGGCCATGGGTCCATAAAATGGGAGTAATTTTTCTTTGTCAGGATAAACTCGTTCCACTTGGTATCCAGATTTATCTGTGTATTCTCATTATTTGTGAAGTGTCATTCGTTCCTGTCAGCCAACTGCATCCTGCTCAAAGGTATATTTTCTATAAATTTTGCATCCAAAGGATCAACCAAAGACCGGATTGTCTGCAAATTCCATGTTTTCGTTGTTGCATTGAAGAAAAAGCCCATTGTAAAGTCAGTGTAAAATTTTTGTTGATTTCTATTTGTTGGTCTCGGGTGATTGGTTGGGATCAAGGATCATTCCATACTTAAATGGATGATCTTGATCCCATCCTTTTGATTAGTCTTTTGATTAGTCTTTTGCTTACCAGAAATCTACCAGAGATAATACTACGCTAGTCATATGGCGGTGAATATGATCTTTGGTTTCATGGATGATACATTCCAGAAATATCATCTCTTGCTTCTATTTGTTATAAATTAATAACTTTATTGTATATAAATTCGTTTTTTGTAAACTATATATATAAGTTCTTTAGAAATTAAATATTGTATGGATATTTGCACTAATCTAGCGTAATTTGTCTTGAATAAAAAAAAGATCCCTGGGTGAGAACCTGGCTATGAATAAAGCGCATCAATTTGGCTAATATGACCATATTTTTTGAACGTTGATGTTTGATGATGTTTGATTTTGACAACTAGAAAAAGGTAAGAGAGTCCATCATCATTGTCCTTAAGACTGCAAAAGCGGCGTAAGAATTCATTTCCCTGTCTTTGCTATTTTGTTTTGACATAAAACTATACATTTAAAAGTAACTTATTCTGATCCACTATAAAGATTTTGAATAAATTTCTTCCGATTCACAAAGTTAAATTTTTAGTGTTTTCACATATATTAAAAACACATTAAATCATTATAGTAAATGTATCATTTTTTATAATAATTAATTTTGAATAATTTTTAACCAATAGTTATTCAATAAAATCAATTAATTTTCGTGAAAATCCACAATTTTTTTTATAGAAAATATTAAAGTCTATCTCTGTTAAACACTTTTTTAACCAATAGTTATATGTTTTCTGTGAATTTCAACTAGGAACAAAACAATGTAAAAACAGAAAATATTAATAATAAAGGACTGGGAGTGTGTATTTTACGATAAAAGGGACAGAGGAAGAGATGTGGACACATCGGTTCCATGCTTCTGCTCCATTGACTCTCATGCCAGTTCTGCCTCTTCCCAGCTCTTTTAAATTCTTCTTTATAAAAAAAAAATTCTTATCGAAGTGTAGTATTACTAAAATTACTATTCAGTAGTAATACTAGTAATAGTATTACTAAAAATATTATTCTCTTTAAAAAAAATTTACTATTCAATATGTATAACTTACTAAAAATAGTTACAACATGTATCATTTTGCCTTGTATTGTTGTGTCCACAATCCTCCCACTTACCAAAAACTTAGCTCTCAACTTAGTGAGTTTTGGGACTGTTTTACTTCAATTTGAATTTTTGGAGAAAATTCAAATTGAATTTTTCATACATTGATATTTATCAATTTTATTTTAAAATTCCCAAGTGTAATTTCATAATTTAAAATATATAAAAACATAAAAATCAACGATATTTGAGATAAGTCATATGTCTAAGATACAAAATTTATTATAGTGTTGTGTCAATGTTTTTACTAGAAAACAAGGTTCGTTAATCTCAAAAATATTTGGTAGAAAAGCCTCTCAAATATCGGAATATATAATGCATGAAAATATTCCATAAAAATTAAATGCATTAACTTGTGAGAAATGATTTCTATTGTAAATCTTCTGAAACAATAGGTGTTTAAATAATACTAACAAACTGAATATTTTGCCAATTTTAATTCAAACTCACAAAACAAATTCGATAGATTTTTTTTTTTTGTACGAATCAGAGATTTGGTTAAATATGTGTTTAAGCTACAATATACAGTGTATGGAGAAAGAGATAGAGAAATACTTACCCCCATGGAAAAACTGTCTTCACAATGCGACTAATTAAATTACATCAAATATGAGAATTCTGCTAATTTTGATATATCATATAGTCAAGGTCTAGTGATTTGGTTCTTCAGAAGAGTATCTGCTTCTCTTTTTTTTTTTTTCTGAAACACAGAAGAGTATCTGCTTAGCTTATAACATTACTGGATCAGAAGAGTTACATTCTTTGATTTTTTTTCTTCTGATTAAAAAAACTGATGAATTCGATGTAAAAAGTGTTTTCGGTTGTTAAAATTTATATTTAACTAATATCTGTATTTATGTTTTAAACTCGAAAAGAGTTATTAATTCATAAGATAAATCACAACTCAATTGGTTGGTCGTTGGTATTCTATCAACTTATTAAGAGTTAGTGCACAAAACTAATCTACCCAAATGAACTTAAAATGCACTTTTAGCATTCCAAAAACCATATTCAACGTCCAAGTCAAAGCATGAAACAATTACTCCTTTAAAAATCTAATAATAACAATGTGACATATAATACATAAGTTATTTGCCAAATGGAGCCTCAAGTCTGGTTATTCCAAAAGCCAATAGTTTCATAGGGTTTGGTAATTGCAGCTCGCAAACGGAAAAACAATTACACGGTGAGGCTGAAGTTTGGATTATGAAGATAAAATCAACTATTGTAACGTTAGAAGCAGCAATCAAAGTCTCCTTGATTCGATTTATGTGATTGTGCCTGGTCTCAACGTTGACTTCTTAGACATGATTTTGATCTTCTTTTTTTGTAACTGGACATGATTTTGATCTACATGTTCAACTTTTACTAATTTACAAGAAAACATATTAGTAGTATTTAAAAAACATATTAATAGTTTAATAACTTACATATAATAATGCCTTGTGGGAAATGTAATGGGGGTGAAAAATAGAGTACGATGTGTTAAATATTACAAACTGTTAAAAACACAGACACACGTGAAAAATGATAGGCACGATCTGAAGACCATTAAAACTCATCTCTTTGTGCTATATGTCCAACTTTAAAATTTTAAACCCTAGCCTCTCTCTCTCTCTTCTTATGTACGCTTTTTCTCTCTCTAGGTCGGCTGAGGTTCACCTAATTAAGAGACCATACACAAACACCTTCTCTCATCACTTTCTTGTGACGAAATTTACAATGTGTTATATACATGAAATTAATTTCTTGTTTCCTCAAAAGGGTACATACATATGCTCATGCCTCATCAATGGAGGTAAATTTAGCTTTTCTTGTTTTAACATTTCTAGAAATGATTCCTTTTCAAAAAACAAACATTTCTAGAAATGATTGGTCTTTATTTCTACATCTATTTATAGGGACGCATCATTTTCGTAGGTATTGAATGTTTCCAGCGGTACACCTATTCCCCACTGCGGGACTAAAAAGATTGTCTCCATTCAACTTGTTTTGCAGTTGTAAATAGGAGTATTATTTATTAGAAAAAGAAAATAAATATAAAAAGTAAAGTGCAGTACAAGAATAACAAAGGAACACACCTAAAAGAAAGAAGAAGCCAAAAAGGGTGTGTTCTCTTTTACTATGCAAGAGAACTAAATTTTTTTGCTTCTTTTTTTTTTGTTTCTTTTCATTGGTTGATTATTACCCAAAATTTTAAATATATATAGATATTAGAATCTCAGTAACAAGTGTCAACACATTAAATTTCATATCCTATTCATAATAAAATATTCATATTTAATTTTTATTACGAGTAATCATATATGTTTAGTGTCGGTGGACAAATCTCAAGAAATAAGCCGGTTATATCTTGATCCGCCATATATATCCAGGTTATAAAAAAGCATATCCATATCTAATAAAAAATACTCTTAAAAGTGAAAAAAAAAACATTTTTAATTTACTTTGAAATATTAAGTAAATAGCTTTGTATACATTTATTACTAAATCTTTACAATATTTGATATATTAAATACTTACTTAATTTTTTATTCTATAAATATAAATATTTTCACTCAATTTCACAAATACTATTTATTTATATATTTTAAGATTTTTAAAGAAAATTATTTTAAGCGACAAAAATATATAATATAAATATATGATAAGATTTACCAAATTTTTTTTTTGTTGAAAATAGTTTTGTAAAACACAAATATATTATATGCATTCCGCAACATTTTTTATTACACATGTCACCATTCACATTTAGTTTTATTTTTAAATATTTTGTATAAGTAATATTATATACTATGTTTAACAGATAATTATTATTTTATAATTTTGAATTAAATTTATTTTAATTTTAAAGGAAAATATATTTAATTTATATTTTTACCATTTATGAAAATATCATGATAGTTTTGGGTACCCATTCTGTTTTCGGTTCGATTCCGGCTTTCTAGTTCTAGAGATATATGATCCACTAGTATAATTGATAGGATCCCAAACCTAGACCGAACTTCATTTTTTTGTTCGATTTGGTTCCGGATAAATGTACCTAAACCTAGCTATAGTTTTGAAATTTGACAATATAATATATTATATGAAGAAATATGTGAACATGATTTGTAAATTTTTTCAGATATATAAGAGATTTTTATAAAGTAAATTAAATTAGTATCACTGATATCTTAATTTAATTTTGTTTAAAGACTACTAAAGTAATTATAATTTTTAAACATAAAATAATTATCTATAAATCTCAGTAATAGCATATTAAATTTCATATTTCAAATATATATAATATTTTTTTTAAATCATATTTTTAAAAACTATATAGTATCATTGATTTTTTAGTTTGTAAAATATAAATATACTAGTATATTAGCCCGTGATAAGCACATGATCAATATTTGCTTGCACTTAAATGATCTTTTTTTTTAAAGATTGCACTTAAATGATCTTTTTGTTATAAGATTCCAATGTTGTAGTTTCATTTTTGTTTTCATCAAAATTAAACAATATGCTAGTCACCCACACTGGCATGAAAAATTAGAAGTGGATGCATTCAGACAAAGAGTTTGAAGCCTTAAGAATTATTATGATTTTTCAGAAAATATTATGTTCTATTCAGTTTTATTTGTATTTTTGTAAATACGCTTTCTTTAAAATATAAATATCCTTAATTAGATCTAATATAATGAAAAATAAAAACAATGAAACTAAACATAATATACTCGATATATTTAGAATATTCAATTTTGTATATAATAGACTCGATATGCTTCATTATAACTTTTTTAAAAAAATTGTGAAACACTCAGACCATAACATACAGATTTGTAAATACCCACCTGCATTATCAAAGTTGTTGATATTCTTTTCCCCTGTAGAGTGTTAGGTTTTTGTTGTCTTTCCCTCTTCTGTTTCACATCATTATTTATTGACCGATAGAATTTCTTCGAGTAAAGGTTACAAAAATAAAATAGATACTTTAAAGAAAAACATAAGAAAATAATCAGAGAAGAACTAAAATACCACTTCTTTTCAGATTATGGATGCCAGGTTCTACTCCTTCATTTTGTTTTGGTTTTTTTTTTTGCTGGATTGTATTTTTTGATCCAATAATGTTTCACTCTTGTTAAAGCCAGTTTATCTTGTCTTCTTCTCTCATGTTTCTATTGGATGCAGAGGTGTACGCTTACATAAAAACATTTTATATCGTTAAATTGGACTATTAATATTTATCACTTACAAATAATAAAAATTTGAATGATAATTTAAATGTGATAAAATAATTATTTATCAATTATAAAAACATTAAATTGAAAACATTAAATAATATATAATATTACATTTGGTGTCACTGTTGGAGTAGGTCTGGGCATTCGGGGTCCCAATCGGGTTTCGGTTTTATCCAATCGGGTTTCGGTTTTTCGGATTTATCAAAATCAGCCTCATTCGGATTATATGAAAGTTTGGTTCGGGACCGGTTCGGGTTCTATCGGATTCGGGTCGGGGTTAGTAAATCTTCAAAGAACAGGTACAACCCAATATACTTTCGGGTTCAGGTCCCAATCGGTTTTTCGGTTCAAAAGTACCTGATTTTTACCTATTTTATAACCAAAATATGAGTAAAATCGGTTCTTCAGTTTTAAAATACCTGATTTGTACCTATTTTGTAACCAAAAATTAAGTAAAATCGATTCAAAAATAAAGAACATCAACCGTGATCATTCAAAATCAAACGAAAAGTAAACATATTTACTGATAAAAAGAAAACCAAATAAATAAAAGCATAAAACGAAAACCAAGTTCATGAAATGAGAAACATTGTTTAACGAAAACAAAATCAAAATCTAAATACTTCAAGATTCAACGGCCATCTTTAACCATCAACCTTCATGTAATAGAACCACCAACCTTCATGTAATAGATAAGTATTTTAGATATTCAATATTTCTTAGTGTATTTTGGATACATATTAGGAATTGAGATCATGTTTGGTACAAGATTTTTTCGAGGTTTTGAATGTTTCGGGTTCTATCGGATATCCATTTAGATTCGGGTTCGGTCCGGATAATACCTATAACCTGAAATACCACAAAACAAGACCCATTCAGTATTTACGTCGGGTTTAGATCGGTTCGAATTCATTTTTATCGGATCGGATTCGGTTCGAGTTTTTGGGTTCAGTTTATTTGTCCAGCCCTAGTTGGAGATACACCAAAACACTAAATTTGGTGTAGTTTCTACACCAAATTTGATTTTTTTTTTTTTTTGCTTGATGATCTTTGTTTAAGAATTTATATTCTAAAATATCTACTGTATAGTCCAAAATTGGGATATCAAAGCGAAATCCTGAATCACAAGATCAAGAAGCTCCTTCTAAATCTTCTTCATTTGGACAGTATTTCACCGACCGGAAGCGATTTGCCGGATTATTAAATTATTTATTTTATGGTATCTTTATTTATATTATTTATGTTTTTTAATGTTTATGCATCTTTATCTAAAACTATTAAATAATCATTTGCGGAATATCCTATTATTTTTCATGTTATTAAATTATTTTAAATATTATTTAAGTAAAAAAATAAAACATTAAAAAATTAAAAGAATTTTTCATAAATAAAAAAAAATTAACTCCAAAATAAAGAGTAATGGGTAAAATTACTCCATAAATGGTGTAACTCTAACCATTACTCCATTTTGGAATTGTAATAATAAATATATAGTACATCAAACCAAAATATACTAAAGAAAAGAACAACTCCAACTAGTTTTGTTATTTTTCTAATCTATGAAATACGATTAAAAAAGACAGGCCCAGTTACGTAAGGGCAGTCTATTATAAGACCTGACAAGTTAATTAAAAAAAAGAGTGAAAGAAAACACGAATCCTACTGAGATCTGCTATTGCTAAACCTCTCAACTCATGGATCCTTGTAATAATTCAAAAAAACCAAGGCGCCAGAGTCGTATGTCTCAACAAAGAGATGAAAAGAAGAAGGAGAAGAAGCTTCTTCATCGCAACATCAAACGGCAAAGAAGACAAGAAATGGCCATCCTTTATGCCTCTCTTCGTAGTCAGCTACCTCTCGAATACATCTTTAGCTCGTATGTTTGGTCGTAGCCTCGTAGGACTTGAAGTCTTTAGCTCGTTAACTGCACGAGTCAATGAGAGGTTCTTGTACACTATACAAATCGAGTTACGGTTTTTCATTTGTATACTTATTTATTGTTTGCGAACATGTGTATACGTTTATGCATCCATATGTATATATCCACCGGTAAATAGCATCGTTCCTTCGACTTAGCTTGGTCAGCAAAAGCTTTTTGAGGATTTGGTACGTTGGACAAGGCGGTACTAATTTTTTGAAGTATGTGTTCCCGGGAGGGCATAAAAGAGTAATCACCCCAAAAGAGACAGGTTTCAAAATGGTGATATTTAAAGAATAACCAGTAATTATATAATATTCAAAATGGTAATTATATAATAACCAGAAATTTGATAAAAAGAAGGAAATACTAAAACATAAGCTGGTTGCCTCGTTGAATGTATTCCTTATTGGCTTGTATATAATTCTCAAGTTTTAAATCAGTCCGATAGATAACAAAGAAAAAGGGAAAATTACATAACTTGTACTCTTTCCATTTTTTAATATAAGTCATTTTAGAATTATGCACATAGATTAAGAAATCATTAATTTTTTATATTTTCTAAACAAAAACATCATTAATTATTTACATAACCTCAAATCAACCAATAATAAAACAGAAGGTATATTATCATTGGTCATATAACATTAAATGTTAATAAATTTTACATAAAAAACGAAAAACGTCATATAGTTTAGAACATAAAAATTAATATAAAAAAACAAAGGAAGTAACATTTACTTAAATAAAAAAATCACCGAACAAATTTTTGATAGTATTTATGTAATATCCAATTCTAATTAGTATAAAGTTTTTTGGGAGAACTCCAAAAGCAAATTCGTGCATAGTTTAGCATCTAGGACCAAAATAGATTTTTTTTTTGATCAAAGGACCAAAATAGATAATATCATATTAATTAATAGAATTGGCATAATTTGAAACACCAGTACCTCAGTGTGACGTGCTTGTATGTAATGCAATGGTTATATGATTAAAAAAATTCTCACAATAATTTTAAGTCGAAATATTAAAAACTTACACAGTAAAACTGCCGTCAATGAAGACAAGTTAGTAAAACTGCCGTCAATGAAGACAAGTTAAGTATTATAAATAAAGTATAAATAGATAGCATGAGTGAAGTGGAGTGGAACAAGTTAAAAGATGAGACAGCTCAGACAATTTTGGAACCAGAATGAAAGAGGAGACAAGAAAGATCCTAACTTTAATAGATGGAGACCAGCTGTTTCAATTCTATCTCAAAATATCCCAGCCTGCTCATGGATTCCACTTTTCCAGATATCACATTTTTTTTATGCCATTACTAAGCAAAACCCCATATTACGTTTTAATTCTTGTTTAGGTTTGTTAGGTATTAACACAAACAATTTAGTTAAGTTCACAATGGGAAAACATTTTTATTGACTATTTATATTGATAAATTCTGTTGTCGAAATGAACATACAGGAGAAAGTTCAAAAGCTTATATATGGTGTAAAGAACCATCGAAAACATAAATATATATCGTGGACTCTTTTATGTCTTGATACGTCTCTTTGATTTTGTTATCATAGCAACGGTCATATTCAATTGTTTGGGAAGAGAATAAATAATGAAAGTATATAGTCGGTCATATCAGTTACCTCAATTTCTTGCTCTTTACCGGTTTAGTGGACAAGTGTGGTTGAACCAGTTGAGCACTATTAAGCTAATGTGGTTAGTGTTATCTTGTCGTTTGTGGGAACTTAGTTCAAATCGTTTTCCCAGCTCTGACCTAGAGGACGGTCCTTGAGCAGGCTTGTTTCTACTCTTTTGAGGAATTCATGAAGCCAGATGAATCAATTTCTTGTTAGTGTTGTGTACCTCGTTCGATTGTCTTTGGGTCTCTTCCTTTTTTTTCCCTGGCTCGGTTCAACCTCCAACTCAAATTATTCAAGATTGTAGCGCTACTATTAGTCATGTTCAATTCGCTCTCAAGAAAAATGGTTAAGATATCCATTGTTTTTGCTTCCATGTTTTTTTACCTTTTTTGCAATGGAACCAAATCTAAATGTCTTATATTTGTTGCTTACATCTTAACTTCATTTATGAAATGATATTTACATTTGAGAAAAGAAGAAGAAGATAAATACATACATATAGTCAAATAGATGCAAAGTGAACACAACACAACAATACAAGTACAAATAAACTAACCACGTAATTTATATTAGTTGTTGCTTGACAAGTTAAGAGAAACCAACTCAACAACCATGTACATCACTCAGAATATCATTTAACAAACAGAAAAAACCATTTACTTCATTCTGGTTAATCTCTCTTCCAGTTCTGATAAGTCAATCAAGTTCGAATCGTTGACCTGCAAACAAAACTAGCCATATTATTGTACCCTCGAACATATCATAAACTTTATGCATAGTGTTGTATGCTCGTACACAAAGGCTGGGATTTATATTACATAAAAAGTGCGGCCGAAAGACTGTTACCACATGTGACATGTGTAAACGTATTCTTGAAATAAATATAACCACAGTAGTTATGATTAATCTCTTTACACATATTGGATGCGTAAGATAGTATATTCTTGAATCTCATGCATATCAATCTGGGTATCTATATATATATATATATATATATGACTTCAAAAAAAAATTCTGTGTTTCAGTTGACATGTTATAAAATTGTGTTAATCTTTAAATAAAGGAACCCATAACATGTAGTTTTTAATGAACGTAATAATATTAACTAAATACAAAACGGAAAACAGAAAAAAAAAATTTCTTTCATTTTGTAAAAGTATTAAATGAAAACTAAAAATTGCTATGTTTTAGTAGCAAGTTGAAAATTATATATATTGTAACATGTAAATGCAAACGCAAATCGGCATAGCTGAAGTTTTATAGGAGTAAGATAACTTTACCTCAGCTTGTAGAGTGTAAATCAGTCTATCATCAACAATAGAGGAGATGGAGTTAAGAAGGCAGAGACCATTTTCACTAAGAACTTGAAGAACACTCGAAAGCCGCGGTTGGCCACGGCAGGAGCGACTGCTAAACACTATTTCCACACCCACCAAACACTGACGAACCACCACATGATTCATTGTCTCCATCTCATCCTTCGAATCATCCAAGGGGGTTCCTCTAGACAGTAACATGAGCTCATCTCTCCTCAAACTCAGCTCCTTGATCTTCTTCTCTAAATACGTTATGTAGTTAACCGCTTCATTCACTTGATCTGACGTCGAACGCTTACCCTACAGAATGTAAAATATCAAGACAAGACAAGCGACAAGAGAGCTTAGATCTAAGTAAACTTGTAAGAGAAACACAAAGTCAAAACACCTGCTATGATCCCTTTTTCATTTTCTTACACGGTAGACCAAGTCAAATGACAAAGACTGTGTATTATAAGATGTAAAGGAGTCATCAAAAATCAAAATCAAGATTAGGGTTTTAGGAATTAGGGAGTGACCTGAATGAAATGAAGAGGGAGAAGAGAACGAAGAGAAGCATAAAGAGAAGCCATTTCTTGTCTTCTCTGTCTCTCAATTTCTCTATGCATCATCTTCTCCATGTCGTTGTTATCAGTACTTACTCTTAGTTTCGTACAGCGTCTTCTTTTCTCCCGACAATCGTCCATCAAAAAGCTTTGATGCTCTTAACTAATTGTATTATATTTCTTTAAGAGATTCTCTCCTGATGATGATGTTGAGACAGCAAGATCTGATCTCCTGAGGATTTTGTGATCTTGGTTTGATCTTAGTCTTTTAGAAGAAACAGCTCAGGGCTTTGATGTAAAGTTGAAAATTATTGCAGTCTTGAGGATTGAGCAAATTATTAAATAAAAAGATTTGTCAAACAAAATTATTTTAATGGAGAAGAAGATACGTTGGTTTAGTTTACAAAAAAAAAGATACGTTGGTTAGACGTATCAGAAAAATGACGGAAAATAATTTAAAACTAGATCCGCGCTGTCCGAGATTTATTTGGTTTATTAAAAATTTATACATAATTTATATATTTTAAGTTTATTTAAAATTTATGTTCAATTTTTTTCGTATGATTTATTTTATTTATTTATATAAGGTGGGTTAAAATTTTGAGAATTCTGAATGATTTGGATTTATTTTAACTTGTTTTGCAGTGATTTTATTTTCAATGATTTAAAATGAATAATATAATTAAAATTTTAAATGTCTCATACTGACCAAAATTTGTGTAAATATTTTTATAATAAAACTAGGTGGACGGTGTGGGCATGTGCAACATTAATATGATTCTTATATTAGTGGTAACATTTCTATGATTTATGATCGATTGTATTCTCTATGCTAACATATCATATATGTTTATGTAATCATTTATTCATGTTTATCCCCAATATATTAAAATAGAAGAATTACAATATTTGTGGTAGCCACGTGCATCACTACAATGAGTTTTAAAATTCTTAGAAAAATATTTTGGTACATCTAAATATATAATAAGCTTTTTATTAAACTAAACATAAATTTGTTATTAATGTTTTTCATTCTTTCTTTAAATAAAAATTACGGAATTTCTTAATGTGGCTAAAATATATATAAAAATTAATGATTTTAAATAATAAAGATTTGATAAAAAAATTAGTGTATTCTCTATCATATTCGTTTACTTTAAATTAATAAAATAAATTAAACAACTACATTAACCATATAATAAAAATTTAATTTTTTCAGTATATGTTATATTTTGATTTTTTAAAACGACTATAAATTACTAAAACTGTTAAAAGTCTCACATTAAAATTTTTGCGATCCATGGTTCAAAGGTTTTGGTTATGATAAAATATAAATGATTACAAAATCATATAAGTAAGAAGTCTCATTTAATAAATATTGGGCAAAGAATTCTAGAGGAGTTATTAAATTTTGTAATCCCGGCTCTAGACTTCTGTCAATTCTTGCCTTAATAAATCTCGGCTCCATACCCACATCATTCTTTGATGGGCATAAAGAAATCGTCTTCGTAGCAACCACCAAACCAATAGAACAAAGAAATTCATGCCTCCGGCTAAATGGAATATTTCTACTAATTTCCGACTACGAATAATCTATGTACGAGAGATCCAAACCCTAGAACAAGGGAGGTTATTCTAGACTTCGACTATAGAGTTCAGCGGATAGAACTAGAGTTTGTCTAATACATTGTATTTCATGCTCTATTGATCAATAATAAACTAATTTTGATCTTTGTTCATGTTTATTATTGTTTACTTCTCGTTTTCGTAAACAGTTCGCCCTAACAATATGGATATGACTTCTTTTTATCCACTCTGGTTTAAAAAAAATCAAATTTAAAATAGGCAAAATATTAATTTCTACTATTTTGAAAATATTTTTACATTATTGAACCAGAAATTTTTTTTACATTATTAAATCAGAAAATATCTTTGGAGAAAGAAACTGACTTTATTATTGGTCTGTTTGTATTGGTTTTGAATTATAATTAATTGTTTTCTTCGTAAATATTCAGATGACAGAGAAAAATACTGAATTTATTATTATTCAGACTAGATCCTTTCTCCGCACTACGCGCGGATAATATATTTAAATTTGTTACATTTATCATTTTTAACTTGACTTAACTAATTTTTAAATTTGATTTTTTTTTATATTTTTAGTTTGAAGTAAATATTTCTATTATATGTAACACAATTAACTAATAAAATATGAAGAATCAAGTCCGAGATTTTAGAGTTATGTAAGAAAATATAATTATGTATAGAACATAAATTATCTTAGTTTAAAAGATCGGAATCTCATCATGAATAAATTCACGAAAAGAAAAAGTACTCCAATAACCTACTTAAAATATAAAACCCTTTTTAAAAAAAAAAAGTGTACTTAATAATATTTTTTTATGTGTAATAGTTGAAATTGACAATTGAATATCAATCTAAAATATTATTTTAATATATCTAAAGGTAAAATATTAATTGTAATAAACGAATTTTGAATTTTGTAATATTACATGAATTATAAGTCTTTAAAATCTAAAATCTATTTTATTAATATAATATATTTTTATTCATTTATTATTTTGACGTTACAAAATATTGCTTTAGTTTTATTTGTATATTAATTTTTTAATAATTTAGTTTCTTTGTGTGTTTGCGTTGAGCATATTTAATTTGTAGTTTGTATATTTAATAACACATTGTTGCGTGTCGTTCTATGATTTTAATAAATGTGTTATCATTTCATTTTTATTACTACTAACATGATTTTTTAGTGATCAATGATAATTTAT
This sequence comes from Brassica rapa, assembly GCF_000309985.2. Lineage (NCBI taxonomy): Eukaryota > Viridiplantae > Streptophyta > Magnoliopsida > Brassicales > Brassicaceae > Brassica > Brassica rapa. The sequence goes on from NC_024796.2 coordinate 8,262,460, forward strand.
TTCTAACGTTATGTATTATATTTTATCGTATATTTTCTAACTCTTCGTACTGACACTTTTTTTAGAATCATTTTCTACTAACATGATTTTCTTGTGTTGTAAATGTGGAAAACACATTTATATATGGATTGGAATAGCGTTTCCAGTTATTTATGTTGTAAAGATGTAAATAAAACTGTGTATGTTGTAAATTTACACTTTTTAGTGTAACTGAGCACTAAAGAAAAAAAATTCTTGATAGTGACATTAAAAAGAAAAAATTTGAACCCTTAAAGGTAAGAAGTGAGACGTGGTCTTTGAGACTTGGATTAAGAAGAAGAAGAAGACCGGCAGAGTCTTAGCGGCACAAGGAACACCGGTGACGGCAAGCTCTTAGAAGCCAATGACTTGAAATCGACTTGTTCTCTATCGCCAAAAAAGGAGCCGGAATTAGGGTTCTTAGTCTCCCCTATTTAGGAAATAATCAATTAACCCCTTTTTTTAACCACATCCGCTTTTGTTTATTTACTTTCTTTTGTTTTTTAAATTTAAATTTTTTAAACAATTAAATTTATAAAAAATGTATTAAGATTAGATTAAGGGTTTAATTGGATTTTCAGAAAACATTATACTAAGTGGACAACTTATAATTCATATTATGGCATAGGGACAATCTATTTGTTTTTTTTTTTGTTCCATATTTACAATTTTCCCTTTCATTATGATGTGTATCCAAAATATAATTATTGCCAAATATCTTTTGCACTTTCAACCCAAATTATTTTTCCAAAATTATTATTCATTACATTTTATATAAATGGATTTTTGAAATGTATAATTATTGTTTTATCAATAAATAATAAATAAAATAATTTTTATTGTTTTCAGATTAAGTTTTTGATTTTTTTACAAAAAAAAATGTTTTAAATTTTATATAGCTTTCAAATTATATGTTATAAAAAATCGAAATTCTTTTTCAAATTTAAAATAAAAATAGTTTCAATTTGAGAAATATAAAGAAACAAATTCAAAATAATTCGAAAAAATATTCATGAAGTAGCAATTTACAAAAGTTTGATCAAATTTTGTAAGTTAGTGTATATATATTTTCTTATCCAAGTAACTTTTAAAGTTCACAAACTCTACACAATTTTATCTCCCAATAACCCCCATCTTTATAGTAGACTTCTTATTCACTCTAATCATGCTTTCTTGCTTACTTACACCTAATCCATACCTCTAGTCTCTAGACCAATCTTTACACCCACAACTTAACTATTCCAACAACTCCTTAACAAACAACAACTCTTACTAACGACTTGTTATGATCTGGTTCACGTTCATCATCTTCAGCTTTGACTTTGGATTGATTTGAAACTTCTTCTTCTTCTTGCCTTTTAGTTTTTCTTCTTCTCACTAACTTCCATTCTTTCATTTGCAGGTTGTACTCAATGAATCACTTCTCAACACAAAGTAGTAAGTGAAGCAAAGTGTGATCACTACCTCGTTCATTGCAACCATAGGTGTCTCATAAGAAGAGGTTTCGTCCGCCGCGGAGTATCTGTTTGCGAAGATTAAGAATCACAACTTGTTTTAAATAGAAACTAAGCAGGACCCATTGTTGAACGGCTTAAGATATGCTCAGTTAAATATACTTCGTTTCATATGCATCGAAACACACCTTTGACTAATGTGGCTTTTAACGTAGAGAAGATGTCATGTACTGATGTAAATTTTTTAGATCGTGTGATAGTTATCAGGATCAAATCGTATTGGTATGAATCGCATAGGCATTTTAGAATAATTTTTGTAAAGAGAAGAGAGCAATATGTTTGATCTATTACTTGCACACGTATTCGTATAGTATTTAATAATTTTTAGTAGACCCTTTTTCTTTGAAGCTGCGTATATAAATGACCCTTAGTGATTAAATTACATGATAAAAATATCAATTAATCTAAACTTACACAAATTCTTTAAGATACGTTTGGACGCATTTGTATACTATTATGTTATTTTATAGTTAACCTTTATTCTTTAGCGAGTGCTAAAAAAAGAAGTAAGCACTGCAAATATAAAACAGTACATTCCATGAAAAACAAATCGTAAAGATGCTCTCTGAGACTCAAACTTAGTCACATGAAAATGCAAGAAGATGATCCAAGCAACAAATACTCTTTTTTCACAAAATAAATTTAAACTAAAAAATAGAAAAACAACGCCAATCAATACTTTTGGTTTCCCAAGCGGCTTGCTTTGTCTAGCTGAATCTTTGATCTTATCAGCTTCTGGAAACCATTCATGCAAACTCATAATGGTGATTATCATTGGTTTCAGGGAAGAGAGTGATACATATATATCTGTCTTATACTCTTGTGATCCAAATTTTTTTTAATAAGCTCTCAAAATCGAACCATATACTCTGGATATGCCTTTAAACTGTATCATGTCACAAAATAAAGATTTAAAATTTGCAGCAAGAGAGATGAGATGTCGGTAGACGCAAATCTAACGATTCAAAAAGTATAATTGCATCTAGAATTGTTCATGAAATAAATTAAAGTGTATTTCTTACTACCGTCATATATCAAGAGAGACTTGAGAGATTCCAAAATCTCTGAAACTTTCAGCAGAACCACATCACCAATACTTCTTTCTTTATCAAAAAAATACTTCTACATGTCCTAAGCTCAATCTCTTCAAGATTGTATAGACACAAACAGAAGAACTCTGTTTCTCTAATGGTTCCACATGATTTCAGACTCAATTTCATTAGCTTTCTTAGAACCGGTTAAGGAAGATGAAGAGTTTCTTGAGCAGACATCAGACTGATAAGCCCTTGAGAGGATGGAGACAAAGCAACCCAAAAAACGGATCCGGACCGGTAAACAAACGATTCTTGTATATGTGTCCAAGAAAGTTTCAATGGCTTAGTGGTATCTGTCCTATATTTATGTCACACTAACCCGGGTTCGATCATTTCCTTTGTATTGTTTTTTTATTTTTTACGAAAAAATAAATGAGATGACGTGGCAACTTCAGACTCTCTGATTGAACGATTTTTTGTGCCTACGTAAACACTCTAAAAAGAGCTTATATCCCCCTTTTATTATAGTATAGATATAGATGGCACCACCTGCCATCTCACCAAGCCACGGTTCGAATTCTGCAATGCAACTGCCACTAATAAGTGAAAAAACATGGTCTTGTACGAAAGTCAAAAAAATCGAGATTGTGAAAAACACAAAAGCCCAATTCCAGGCCCATAATATATCTATTACAGCGTTTATTCCTCTTTCGCTGCGCATTGTTTCTCCAATCTTCTTAGGGTCAGCGACGATCTGAATACATAGAATCAGTTTCGCGCTGCTCAGATCTTCGAGTTTTTTTCACTCACTCAACGTACTCTTTCGACGCTCTATAATGGAAGTAAGATCTGCAACGAAGCTACAGTGCCAACGTATTGGCTGCAACGCCATGTTCACCGATGACGACAATCCAGACGGTTCTTGTCGGTTTCATGCCTCTGTACGGTCTTCTTCCCTCCTTTAATTGATTCAGTTCTGTTTTTTATTTATTTACATGTCATATAGGTCTAGTCTTAAGAACATTAGCTTTTAACTCTCGAATTGCCAAACATTAGACTTTTCAATCAACTGCTTGCATATTTATTATTATCCCTTTGAATTTAGTTGAATAGCACCAGCACCATTGAGACATATAAGGAGAACAAAATAATGTAGTGCATCTATAATAAGTACTGTTCACAGAAGTAGGTCTTGTTGTTAGCGATGTACCAACAATAGAATACATCTTTACAACTCTTCATCTATGCTTGCTTGGAGATTTCATTGTATCTTTACATATTCACTTACCACACTTTTTTTTCCGGTCTGGCTTGGCTTGGCTTTTTGCTGTCGACACCAAGCAGGGAGTAAGTCAAATTTACTCTAGTTATTATTTTGTTACACTCATCTCCTCGGAGAGTTAAAGCTAGAAATATTCATACGTGCAGCCTTTTTTCCATGACGGAATGAAAGAATGGAGCTGCTGCAAGCAAAGAAGTCACGATTTCACTTTGTTCTTGGAAATCCCTGGGTAATAAATAACATCCTCATCATGTATAATAACCCCATGTCCGTCTTTGTGTTGTGGTTGATCGCAGTGAGACACACTGATACTTTTTGTTTGTTTCTTGCAAATAAAGATGTAAGACAGGTAAACACACAACTGAGAAACCAGTTTTGGCCAAACCGGCTCCAAGACAGCCTGTCACGGTTCCTACTTCATCTCCACATGGTAATGCTGCTACAAAAGACTCTTGCTCCAGATGCCGCCAAGGCTTCTTCTGCTCAGACCATGGTTTGTATCTCCGCTCTCTCTCTGTTTTCCATATTCTTTTCAACAGAATCTCTAAACTTTTTGTCCCTAACCACACAGGCTCCCAGCCCAAAGAACAGACTAGTCAGCAGGCCCTGAACACACCAGTACAAGTGCAAGGAGAAAAGACTGAGTCGTTAGCCCCGGCGCCGGTTAAAAAGGTTGTTATAGACATTAATCAACCGCAAGTGTGCAAAAACAAGGGGTGTGGCAAAACGTTCAAGGAGAGAGACAATCACGAGACTGCTTGTAGCTATCATCCAGGTCCTGCGGTCTTCCACGACAGACTGAGAGGGGTGCGTTTTTAACACTTTTCTTTTGCTCGAAACACTCTTTTCTTTAAACTGTTTTTGATTGTGTTTTGCTGTTGTTGTTGTTGTTGTGCAGTGGAAGTGTTGCGATGTTCACGTGAAAGAGTTCGACGAGTTCATGGAGATACCTCCTTGTACCAAAGGTTGGCACAGCAGCAGCAGCGCCGATCAAGCGGTCTGATATGTATCCATTTGATTTTCAAAAGATTTTTTACCATCTTATGGAACAATCATATGTAATGGTTAAAATGCTCATTGTACTGTTTTCAATGCTTCCTTCCATAAAGATATGGATAAATGTTTGTATGCTCTTCAAATGATTTTGATTAGGACTGGCAAAGTATCATGATGCGAAGAATTGGACCTAGATTAAATACTCGAACAGATCTTAAATTATTACATCCAATGAATTGGTTCTGGATTTAACCCCAATTGAAATGAGTTCCAAACCAGTTTTTTATATATTTATTTTTAACTATAATAATTGAATTGAATTATTAACCTGTTACAAATTGTGAAAATATTATATGTACAAGTCTATAACCGATAATAAGTATCTATACTATTAAAAGAGAATCACTCCTAAAAAATCTAATTAAACAAGGTTGTTGAACCATTTCATTAAACTTAACTATTTATTTGGTTTTAACTTATATTTCTTTAACTATATAAATACTTTACATAATTTAAATAAATTCATTTATTATTTTCTCATAATCTATTATATAATTGCTCTAACAATAAATTCATATGAATATATGATAAATTATTCAAATGTGATTATTACCACATAAAATCTATACTATTAAAAGGGAATCACTCCTAAAAAATCTATAAGGTTGTTGGACCATTTCATTAAACTTAACTATTTATTTGGTTTTAACTTATATTTCTCTAACTATATAAATACTTTACATAATTTAAATAAATTCATTTATTATTTTCTCATAATCTATTATATAATTGCTCTAACAATAAATTCATATGAATATATGATAAATTATTCAAATGTGATCATTACCACATATAATTCTATTAATAGTATAAATTTTTAATGGTTTAGTTATGTTTAATAGGTATATAATTTGTATTTTAAAATTTTAAGTACTCATTTGGTCCTTACTTTGGTTTCTATTTTTTCTATGCTCGATTATTTATGAAATTCAGCTTAATTTTGAGTTTTTTTCCCAGTTTGGTACGGTTCAGTGTACTCGGGTAAATGTACTCAAACCTATACATTATCTCTTATATAAGAAGAATTTATTTAATTTCAAAAATAAATCCGTGCTTTCTAAGCGCGATCAAAATCTAGTATCTGTTTTAAGAGGATTTGTGTATAACAACGTTATTATGAATTTTCACGATTGACGGTTCTTGTATAATGATGAAGATATTGTGTAAGTTTATTTCCATTAATTTGAATAATTGTTAAAAGGCTGACAAAAAAAAAGAATAATTGTTAATAGTTTAATATTGCCTAAGAAAATAATCAAAATATACGATGTACAATCATTGATTAGTTTTCAGTTAAAAAGGTTTTGACTATTAATTTACATATTCAAAACTACAAAAATAACTATGGAAGCATTATTTATTTTTGGATAATTCAACTACTTTTTGGTACTTTTAAATAAAATATGAAATAGTTTAAATATATATATCTGGGAGGTATTAAGATAAATTTAAATAATTTATATATAAAATACTTGAACCAAATTTGGATAAAATAACCATATTCCAAATTGTATGAAAGAGTATTCAAGTAAAGACAAAATTACTTTTTTTTTTTTTGACATCAGACAAAATTACTAAGGGCAACATTATCGGTCATTCTAATGACATATCTTAGGATTTTTCGTATTTAATTTAAATAAAAAAGGGGTAATATCACGAGGGACACCGCTTAACTAAGAAGTATTTTGTCTCGTCCTTAGGAGACACGCGGCGTCGTGGGAATGGCCGAGGAAAATCCGTAAGTCAAAAATTGATTTTCGATCGAGTTTCACTTTCGTTGTCTGTTTCGTTCTCTCTGTGGCGATTGAAAGGGGGATCTAGTCTCAACGGCGCATCTCGTCTCTGACGGTTCTCCTCCCGACGGATCTCCTCCCGAGACATCTCCTCCCGACTCTGGATCTCTCGACGGATCTCTCGACCTTTCTCTCGGCGGTTCTCTCGACTGTTCTGTCGACGGATCTGTTGACGGTTCTGTCGACGGTTCTCCTCTCTCATCAACATCGTATTCCGCAATTCGAAGGTGAAAGGGTAGGTCTTCCTCCTCCGTATGATTTGCATGTATTTGGTTCTCGTTTTCGATCTACCTTGTTGGGATTTGCATGTAATTATTTTTTTCGGTTTTGTATTTGTGTGATTGAAAACGTTTGTGTGTCTATGCATTGGGAGTGGAAGAATTGCCCAGCATCTTGGAAAGGAATGTATTCCCGAGGAACCGGAAAACCAACAATTGTGTTGGAGGCGGTAGCTTCATACGACCTCTGGATATGGCACGCGTTTTTTGGAACTCCAGGTACAATGAACGATCTTAACATTCTTGATCGATCACCTGTTTTTGATGACATTATTAACGGAGTTGCGCCAGAAGTAAACTTCTATGTGAATGGTAACCCGTACCATTTGGCATATTATCTCACGGATGGCATTTATCCGAACTGGGCGACTTTTATTCAGTCTATCCGACTCCCACAGAGTGACAAGCATTCATTATTTGCTAAAAACCAAGAAGCTGTGCGAAAGGATGTGGAGCGTGCCTTTGGAGTGCTGCAAGCTAGGTTTGCGGTCGTAAGAAACCCCTCTAATTTATGGGATAAGGGAAAAATTGGGAATATTATGAGAGCATGTATCATCCTCCATAATATGATTGTTGAGGATGAACGATCATCGGCCACTCAGTATGCGGTCGATGAATTACAAGAAAGAGGAGACGTGGATACATTTTCCGTCAATATGGCTTCAAATCTCGGCAATTCGATTGATCGTCGAACAAGCGTTCGGAATAGACAAGCTCATCAGAATTTAAAAAACGATTTGATTGAAAATATATAGACTAAATTTGGACATCTTCCAAATAACATATAATTTATAAAAGTTTATTGAATTGAATAAAATGTTTGTTTCCTTTTATTTATTATTTGTTTTTTTTTTTGTAATTTTCATATGTTTTCAATTTTAATGTTAAACTTTCTTTTATATGTGCTATTAAAATGTTTTCCTTTAGGGCAAATTACACATTAAAACTAATTTATTTACTAAGATACAAGATAAGTTCTACCAATAATCTGCAAAATTACAAATGTTCTTACACTTTGTCCCTAACTTAAAAATATTAATAAAATATTCTAAGGACACCTTTTTTGTCTCACCAATAATGTTGCCCTAATATCAACTCAACTCCCAAAGGAAATTTAGAAGTCTCACACTTGACACGTCATCGTTACCCTCAAGGAACGGCTCGAATCAGTTGGCGATGAGGCTGATAGTTCCTCTCCAGGGAGTGGTTCAAGGCCGCGGAGGCCTCTTCGTCGGCTCTCTCATCCCTTGCTGCCTCTTCTACTTCCTCCAGCTCTACCTCAAACGACGCCGTTCTCCCCCTCCTCCTGATTCCGACTCGACGGAGTTACCGAGGACCTCGTCTCGCTCCAGCCTCTTCACCCGCGGGAACTCCATCGGACGTGTCCGAGTCTCCTCCAGAGCGTCTCCTCTCGCCAAGCCTCCCGATTCGCCTTACTATATAGGGTTGGACAGAGTCAAGACCGATCCGTACGATCGCGTTACTAATAGGGATGGGATTATCCAGCTTGGTTTGGCTGAGAGCACTGTGAGATTTTCGGGATATAATAGACTATTTAATTAAAAAAAAAAATTGGGGATAATAGACGATTTAATAAAGATTTAGATATTTTGAGGCGAATGTTTCATCTGAGATGATTTTGGTTTGTGTTTTTGTAGCTGTGCTTTGACTTGCTTCAGAGATGGATGTCTGAGAACTTGATGGAGTCGTTGATGATGCAATCTGATGTTGATGGTGGATTCGATGTCAGTAGCATCGCCATGTATCAACCTTTCGAAGGGTTGCTAGAGGTCAGAGTGGTATGTGTTGTTGTTATATGAATCAGAAGCTTGGAGAGAGAGAGCTCTACTTTCTTTATCTTATGTTTTGATATTTGCAGGCTTTTGCTGATTTCATGTCACGCATAATGGGAGGCAACGTGTCCTTTGACCCTTCAAACATGGTGATCACAGCCGGTGGGACTCCTGCTGTTGAAGTATTGGCCTTCTGCTTGGCTGATCATGGAAACGCTTTTCTCATTCCCTCTCCCTATTATCCAGGGTAACTCTTAGCATATGCTTTTCAACTGTTTATCTCTGATGAAAGAGTTTGATTCTTATCTAAAGAAACTAAATTTTTGCAGCTTTGACAGAGATATTAAGTTCAGGACAGGAGTCGAGCTTATACCAGTACACTGTCGTAGCTCCGACAATTTCACTGTAACGGTTTCCGCGCTTGAACAAGCTTTGTCTCAAGCTAGAAAGCGAGGGAGTAAGGTTTCCGGCATCCTCTTTTCGAACCCTTCAAACCCTGTTGGAAACATACTGTCGAGAGAGACGCTACACGCTATTTTGAGCTTTGCTCAGGAGAAGAACATCCACGTCATCTCTGACGAGATATTCGCCGGTTCTGTTTACGGGGACAAGGAGTTTGTTAGCATGGCGGAGGTAGCTGCCTCGGGGGATTTCGATAAGAGTAGGGTTCATATCATCTACGGCTTGTCCAAAGACCTTTCCCTTCCCGGTTTTAGAACTGGAGTCATCTATTCCTTTCATGAAGACGTTGTAAGCGCGGCCAAGAAGCTGATGAGATTTTGTTCTATGCCTGTTCCAGTCCAGAGGATACTCATCTCTCTGCTGTCGGATACAAGGTTTATCGAGGAATACATGGCGGCCCACAGGCAGAGGATCAGAGATAAGCATTTTCTCTTTGTGGAAGGTTTGAAGCAGTTAGGGATTCCGTGTGCTGAGAGTGGTGGTGGGTTGTATTGTTGGGTTGACATGAGCAGTTTACTGACGTCTTACAGCGAGAAAGGCGAGCTCGAGTTGTTTGAGAAGCTACTGAGTGTTGCTAAGATTAATGCCACTCCTGGAACAGCTTGTTATTGTATAGAACCGGGTTGGTTTAGGTGCTGTTTTACTGCTTTGGCTGATGAAGACATCCCAGTGATCATGGAACGGATCAAACTGCTTGCTGAATCATCCACATCTTGAGGCCAGCAAGCCAGATTTTGGGTTAGTAAGCCATTGTTACACATTCTTTTCGCAAGTTAGTTCTTTAGATGTTTGGAAGATAGGAATGAATTAGAAGATGTAACTTTATTGTTTGCAGAAGAAAAGAGTTTGGCATTCAAACTCATACTCTGTTTGTATCAAAACAAGTTTCTACTTCTATGAAAAGAGAACTTTGCGACAAGTTCTGTTTCTTGATACAAATTGTTAAGTGTTTTATTCTAAAGGAGCTTCAGCCTTCGTTGGTGACTTCTCCACTCACGTCCTTCTACCATGGAAGGATTGTGCTCTCTCATGTAACTCCTCCTTCGGCTCATCATTATTAACTCCCGGAGTGTATATTGCGTCCTCACAGGAAAGCCAAACTTGATGTCATTAGAAGCTGTAGTAACCTGGACATGGTGAGAAACAGCAGCTTCGACCTTCTCCTGTGGAAGACGTGGAAACAGCTCTTCCAAGAACGAAGCTCCCACGAGACTGGAAGCTCCCGTCATGTAACTGCTCGTACTGTCATCAGTATCATAGGCTGGCGATGTTGGCATCGAACTCGTCCCCCTATTCTGGTTGTAGCAATCACTGCTTGCATCATCATAAATATCACTGCTGGGTTCAGCCTCACAACCGTACAGCGGTTGGTCCAAGGGGTCAGGTGGGTTGAAATCAACAAAGCAAGGGTATGGTTGTCCAGGAGTTTCTTCCCAATGGAATGGAACCGATGTAACCAGCTTAACCGGAACTGGAACTGGCGGTGGTAATGAAGGAGCCGTGACGGTTTTCGATGGTGGTTGTGGAAGCTTAGGTGGGTCATTTGCGGAAGAAGGAGCCGGTTTTCCAGGAGTCTCTTCCCAACAGAAAGGAACGGACGTAACCAGCTTAACTGGAACTGGGACCGGAGGTGGTAATGGAGGAGTCTTGGAGGTTTCCGACGGTGGTTGTGGAAGCTTTAGTAGCACTTCTCCAGGGGTCTTTTCCCAACAGAAAGGAACGGAGGTGACAAGCTTAACCGGGACAGGGATAGGTGGCGGAAGCGGAGGAGCAGAAGGCACGAAAGTGGCTAGTGAAGGTTGCCAGTTCTTCTTTGGTAAGCCAGGCCGTTCTTCCCAAACGAACGGCACAGAAGGATGCTGCCTCGGTTGTTTTCTAGGTTGTGGTGGTGTCTCTGTTTCTTTGGGTTCCATTTGTGACATTTGCTCTTCTCTTTTTACTTGTGGTCTGGTTTATTTATAAAGTAAGTATTGTTTGTGCAAGTGTTTATTAAGTCAATGAGATGTGTTTAGTAAAGCCAAACGGCTTTTGGTTTAAAGCATGCGTTATTGGATTAGAGCAAACTATTTTATACGAATGTCACCTAAACCATTTGGTGTCATCACTGTCATGTCACCAAATTTTTATAGATTCATTTCATGCTGCCTTTTATCATAATTTAAAGTCTACTTAAATCTCACAATAAATCCGTTTAGCTTATCATCATTTCTTATTTTCTGCAATGAAAAGACTCTTCCTTGTCTAACATTTGGAGGTGTTTTAATGCAACACCTAAAATCACTGTGGACCAATGAATCGATCACATTTACTATCAATGATGAAAGAATTTTTCCTTCCATAAATCTTCATCAGGCAGCGATTAGTCCAGCACCTTGCCGGACTAGATATTATCTGTTCGATGTATAAGTGTAACAGTGATGCTGCCTATGATTTAAATACGGGCTAAGTTGTAGGAAGATGGATCTTAAGAGATCATCATGGAGTATCTGAGGATTGGGGGTTCAGTAACATTAGGATACACTTTTTTTAGCACTAAAACATTGGGTGGTGCATTGTTGATGTTTAGAGCCGGCCTTCCCTACATGCTCTGACTAAACATGAGCTTGGAACCGATACATTTATCTATTTATTTATAACCAATTTTCTAGTATTTTTTTCAAATCATTTCATCAATTTTTTTGTGAATTTATTATGATCATAGTAATCCAAAGCCTCTTGCATATTCATTCTCATCATCAACCCACAAGTTAGTTTAACCAAAACCCAACGGTTGGACGCGGGATCTGGGTCCAACAGTTGGTGCGTCTATATTTCTCTGAAACATTCTAATTTAAAAGATAATGAAAACACAGAACTTAGTTGACTCTTAATATCTCGCATGAGTTGCACCGATCTGGCTATTGTTAAATGATTAGTACTTTTAAATTGTAAAGTCAAACAAACTTTAAAGGTAAAGTATTCTAGGTGCACTAGATATATTCGACATCTAATTCTATTCTCTAGATTCATTTCATCAAAATATGTATATTTCGTTTAAATTTCAGCTCTTCCAACTAACAGAGTAAAGCAAACAACTTTCTCTAGGAGATTTAAAATGTATACCTACTAAATTCGTTCATTAGGGTTCTCGGAGAACTTTTAAATATGAAAGAAAAACTTAGAATAAATAAATATATAATTCCAATCATGTTTTCCAATTTCTTAATCATTTCACTGTTTTCATATATATAACAAACGGATAAATTATATAGTTTTAAAAATTATATTTAAATGCTTAGATGTAACCGTCATATTTTTGTTTTTATAAAAAATATTACATATTTGATTATTCGACTTTTTCTAAATTTTAAATTCATATTATTCATAAAAAAATATCAGTCATGTAGATTGCATAAACTAGATGAGTTTCTTATAATCGTCTTCAAGTAACACATTTTTATAGATGTAAATTTGGCCTATATCAACAACACTATTAGTGACCTACATATATGCGAAAAACAAAATAACCTAAGCACCCGGTTTATAAATTATACTCCAAATATTTCATTCCAAAAGCATGTTTCATTCAAATTTGCATGTCTTATGAGTTGATTAGTAACCTCTAAAACTGTATTTGAGTCTTTGAGAGCTCAGAGCATTAGCCTGTACTAAGTCTTTAACGAATACATATAATAAGAAAATAATCACTCAAACTCATTCCAATATCTACATTGTTTACAAACTTTTTATATAATTTCTCAAATGTCAAGAAAATAACCCCACCCAAATAACTTTTTAATTTTTCCATAATGCGTATTATCAAATTAAACCAAGAAGAAGAAACCAAAAATAACCCACCAAAAAGCAAACAAACAAAAACTCTACAGTAAAATTAGCTGTGATTTAGGAGGAGACTGCAGATTGAACAGAGCTTTAGCAGTCATCTCTCTTTCAAATCTCCAAATATAATTCAACCCAACAAGAAGCTCCGTAATGGCTGCTTCTGTCTTAACTTTATCCGCAAACACAAGTGTCTGAACCAACATCACTCTGTTCTGACTATTCACCGCCGTCGCCACGTGTCTCTGCTCGAAGCTTCTCTCGCTCTGCCACCTTATCATATTCTGCGCCAACGGTAACAACCACCGTAAGATCCTCCCTAACGCCGCTTTCCACTCCACCGCTAACCCACCGTCCGTCGCCGTGAACCCAACTCCTTTTAGCCTCGACCTGAGCGACGACCTCACGCTCGCCGGCAACATCGAGTACAGATCGTCTCTCGCGTCGAGACCCACCAGCTGCGGTTGCTTTATCATCTTCTCCATCACGACGATCAGATTCGCGTAGTGAAGCGCCGCGCCGGACCCGCCAAGAGTCGTCTCCGGCGGTTTCAAGAGTCTCGCGCTTTCTTCGAGAAACGCAGAGGACGACGCCGTTTTGAGCCTCTCCTCGTCGTTTGGGCTGGGGTGGACGAGGTTCATCGATGAAGAGGAGGAAGAGAGAGAGCGCGGGAGAAAAGACACGACGGTTGGGGAGCTTGATGCTGCTGCGGCGGAGGAGAAGACGGTTTTGAGCCTCGCGAGTGCGGTGAACACTGATCTGGCGAGGATCAACACGACCGTGTCGAAGCTTTTGTTCCATAGAGATCTGTCTTTCAGATACTTCACGTGTTGTCTCTGTCTCTCAATCTTTTGCTGTAGATCCATCACTTTCTTGTTGTCTTCTTCGTATTCGATCCCAATCTGTGAGCTGTGTTTTCTCAGGGAGTTCTCCAAACTCGTCATCTCTTCCATCTCTCTATACAAAGCTGTCGTCACGCTCACGTATCTGTTTCCATTAACAAACTCAATAAGACTCTGTTTTTAAATGTTTAAGTGCAAATTAGTTTTTTTTTTTTTTTTTTTTTTTGCAAATTAGTTTCTTTACCTTTCGATTTTCTTGTTTTTAGAGTCAGTATCTTTACAGCTGATGACCCATCCGTGAGGGTCACGACCCATGTCGGCGAACTCATGGAACAAGCGGTGGAAAGAGCGGAGGCTCGGGGTGGTGCAACGGAGGCTCAGCCGGGAAACAGAATCAGCAGTGTGGGCGAGACTGTCAGCGAGCTCAGCACAGACGAGGCTGAGGTGGAAGGTTTCGTCGGCCGTGACGATCTTGGTGAGACCTTCTAAGGACAGAGAGTGGTCGCGTAGACTAAGGAGGTTGGAGTCGGTGAGAGAGTGAGTGAGGTGGAGGAGTTTGGTCATGAGACGTGCCACCTCGAACGATAAAACTCCGACGGAGGAAGTGGTGGTGGTCGGAGGAGATGTTGATCGGGTTGGTCGGTGAGAAGTGGGTTTGGAGGAAATGGCGTTTTTGAGTTTTATTAGGAAAGTTTCGAGAGCCATTGGAGAGGCAAAGCAAAGTGAATGATTTGATTTGATGGGAGTGAGTGGGAGGGAGGTAATGAGATTTAAGATATAAGCTATAGTTTTCTTCTTCTAGGGGAATGATAAAGTTGATGTGTGAATGGCTCGTGGGGTGTTCTACCCATCATTACACTTTAGGATTATTTAAAAAAGGAATAAGTTTTGGTATTCGAATTGTGAAATAATGTATTCTGATATTCGTTTACATTATTTAAATGATTGGAACTTTGGAATGAATGTTAGAGGAGTCCTCTTCAGCAAAATTCTTAATCTATTCATTATGATTCTTCCATTCTCTATACGTACACAATAGATTAAATGACCAATATTTTACCAAATTTCTTTGTTTTTACATAGATATATAATCTTCTGTGGTCAAAGATAGAATAAAAACATGAACATTGTAAAAACCCATGAATAAAAAAAGAATATTAAATTTTGTACTAATTCCGTTTCAGTTTAGTTGTCGTTGTACAGTAAAATTTTCGTTTCAAAATAAATATCTCTTTATAATTTCAAATATAAAATTTATTGACTTTATATTCCAATATATTTGTCTATTTGTTGAAATATCGTTAGGTGTGATAATGATGTTTTTAATTAGTAAATATATAAATTAAATATATTTTTAATCTATATGATCAAGTGTAAAATGACAATTAAAATATGAAACGGATGGAATATAATTTTTCTGTATATAAAATTTTAAGTACTCCTACTTACCTTTTTTATCAATTGACATTTATCTCATAACTTTCACCTTTCCATGAAAATGCAGTTTCGTTTTTATTTAGACTTGCTCAATATTTTAAATTACAAGGAATGCTTTTTAAGTGTAGACGATCTTTTACTGAGACATTCTTTGAATAAATTACGCTGGAAAATGAATTATAGAGTAAGCGCATGAGGAGCAAATAAAGGCGTACCAAGAGCATTACCATAATCATAATTAGAGTTATAGTTTATTATATTAACGACAATGATAACTAAAATAAGTTGGGGGTGCATGCGAATGCCAACCAATGGCAAAACAACCATTTGCGAGGAAGAGATGTGTTGTCGTTAAACTATGAGGCAAGAACATCTTTACCATGCCTTTATCATTTACTCTTTCGTTTTTAGAACCTCTGAGATAAAATCTGAACATCTGTTTTGTTTGGTCAAAAATAAAATCTTATTATATACGTATTTGAATATTAAGAAAATATTTCCGCGGCATATAAATTTTTATTTTGCATACTTACCTTGATGATTTTTTTTTTCTTACCTTGATGATTCCAGTTAGACGAAGGCTAACGAACTTAAAAAAAAAAGACACTCCAACTGCATGTTTTCAATAAACGAAATAAACGAGTTCAAAACATATGTTATTCATACGCATAGTTATTATTGCTAAGTAACGAGATGGAAAACAATTATATTAGAGCTATACATTAGCAAATACTTATTTGTTAATACGAAAGCTTAAACACTGTCATTTAGTAATTTGTTCTATTACATAAACTACTAAAATAGACTATTTTGTGATTTAAACTTCATCCAAATATAGGCTAACAATGCCTCATAAAAACCTATATATCTGCTTTTCATATTTTTTTCTCCTTTTGGGCATCTTCAAAAATAACACACACACAGTCCTGTATAGGGGTAGCTATTTTACCCGATATCTGAAACTGTATTCGAACCCAACCCAAAAAATTTGAACTGAAGTAGCAAAATATCCGAACGGATATTGAATTAGGATAGATTGGATATCCAAACCCGAACGGATAATATCTGAAGATAACCGAACATATGAATACTTGATCCTATATTTCTAGTTTACTTATGTAATTTTATTCAAAATATTTATAGATTTTGCATATGGCTCAAAATCAGATAATATACATATAATTATGGAATTTTTTTTTTGTAATTCACTTAAAATACATATTAACCTCTTGTTTCTTACATTAACAAACGTTGCATCAAAAAATTTAAAATAACAACTACATTAGTGTCTTTCTATTTTTAAAATTTTATCTTCAAACCGATAAATAGTTTAATATATTAAAAATTATTAAACCAATTAAGTTAAAAGTATATATTTTAAATACATAAAATTTAAACAATGAAAAATTTCTTTTTTTTTCTTCAAAATCTAAATATCCGAACCCGACCCGAAATAGCTGAACCCGAACTTAAAATACCTGAACCCGGCTCGAAATGTAGAAATAACCGAACGGTTCTATACCTCTATACCGAAATACCCAAAAATTCAAAATGCACGATCCAAACCTGAATGGATATCCGAACGTCCACCCCTAGTCCTACATACGCAAATAACAAGACAAACAATATTAAAATAAAATAAACCTAAGCAACTCAGCCAAGTGTTTCGCGAGAGTCGTAAAAATAGTTTATTGATAAATCTTCTACAACACAGGTGGCAATTTGGAAAAGCTTCAAGATTCAATCCTTTGCCTAGAATAGAATGTCAAACTTAGACTTAGACATTCTAAACACAGATGGTTTATATTCTTTATTTACATTAACTTCTAACTTAGACGTTCTAAACTCTCTAACTTCGATTTGTATTTTTGTAATACCTTGACTGTCCACGGTTAAAGAATTTTCTACATTCTTTACTCAATCTATGGGTATTATAAGGCGTGGTGGCCGTAACGTTAATTTTTCAAAACCTTGAAAGATATTTTTACTGATCCTTCGATCATCACATAATAATTAATTTTTCTATGTTTTGTATTCACTCAGACGATATCGCAAAATACTTACTGATAGGTTATTTATCTTTTCATTATTCTGACTCAAGCACACTTAACTCTCGAACTCTCTCTGGACAAGTGACCGAAAAGATAAATACACTTTGATGACATAGGTAGCCAAATCAATTCCTTTAAACCATTCCAATATACCGCAAACTGAGATGTTACAATTCACTACTTCTCACATAGTGTCCACATTACGTCTCAGGATCATAACTCATATTAGTGTAAACCCACACATGACTCTGTCGGGATTCGTCTCTGATACCACTTGTAACTCCCCAATCATCCACGACTAGTAATTTACACACCCGCCAAATTCGATCCATGGGCTCCATCCCATGCGAGCGTTAATTTTTCATAGACAAAAGCTTTGTTTACAAACCATGCAATCACCACATCAATTTTTACGTGTTTTAACCTCACTCGCACAAATATCGCGAATAATTCTCGACATGTCACTCATCCTTCTACTACTCCAGCTCAAAAACCATTTAACTCTAGAGTTCTTTGTGGAGAAGTGTTCGAAAAGGTAAGTGCACTTTGATAACATAGGTAGCCAAATCAATTATATTATGCCATTCCACATATACCACCAATCGAGATGTTACAATTCTTGTAACGCATTGATCGTCCATAGGCCTCCTACGCCCGCTCACTCGTTCCATGGGTCCTATCACGTGCTATAAGTGATGGTTTCATTTTTGGAGGCTTGGAATGTTTGTTTACTGATCCTAAATCGCCATTTCTTTGGCGTCACTCGCGCAATAACGCAAATAGGTCACACATTCTTTAACTATTCCAGCTGAAACACACTTAACTCTAGAGTTATCTCTAAATATGTACCCGAAAAGATAATTTCACTTGGAACATAAGTGATCAAATAAATTCTTTTAAATTTTTTAATATATACCACAACAAAAATATTATAATTCATCTTTTTCCACAGAATACAACATTCTCATTGCGCATTGCACCCATCCTTTCTCACAGAACGCAACATTCTCATTGCGCATTGCGCCCTAGGATCGTCATCCACATGTTCATCTACTTTGTAACCCGTTGTACATTTCGTTGCAAAGTAGAAGGAAATAGTTTGTTGGTATATCCTTGTTGATTTACAATAACGTAACTGTTTCGTTCATATGTCGCTACAGCCATCATTTTGCGTCAAAATACCCAATTGTTGGAATTCGATGCAAAATAACAACAAAATTTTGTGGTATTTTTCGTTTAAAATTGACTACTTTCTTATAGCTAGTGTCTGATTGTGTGTTAGGCCAGTTGTTAAGAGGAACAAGCAGGCAATTTAACTCAAACATTTTAATATTTACATGACATATTTTTGTAAATCAAATCAATTGTATTAATCATGCTGATGCACCGGGATTTGTAGTGATTGGAGTAAGAGACATCCCGTAAAATTAGCATGGAAATCAACATATGTCTAGAGATATACCACTTGGATGATTTATCTATTTACAAAATGTGACATAAATGGTTAATTGAATGTATTCATACTTTGAAATTATGGAGTTGAACGTGAAGGAAGCTTCGTGAGAGAGTTAGTTTATGAGATTTGACGACGCATCCTACGATGGGGTTTTCGTATGCTTTGACCCGCTTCACGATTTGTAAGACCTTTATTTATGATCTCAAGTAATTTGTCTGCCATATATATACTATATAGATAGATATTTGTTTTGTATATAAATTACATATTAAGCGGTTTTCTTTAAAAATATTAAACTAGAAGGTTTTCTCCGTCATGAACGGTAATAATAAATTTATAAAAACAAAATATTTTCTAAAGTTAAAATTCATATTTTAATGTTTTTAAAACCTTTTAGATTTTTTCACTATAAATATAAATAAGCTTTCATAAGTTATATTTTTGGCTTATAAATTTTTATTTTTACTTTTAGATTTCCTTAAATTTAAGCTATAAAATAATTTTTGCTTATTTTATATTATATTTATATTTATGATTACGTTTATCTTAATATTTATATACATGTATAAATGTATAAATTTTAGTTTTTGTTAAAACATATAAAAATATTAAATTAATTTATTAATTAACTTAATAAATTATGAATTACATCTACATTTATGTGATATAAAGCAATTTATTAATTAACTCAATAAGTAGACTAAAATTCGTTCAACAAACATAATTTAGTAATTTGGTAATTTGATTAATTTTTATACCAATTAATGAATAAAAGCATAATCCGAACATTTAATTAACAAATATATTCACAATTTATTTTGATAAAATCCAAAATTTTTGCATATTTTTATTTTTTCTAAGTTAATGTAAAAGAATTATATATTTATAATTATGATATTATTTTAAAATTTCATTAATGTGATACATATAAGTTATTGTTATATTTAAAGAATCTTATCAAAAATGTAAAATTTCATGAATGCAATTTGACATGCCATAATAAGAGTTAAGATAAGTCATCATTATCATTAAGTCATGTCATTTTTTTTACTGAAAATGAATGTGGTGATGACACATAAATAAAATTCAAAAAATCAATTATCATATAACAACTTTTAAAACACGTCAAAATTGTGTTTTATTTGAGAATGCAGTTCAGCGTAGAATACTAAATGTAAAATTCTTTTTTTACAAAGATTTTTTATTTTCGTGGACTTTTGAAATTTTGTTTTTAAAGTACAAAAAATTAAAACCATCTAAACCAAAACCTAAATACGTCCGGTGAAATAACTAACCAACTTACACACAGAATACAAAAGAGCAAACCGTAAAGCCGAAAATCTCACCGAAGAGAAATCTCAAATAGAAAATCCATGTCGACCGTTGATATTTGTCTAACAGATTTACCACGATAAAGCACCAAACAGAAGAATCGCACACACCAGAAAAAATGCAAGATACATTCACAGAGTGAGAGAAAAGAAGAACCAAGATGCATGAATGGTTTAGGGTCTCCAGAGAAAGTAAGGGAAAAATTTAACATAGCTATTAAATATTTGTTTTATATAATACATGGCACTTTATTTTCAATCCCAAAAATTTATCACACTTGTGAACCTAGTTAAAATAAATAATCTATATAAATTTAATTGTAAACTATGTAAAAAATTAAAATATAGATATTATGTAAAATTTATAATATTTATTCAATAAAGAAAAGCGCGGATGAAAATCTAATTTACATGTTAAATTCACTGCATACTTTTCCACGAAAGAAAAGAAAAAAAATGTCTTCTTGAATCAATGTTTACGTTCATTTCTTGCATACATTCTTATTATTACATAAAATATTGTTGTGTGTGTTTCTAGTTTATTCAATAGAATATGTAATTACTCTAGTTATATAATACTATACTAATTGTGAAAATATTTACAAAAAGTGTGCTATTATTCTTATTGTAAAAAAGTGTTTTGGTTTGCATCCAGTTTATTTATTATTTCGTATTTTGGTTAATTTTTCTTAATCATTTCCATGTCCAGTCATGAATAAACTAGAAACCCACACACACACAAATAAATTATGCAATAAAAAAATTTCGAAATTATTTACGCATTAACATAAAGAGAAGAAATGAGGAAAATAAGAAGTGAAACAGAAGCAGGAGTCCAATCATAAAGTGATCTATGAGAAAGGAGGAAATCGCTGACTTGCAACAGTACACACTCAGCCACGCTGCTAAGCATTTCACCAACATTCTCCTTCTGACTCCAATCATTTGCTTTTCAGTTCTTTTTCTTCTTCTTCTCAAACTTTTAATTATTCGCAAATGTTGTCATGTGAACCTTTCGTGTGTGAAAACTTAGCGACAAGTAAAAGTGGATATTGCTTAAAAAATAACTGACAATTGGATGTTGTCTCTGAGTTTTGTTTCACCGTTAGAAAGTTTCTTACAACACCACCATTTTCCTGTTACTTAACAGAATCTTAAAACAACTTTTCTCAAATTAAATCTCTTCAGATACAATTTCTGAAGACCCAAATTAAAAACCCAACAAAACAAGGATGCTTTTAAATTTCATAACGCATAAAATTTGCACTTAAGTACACATATGATGTGATGAGACATTTTCCTATGAAAATATCAAGTCGGGTGACAACATTTAATGTATATAATTTATAAACAATAATTATTAATAATTTGAGTCACTAATCTGTTGCCAATGTATCCCTAAATTTGTGGTTATGAATACATAATGGTGCTTGACATATTATTATGTCAAACACTTATTTCGCACTTTGACTTCTCTCTGTCTCTTTTTTGAGTAGTGGGATATTTGAAAGGGGCGAAGTTTTCAAATTCCCACCGCGAAGTGGGTTTGTGAATTGATCGAAAACTTTCTCAAAACATAAAATTTCAATAACAAAATAGATTCTCAAAGACAAAGAGTAAAAGATACAGAGAAAGTAAGTAAAAATGCTATTACTTTGGTAGACATTTGAAAGAAAGCAAGATAGGGGGCAGAAAGAGACAACGACATGTTACTATGATTGTGTTTTGAAAACTAAAGACTCATCTACTTTGTTGTACCATTTGGCTTATCTCTTTTGAGCGTGGAGTGGTGAGTATGCGCACGTGTTTGCTATTTGTGTGCTGGACACAATAATCATCAAGCCTGCCCATTTGCTTCTTCACACACTTAAAAGCTTTTTACCATTTTATAATCTCCACTGTCTCGCTATTTTCACTGTTTTTAATGACATTTTCATTGGTAAACCGACCGAATTTTATAATACTCAAAACTAAACAAAGTTGTGTAATTAAGATACTGTCTAGATCTTAAGGTATTCAATGTAGACATGAAACAAACAAAGAGTTTGGAGAAGAATCTTCTTAACATAATCTAAATGTAACTTAAACATCAACGTTCATGACAGTTACCATACGATACAGCTTCTGTACAACATTAAGCAAGACTGCCTTTCTTTTTTTGTCTTCATGTCGTCCATGGTGAACAACAACGACGCATTACGATCTGACCTTCACAAGAAGCTGGTTCCGACAGAGAGCTCAACTAGATTCGCAAAAATCTGAGCTCGGGTTGTCCCAATCTGCTGAGCAAGTGCATGCTGCTCCTCTAGTGGAAGCATCTCGTAACTGCAAACATTTTAAAAACCATTAGGATCATCTCCGTCTATGATCATATGATATCATACGGTTTTCAAGTAACATATGGTTGAACATATAGAAAACTTACTGGCAGAGTAGCTCGCAGTCGATTATGCTGTCAGGCCCAGGTTTTCGAGCCTTACCACTCGAGCGGAACTGACGGAAAGAGCGTGGGTTCAGACCGGCAACATGAGGAACAGCATCCACTAGCTTTTTCTGGAGAGACTGTAACCTACGGAATGTGACCTCATCTAGTGGAGCTATGCAACCAAAACTGCCGTCTAGAGTACCAAATAACGAAGCGTATCGACTTTTTTTATCCGCGCTGAGAGATTCAACCATCTGCAGACGCAGGAACTTTGTCACATGCGCACCCACGTGAAATTCCGCCCTTGACAGAAGTTTCTGACCCTTCCAGCTCTCCGACATCTTCGGTGCGAAATAGAATATCTGTTCGGGATCAGTACACCGTCAGTTTAAGAGTATTTCACTATCTTCCATCAAGTACATATAAGCAAGGCCTGATCACATCACGTACACACTAAAAGCGATAAGAAGAGGGATGCTAACCTGGAGATTCTTTTGCTGATCGGAGACAGCCAGGCTTAGCGTACTTCCATCAATCAAAAACTCTGAAGCCATACAATCGAGGGATCCAAAATCTTTGGCTAGTAAGCTAAGTTGGGACCCTTGTTCTTTCCAGCTAAGAAAGTATACGCTTTTGTGAACGTCACCAAGGAGGATGAAATTCTTTACCTGTGCAAGGAAAAAGATAAATTAGCATGTGCAACAAAGCCAAATCACGCAGAGGAAAACTCATCCACAGGAACTAAGCTAAGCCAGGAAAGTAAAACGTACCACATTCATGCTGACTACATAGAGCGGCGGATCAAAGAAAGCAACACCAGTTAATTCAGTGCCATTCCATTTGTGCAAGGTGACTTTAGGACCAGATGATATTAGAAGATGACCCTGAATGGAGGCTACAGCTGATACAACTCCTTTTAGTTCCTTTGAGTAGACTTCAGTAACCTAATTGAAAAAGTGGCTTCAGAACAAATCCAACATCTAAGATGAAAATGAATAAGGTTATAGTTGTAGGCCCAAATAAACATACCAAACTTTGAGAATTATCGCCATTTCTTCCAAAAGAGAAAAGAAGCACACGGCCCCTTGCAGCAACGTCCTCCCCTTGGACATAAGCAGTTCCAACGGCAAGAAGGGTTTCATTCTCCGCTGTGCTTGCATTCTGAAACAGCCAGGTAGTAAGAAAATGAGCCTTGGTTATTGCATTTTAATCAAGGACATTTATTAGATTGACCCCTAGATATGCTCCCAGCAATATTATTCAATTAACATTCTTTATGGAGGCAGAGAACAATATTATGAGTTAGCAGGCTTAGTAGCTAACTTACAAGAAGTGTGACAACTCGCACAGTGAGTGCATGTTCTGAGCTCTGCATTGGAATAGTGGTTTTAGTTTCCCAAGGGCCACCCGATCTTTCTGGTTCCAAAATTCGGATTTCAAATTCCTCAACGGTGTATGGTCGTTGGAGATCATCAGAGCTCAGATTATGGTTGTCAATCTGCTGCCCAGCTTCTTGATCAACTAGGGAAGAAAGCACTTGATGCAATGGCTTGCTGACCTGCAAAAATGAGAGACCAACGATATTGCCTGTATTAATACGATAGAATAATAATAATGAATAAATAGGCAGGTAAAACATAACTGACACAGAACTTCCTTTCTTCTCAACAAAAAGAAAACAAATAAATACGCATTAGTTCAAGTGTTCAATTATCAAACAAAGCAAATAAGCAGGATCTAATAATATTGCTCCAACCAAAATCTACCGGTATATGTGATATTCATAATGAAATTCACAGTGGCATCCATTTGAATTTAGAGCTCTTGAAACCTGTTTTCCTTTCTCAAGCCTGCTCTAGAAGGGGCAAATTGATAATTTAAATTAAGAAAATTCCAGATAGCTGAAAAAGGTAAAACTGAGAGCTGAGGAAAGTTGCCACATTGCCTAGGTAACCTATGAAATATTTAAATATCCCGATTAATGTTGCCTGTGATGCCTAAATGCCTTATCGTCCCATTTCAACCACAGAAATAGAAATCATCCAATGCTACCAAAGATACAATGCGGATTAGGTAGAAAAATGTAGATAATATTATCATTGCTAATATTCGTACCGGATATGATACTATCAGTGGGTACAAGTTCTTCTCCGCGTAGTAAGTAACTTGGTGAGGCGTGGCCTTCAGAGGAATCTAGACAGGAATATCAGGCATTAACGTTATCAGTCCTCATATACTTATTATTAACATACAGAAACAGTAAGCGATGAAATGGAACTCACCTTTTGCACTGGCCAATAGTTATCGTAGACTGGTGCTGAAGGTAATTGGCAAATCTTCAAAACTCCCTGGTTTATGTCAATATGAGATGAGTTATCTTTTAGGAATTCATAGCCTACATGCCAACAATAAGAATAGAAAAGAACAACATAAATGAGACATAGACACACTATTAAACCTGTGACGTGACATATATGAATCCGTGATTGCAATTCACATTGTGAAGCACAGTAAAAGCCACAATTGATCCATCGCACAGCTGAAAAAGTGTGATAGCATGAGATAGAGGAACTTTCTCAAGAAAAGCCATACAAGCTTCGTATCATTGTTAATTAAGAACTCCAAAATATTGAAATCATAGCATTGTTTGCTTTAGACGCAAAAACACAAAAATTGTCTTTTTCGGCGAGGGTATCATACCTGTGAATGAAATCGAAGTCTTTCTCTGAACAACATGCACCAACCTGGTCTTGAGCCAGAAAGAAAAAATCCCTGGTGACCGCTAATATTCTTGAACATGGTAATTCTTTGAGCTGCAACACCGTCTGAAGTCTCCTCTCTCGTAGACGTGTCCAAGGGGATGCGGAGAAATCTCAGATTCCTAAGCTTAGAACTGCTGGAGGAATTTAACGCAGCAGGATTTTCTGAAGAAACACTATTCTCTGCGTTGGTACCATCAACACCCTCAAACAGGTAAGCATGGTAACAAAGAATTGTGCCATCAGCCAAAACTGCAAACAGAAATGGGCGTGTATGGTGCCCAGACCATCTTTGCATAGCTAACTCAACGACCTTTGTCTTCACAATGTCTTCATTCCTTGCAGAAACATTATCCTGGGATTTTTTGTTGAGTTCATACTCTAGCTCATGAATAGGCATATCAGAGAGGTGGCTTCTTCCAGATGCAAATTTATCAACAGAGAAAACACAATTGAAACTAGGCACATCAAATATCTCAAGGGCACCACTTTCGTAGCAAAGGACACAGTATATGTCACCCTGATCATGAGGTCCACCATCAGCACTATCAACAGCCTCTCCAACTCCTGACAAAAGCCATGCATCAGTGCTAGCTTTCCTTAGCCAGGGTTCTGGTCCTTTATCATGGTACAAAGTACATGCCGATACCTTCCTTTTAGAGCCTTCAAGTACAGATGGAGTACTTATAGAAACTGTGCAAGTCGAAGGATCTGCAATTCAAAGTTCCATATGAGACTGCTTGAGTAAAACATGTTAATATGCCCAAGATAATAGACTAAAAGATCAACTTTTGCATAAGAAGATAATATTTCCCTAACATACCTCCAACAAGCAGGCGAATGCTGCCATCTGTCATTCTAAGTAAAACATATGGATCGGCAATTGAAACAGATGCCACAGTGGAACTTTCAGAACCAGAATTGGATTCTGTATTAGAAGCTCCAAAGTTTAATTCGTGATTCATAAAAGAACCATCCAGTATACGGGCACCATGCTCAAACACCTGGATTACCCGACGTCTGAAAAAAAACATGGAAATTATTATAATACCATTTACTATCTCTTACAGCTGCATGTAGTAGACACAGTTCAATGACTAGAAAGAAGCCATGGATAAAGCTTAGTAGACAGCACATGGGGTTAATAATATAAAAGATGTAAAGGAAAAAATATGCTTCTACAAGAAACACATCTCACAAGATGCAGCAAAAACATATTATGGCAGCTAACCTTCCAAACAAATTTCCAGCAGCAATTGTTCTTCCCTGAACATAATAGTCAACACTCTCAGTGACTTCTGTGAGAAGGTCCGCAGTTTCAAGTACCTGAAAAGCCAAACATTGAAGGTATTTCTATTGACAATAGGAGGATCTAATGATGTACGACCAAAACAGAGAAGTAAAATATACCATAGTGCGAGCCTCCAAACTTATAATCAAATAGGCATGATATTCATCCTCATCAGCAGCCATTTTAGAAGAATCAACATTATGACCACGGGAGCTCTTGTGATAAACTGTCCATATTCCTTTGCAGCTTCCAAGTTCAACCTACCCACAAGATCATGCAGAATATCGTGGTTAAGGATCGAAGATACCAGGTCGCATACATAGCATTACTAAGTAAGATCAAATATCCACTTTTAACTTGCCATTCGCACATAATTTTTTTTTTTACTTTTCTTTCCAGATTATTACTAAACAGAAATATTCCAGTGGTAGATAGTAATTGTGAAAGATATAACCCCGCGAGAATGTCCTAATACAGCCTTCTGTTCAGAGTTTACTATAAACTAATGCATCCAAATTTTGAAAGAGGTATATACGAAATTACGTCCAAGCCATAGTAATGGGAGTATATTTCCCCCTTCATCTCATATACCAGAAACAATTTGGGATATGCATACCTCAGTAATCATTTCGGGTCTAATTGACTGCCGAAGAACAGATAAAGCACCATTCTTCCCATGACCAGAACAGCACACCTAAATGCCAAGATACATATATTTAGTCTGGCGTTTTCAGTTTATAGACAAAATACGAGGCAGGCAGGTGGACACTAAAAGTTGTGGAACAAAGACGTCTCTGAATGACAACCTTAAGAATGTTACGTTTTATATAAAACACTTCCACGGCTAGTATTATATAAGAGCTACTAAACAAACGGCTCACCAATTCATAGTTGCTCTGTTTGGAAATCCCAGTGGCGTTTGCATCAGCATTTATCCTTAAGCCATAAGCAAAATCTTTCACTGGACCAACATTAACTAGTGAATCTCTCACTGCAAATGAAAATGATTTCTGCATTTATTGAAAAAGTAAACATGAGAAACTTCATGGAAATGAGAACATAGGTTATCTAACTCTTATTGACATAATACATGCTGCAGTTTTGCAAAGGCAAACTATTTCTTCAGTAACTAAACCATTAATTTTCTTTTCAACATGACTTATTTTTTAAATTGATTTATGCGCTATTGTACGCACATGCAGATGGCGAAAGGGAGAATGTTCTGTTAAAGACCCCAACTCAAGAGGATATTCTACAAAACTCTAGCCAAGGCAGAACTTGCTACCTGTGATGAATCGGAGTTATTTGGGGCTGAACCAAACAATGAAAGCTCCTCGTTTCCAACTGTATCTTGAAAAGCATCAGAAGACATCCGCAGACGTTTTGCTTGATGACTCTCACCTTCAATATCTTCATCCTGCATAAGCAAGAAATTTACAAGTTCCGGATAAGCATTTAACTAATACCCCGACCAGCCTAAAAAGGATTGACCTATCACCTCATCTCTCAACCCAGGTAAGGATGCTGCGGGTCCAGATCTACAGGAATATTGAACCAGTAAACTGTCTCCCAAACGGCTACCTAAAAAGAAAAGGGAATTTCCAACACTAGTAATGTCCTGCAAGAAATTTGGTACTACATCTTAGAGATTCTCTAATTGAACTGGATCGAAAGTGAAGCACCAATATATTGAGAGAAGATGTTGACTAACCGAAGCAAGCACAGAGGCTTTTGATTTGGAAAGATCAAGTCTCTGCACAGCACTTCAAGAAAGAAAATAGCAGTGAGTTTCACATATTATAAACAAAATAAGTTGCAGCGAAACAAGGTTCAGCAGAAATTTAAAAAGAAAATAAAAATATTACCGCCCATCATATATAAGAGTCAGCAGCAACAATTCCCCAGACTTCGTTGACAAAAGAGCCACATCGTTCGATATCCAGGTTCCATGGGCAGCATCGAGTTCCACACTGAAACTTGATGCAGGCAGTTCTTGACTGAAAGAAAACAGACACACAATAGAAAATAAATATGGTTAACAGTATAAACAGATTTTTACAATTGCTAATACAAGCTATAAGATTCTAAACCAAGATTGTGGCAACAAGATTGTATCCATAAGCAGAAGGCAAATTTCGAAGAGTAGAGAGTGTGCAAGAAAACTGCACCTGCTATCAGCTGAGGAGGCATAATTGTTCAGTGCCAGAGCACAGGAGGCTGACTACAAGAAAATATGGTATCTCAGATGTGTAAGTAATTGTAGACTTCAGCCTCGAAAAAATTAAGCTAAGTAATATCAAATTACCTGACTATGATAATGGATTGTATTTGCACACAACACAAGAACACCACCGATCGGAGATGGTACTGCAAGTAGTTTGTAGGCATCATGGGGCAGATTCTGGAAAATACCAAGAGAATGGGAATAAGTATGATTGGGAGTAAAGTTTGCACAAAGGATATTTTTTAATAGGTTCAATTGTACTGATTTGCATAAAAAAAGCTTGTTATTCTACGAATATTTTCCTAAACCTTTGAGCATTCTAAACAAAGAACAAATAAGAAAAGTCAACATGCATGTTTCTGTTTTCTTGGTAGTTGACTGAAAAGCCTAGTCATGAAATAACATTGAGCATACAATAATCTTTCGATATGACTTCAGTTTCTGCTTTCAGCTTACAATATAGATTACTAAAGATATTCAAATATTTGCCTTCTTAGGAAGAAACATTATTTTAAGATAAAAGAGGCAAATCAGGAACATACAATAGCTGACCAGATGACTGGGTGTTGTTTTAATGTCGTATTGATACTAAGAGCAGAAAGCATGCAAGTATGGTGCTTCCATGAAACTCTCCCAGCCCATGTATGCTCTTCTTCCTGAAGGATTACAATTACAGGCTCAATATAACCTGAACAAGACACAAGATGCCACAACAAATAATTAGAAAGAGAAGGACCACTTAATTTATTCACATTATGACTATTTGGAAAACCAGAATATCTAAAAAAAATCAAATCCACGATACAATTGCCCATGACAAGATGCATACGCTGGATAAAAACAGGAAATACGCAAGTTGTTTGATGTCGTATTGCATTTAAAACCAACAAGTTAGTAATATATATATTATGATTAGCTACATATTCAGAGATACAAGGAGAACTCAAAATAAGGTGGATCAACATGGAAAAACCTTTCTTGGTAACTTACCATGTAGAAAAACAAAATCTTTGACGTGTTTCATTCCGAGATCACGCAAGTTGATTATGTAAGATGATTCAACTCGAGCAGAAATTGTCCCACCAGAAGTGAACGCATCATCGTCCCCAACTAGTCCAGAACCAACCTGAAAACCAACGCATAAGTCTCTTTACAGAAAATAAACTTCACAAACTAAACTGAATATATGATGCCAAACAAAAAAAAAACACCTGAGAAGCCTTGAGTATGATCAGCTGCAAACCGTAAACAAGAACACCTCCACACCTCCCTTGAGGATCCACTTTCACCAAAGGCCCTCTTGGAAACGACTCTCTTCCTCTTTTCAGATGAAGCCAATCCGGACCCTCGAAACAGTGCATCGAGCTGAAAACGAAACAACACATCCATTATTAGTTTTCTACCAAAAGCAAATCAAGCAATTCACACTCTCACTAACTTCAATCGAAGACTATGAATCGAATCATCAAACTCAAGAACCGAGATCTTCGCGTCGCGGAACGTCACCACGATGGAATCCCTCCCCCTGGTGGAGTTCCCTCCTCCCATAGGAAGCACCGCGAGCGACTCAACGTTGCCGTGGAGCCTGTAATGGCACACGAGCTCGAGGGAAACGCCGGAGACGCCGTCCAATACTCCGCCGCGCTTAGCGAGCCTCTGCCCCCTCGGCTCCAGGCTGCTAGCACCGTTCCCTTCCTCCTGAACCCTAACCACGTACACCTCGAGGACGTTGGCGGCGGTTACGACGACGTTAGGCACGGCGCAGATCCCGCGCTTGGGGGGAGCGGGCCAATCGGGGTCGAGGTCGTCGCCGGAGGTGATGGGAATCTGCATCGGAGTTGTGTCGGAGATGGAGTGGGTAATGTAGCCGGAGGCGCAGTTCTCGACGCCGGTGGGCCAATGCATCATCTTGAAGGCCGCGAAACTCATCCTTTAGTTACTTCTCCTCTGCTGAATCGAGCGACTGAGTAATCTAGGGGTCCGTCTTAACCCCCGCACGGGGGTTTTTTATTCAATTTTCGGTTTTGAATACGCGAACCGAACCGGGATTAAAGATTTGATGCCTGGTTTGGATATGCTTCCGTGTAAGCTGATTTAACCGGTTGACTTTGGTTTAATAGAATAGATCTTGAAGTTTTAAATGTATTAAGAAAAACAAGTTGGTATGTTCTTCAACAAGCTAATTTCGTTGTATCTAGGTTTGAAAGTGCGAAGTTTAAACCTTACTGTTCTCATCAATAAACGATTCGCACATTAGATTTTAGACAATCTATTGTATATCAGGTTGAATTTGGACTTGAAAACTTAGCATTGTCAATTAAGATTAGAAATTTAGAGCATGCCGGCTCAATGGTGTCATGGGTTCCGGAACCAAAAAACTTTAATTTTCAAATTATTATTTTCTTTAAAAAATCTGATAGATATATTTATTTC
Organism: Brassica rapa; assembly: GCF_000309985.2. Taxonomy (NCBI): domain Eukaryota; kingdom Viridiplantae; phylum Streptophyta; class Magnoliopsida; order Brassicales; family Brassicaceae; genus Brassica; species Brassica rapa. Next base: position 8,293,758 of record NC_024796.2, read on the forward strand.
AAAATACTAGAATTATTTTTAAAATAAACTTATACAAAAAATTATTTTCATATAAAAAAAATTAAACCCCTTTTCTTTTTCCTAATATAAAAAAAAATGGACTCTTATCTATTAAAAAATAAAAACAACGGATTGAGTCCGAAACGGTCGCACTGCTTGCCCCCCTATCTAAACTGACCCTAGAATTAGCCACTGCGTTACTTAACCATGATCTCTCCTTTGTTTGGAAGGGTAAAGTAAACACATAACATTCTGTTGGACACAATCTTTTTTGTACAATTTTAAATTAAATACACTCTTCTATTATAAATTAATTATGGAAATATTATACTATTATCTATGTTTTCTAACAACATAATATTTAATTTTGTGTCCAAAAAATATAAGATTCATTTTTTTTGTCAACGAGTAGGTCTCATTTTTTAATAATTTTTTTATTAATTTTCTTTCAAATTATTTAATTTTATAAAATAGTTGACTAAAAATATTCAAATAATTTAAATATTTAAAATAATAATTTCAGTTAATATGAAATTAATTAAATTAATGGATTTTTATATTTTAATAAATTAAAACTTACATTAATAACCTATATATTTAAAAATATCATTAAATAATTTATATAAAAGTAAATACCAACACCCTCACACGGACTTTTGTGGTTCAAGCTCTGGTTTATATTACAACCAAAACATTAGTGGAGGAACAACGGCTTGCCATTTCCTAATCTATACTATACTAAAAGCAATATATCCTCAAAGGAGAGGGATGCCAACTCAGATTAAAAAATCAGCCAATAAAAATAAATTATAGTGCCACATCATCATTATATTCTCTGTCTCGCGAATATCATCTACGTTTCCTCTTCCTTTTTTTCCCAATAAAGATGGTCTTCCTGTTCATCTTCCTTTCTCTCAGCGTACAATTTTTTACTCCCACAAACTCTTTGTCTGCCTTTCTTTACAATCCAAGCTTTATTCGATTTGAAACCAAAAGGATAACTCAAACCCTATAAATAAGAGAAGTTTGCGATTCCAATCCCCCTACACCGACACCTTCTAATCTTTCATCTACTTGCCAAAAGCCAGACGCCTCCTTCAAGAATGTATTCCTCTGACGTTGTTGTTGCCCAATCAGATATCACTCAACCTTTGATGCTCTCCGATTTGGTAGGACTTCCCAATACATTGTTGGTCGTCTCCTCCTTTTCTGTGGTTCGCTGGGATTCGCGCAACATAAAAAAAAAAGGGGTTACGGGAATCATCCTCCTTTTCCTTGATGAAAAGGTATGGTCTTTTCACAATGTAAAGCATGATTTATTCTATCTTAGTTTTTAAATTAAAAAAAATCTACACTGCGCATGATATAAAGCTTGGATTGTAAAGAGATGTTGAAAAACAAATGTTGACTTCTTCTAGTGATTGCATACGCAGAATTAGGTGATTCAAAGATTCATCCCATCTGCTCGCGCCGATCACTACCGTCCATCTTTAGTGGACGGTTCCATTATAAAACTTGATAGGTATGAAGTTGCAAGATGCACAAATATGTACAATATTACGTTTCATCTCTCAAACACGTATTGATGAACGCCTAACCGCTACTCATGTGATTAACCTTCAGGAATTTATGCTTCAGAAATTCCTGCCATGAGAGAGTTCACAGCCAGGTTACAACTCATTCTTTATAGCGCTAAGACTCAGATTTAAATGTCTGTTAATATTCTGCATAATACATGCTGTCTTCAGCTTGGGAGGTGCAGCAGGAGAGATCGGAACACTTTCATCTCCAACTCTAATCAGCAGGTAGCGCTCAGGCTTACACTATAGTTTAATTGTCCTTTGTCACTTGAAAATAGCATTTGCTATCGTAACTGTATTGACTTTGTGAAGACGTGAGAAGCTGATTTCATTTGCAAAGCGCTGATTGTTGAGGTCCTCCACCAGAATGGCAGGCCGTTCGTTGCTTGCATCGGGTGCAACAGAAGTTGGACAAATGTGGCACTTCTCTTCGTTGCAACAAATGCGTTTCTCCCAACGTTACCGGTGTTACCCAGGCATGCAATTTACATTCTCACACACAGTTTAGATAACACTGAGTTTTAAAAGGATGTTTATTTTTCCAAACCTTTTTGCAGAGGTACCGTGTCGAGCTATCAGTTGATGACGGCAACGATAATGCTATGTTTGTGGTCTTCGACATGGAGAAAACTAAGCTCGCTAAGAGAGATGCTGCTGATCTGGGTGGGTCATGAGCTGTATGTTTTTCTCTTTCACCTACACGCTACATTTGTCTATATTTACAATTGTTACAGTCACCCTGAATGCCTCTAAACCCTGAAACAAACTACAGATGAATGGCGTTGGAGGGCAGGAACTACCGACATGTCTTGAAGAGCTTGCTAGAAAGGAATAATACGTGTCACTTCATACATTTTCACATCAAACCATCGTACCTTCTTCACCGTCTCTACAATAAGAGAAAATAGCTTCTTTGACAACCAAACCAAAACGTTTTCTTCTTGCTAATTTGAAATAACACATTTACAACTATCTCAGAGAGTAGCAGCAACAACCAAGCCCCAGTTGTTGAAGGGGAAGGTGGAGAAACAGCTGCATCTGCCAGAAACACTGCTGCAGCAGGAGACGATGAACCAAATCCTCCCGGTTTTGAAGCGATAGAGAATAGTCGCAAACGCACGCGTGAGTGATAGTTCCAAGCCCGTCCTGCTGTCAACCCCACTTAGCTTTCGTCTGTTTCGAATTTCCTAACTTGCTATGATTTGAATCGATTATATATGATTTTCAACTTTGATTTTTCTCTTAAATTTCTGGCTAAGTCTCTCCCACGAGGAGGACAATTACTAATTTTTTATATTAAAAAGGCAGTGTTGAGTCTGTTGACGGCATTTTGCATATCGATAATGTCCACAACTAAATACATCACTACATGTTTACATAGACTTTCGTAAAGAAACGTAACTCAGAAAAAATTGCATAAATGTCAGCTCTGTATCCATGCATATAGGTTGAGAGCATAAAGCTCTTGATTTTGTTTTTCTTTCTCTTTGAAAAGGAATTTGCGATGTTAAGATGAAAATAAATGCAAACAAACTAGATAGCCATAGTAGGCTACAGTTAAAACAACATTTTTAACACCATAATAAGAATATATACACATACCTACGTAAGTCCAATAAACAAACAAATCACAAAACAATCCATCCATATATCAACAAACACTTACAAAACCTGACAGATGCATTTCGAATATCCGAATGTATCCAAAATAGATTTATATACCTACATATATTACTTATTTTTAGATTTAATGTCCAAATATATAAGATACTTTTAAGTTGTCCAAAATATTTGAAAATATATAAATAGTCAAAATTAAATATCTAAAATAGCTAAAATATATTCAAAACACCAAAATTCTTGAAATGTCTATTGATTTCTTATTCAAATATTCAAATCAAGCCAATTTATATGTTAATTTTTAGGTATTTTGACATATGTTATTCAATTTTATATGTAATATGTTAATTTATTTATAGATTTTGAGAAGATTTAAGCATATAATAAATTTTAAAAATTAAAAAATAAATTAAATTTGTTATCCGAACCCGCAAAGATCCGAACTGGAACCGAAACCGAACCAAAATTTAGAAATATCCAAATGGGGATGAAATCTTCGAATTCAAAAACCAAAACTCGAATAGACCCGAACCGAACTCGAATGGGTACCCGACCGTTCATCCCTAACTCGGCTAATCCACTTTGCAATCTCAAAAGGAATTGCCAAACATGAGTCACTCTTTTATAGATAGAAATATATTCAAAACACCAAAATTCTTGAAATATCTATTGATTTCTTATTCAAATATTCAAATTAAGCCAATTTATATGTTAATTTTTAGGTATTTTGACATATGTTATTCAACTTTATATGCAATATTTTAATTTATTTATAGATTTTGAGAAGATTTAAGCATATAATAAATTTTAAAAATTAAAAAATAATTTAAATTTGTTATCCGAACCCTAACCCGAATCGAGCCCACAAAGATCTGAACCGGAACCGAACCCGAACCAAAATTTAGAAATATCCAAATGGGGATGAAATCTTTGAATTCAAAATCCAAAACTCGAATAGACCCGAACCGAACTCGAATGGGTACCCGACCATTCATCCCTAACTCGGCGAATCCACTTCGCAATCTCAAAAGGAATTCCCAAACATGAGTCACTCTTTTATAGATAGAAACAACACAACACCAACGTTTAAATTTGCTCTACTTTATAATATTTTTTTGGTTTGGTCTTAAACATGACTAATTAATTTGGACTTATCGCTTGAATGGTTTAGGAAAGCAGTTCTGTTTTCTTATCTTACATAAATTGAAAATATGAATTCAATATCACAACAAAATCAAGCTCTAATCAGACACACAACATAATACATCTGTGTATTTTAGTCCATCTCACAGTCTTATACTAAATGGTCGCCTCAATCATAATGTCATTTCCGGAAAAGATTATGAAGACAATCGGCTTGAATTTAACGCCATGGTATTGGAATCAACATATAATCTTTAAAACTCAGCAACAAATACCAAAAACTAAAAGTACTGGTAGAGCTAGACCTAGGCACGGTCTGAACATCATAGACGAGGCTGAAATGAAAAAGATAACAAATGAAATAAAAAATGAAAAAGTGGGAAAAGACATTCAAAACAAAGATTATGGCCAAAATACGAAAAGAATAAATAAGATGAACCAAAAGCTAGATAAAAAAAACATTTTAAATTGGTTCAAATAAAAATTTAGACGACAATTTACGACAACAACAAAATAATAAAACCAGTATCTATATACTCCCCAAAGTTAACCCGAATTTGATTTCACTAAAATCAGTAAAAGATAAGCACGTAAGTATTAATCATTGTGTATCGATCATTCCCACAAAACAATTACATATAATAACCACAAATAAACGTTAATATACAAGTCAAACATAAAATAACGATATGTATCCACAAAAAACTGAACCATAAACACATAAAGCAAGCAGTGGAAAGGGCGAGATTGACAAATATTCTTATGTGATACATGAGAAATAAATATACAAAGAAACAATTAACCGACTGGTTAGAAGTGTTAATCCAAAAATATATAAATGTACTTTCACAACAAATGAAATCCTACTATCAATTATAATATTAATCACATTTAAAAACAAGAAATAAAAATTAATATTCACTTTTATACCAGGAGCAAAATTCTAATCTGATAAAGCAAATGTTGTATCCGGTGGTTTGGGAGAATTTGAACTTCACAAGTCTAACTATTACTCCCTCCGTTTTATAGTAGATGAAGTTTTGGTCATTTGCACACATATTAAGAAATTATTTTTTCTAAACAAGAAATCATTGAAATATAATTTAAAATTAATTTACTTAATTATAAACAAAAAAAATAAAAACACAATTGGCTACACATTTTTGATAAATTTAAAGTTACATAGATATGTTAAACTATCATCTATTATGAAACAAAAACAATCATCTAAAACATTACCTATATTGAAACGAAGGGAGTATATTTAAAATGATACATAATTGTAAATGGGCATCAACTTCAGAAGAAAATAAAAAGTGACATTTATTGAATTCAAAAATGCATTTTCTTATATAAATACATATGTTATAGTATTCCTGCAACCAGAAATGTAATATTATTAAAATAAAAAATAAAATTCATTGTTATAATATCTCCTCTTAAATATATAAGTATATGTTCTTTATTCACCGAAACATAAACATTTAAAATGAAAAATATAAATGAATATATGACACATGAGAGTAAAAAGATTACAAGACATAATACATTACAAACCAATATTACAACAAAGACAAACACAAAAACCCAATTTACTTTACTACATATTTTAAAACTAATCGAAAACAGTGAATAAAAATTAGTATTTACCGCAAGAGGGGGTGTGGCAAGTACCCGCACTCTAATTTGCTTTTTTCCATTATAGTTAGCGCTAAATTTAAATAAATATACTTAAACCTAACATAAAATAAAATATTAAATACATATATCAACATGATCATATTTTCATAACAGACATTTTTCCTTGAGGCTAATGATAGTGTATAAAGCTTCATTTCAATGGCATGAACTCAACTCGCAGATTCTCCACTTTTTCCACACTCACTTTGTGAATGATTCCTTCAATCTTACCTTCTCTATTTCTACAACAATTTCAAATGATGTTAAGTTTTTTTTTTGTAACTCCTGAGTGAGTTTATAGCGTACGATGATAGATTACTACGGATTAAATGGATAGAGAACTCATGTATCAACAATACACAAATCATGAAATAATCCATGCATTGTCTCTTTAGTGTTGTGTATTGTCATATTCGTGCCATCAAGCATCAGCCATTGGCGTCTCTAATGCTTGGGTATGAGTGAAGGCAATATATCTTAGTTAACTTTATTCATTTGCATTTTCATTCACCATCATGTATCCCACATGTAGTTTTAGATATTAAAAATACAAAAATTAAGTTTTAATCCTATCAAATCCAATTTATAATTTTGTAAATTGACCACAATATATATTATATGCATTACTATGTTAAATACAAATATATTTGTCCAGATCCGGGCGTAGCCCGGGAAAATCCCTAGTATTATTAAACAAGCAAAGTATGACTTTACTACTAGTCATAGATAATTTAACTATGATTAAATCTTGAGAACATGTACCATTTTCTAATTTTTAATAGCAAAACTTGGTTTAATTTAATGCTATTTTAGTAATTCGAGTTTCAATTAATTAGAAAAACAAAATTTCGTACTCTCTGTTTCCACACGCTTCTCCCAATCTCTGTTTCTCAGACTGACTCCCAGATCCTCTGCAAAAGCCTTCTTCGATCTCTCTTCCTCCTCGTCGAGATTTCGTTTCTACACATGTAAGTTAACATTTGATTCCTTTCTTTCCCAAACCGATCTCAAACTAGATCAAGATCGACACAAATGTTACAGATTTGAAACAAAAATGATTTTATGATCGGTCTCTGTTTTTTTATGCAGAAGAGAGAGAGAATGACTTTATCTCCTCCTCGGCTTTCAAGAAGCGTGTATCCTCGGAAAATTCCTTCAATTGCGTTTGCTATTGGTGGCTTAACATCCTTCATCATCTTCGCTTCTCTGCTTCTCTTATCACATCCCCTTGGCTCTTCCCTTACTGGTTATCTCTACGGAACTGAGACCACTCAACATCTCGAGTTTCACCATAGTAGCAGCAGAGATACTTCTGATCCAAACCCATCTCCTGACTCCACCATTAACACGCCTCCATTGCTGACACAACATAGAGAGGAGGATAATGAGGCGCTTCCTACAAATCATGTTTCCGTTGAAAAAGAAGATCCAGTAGAAACAGGTGTTGTTGTTGTCTTGTACTAACTTTTTATTTATGTAACATTTTTTTTGGTTTATGATTTTAGCTTCAGTTTCTAAGTTAGTTACCGTTTTTTTTTTTTTGCAGAATGTGATCTGTTTCATGGTAACTGGTTCTATGATCCGAAGGGACCTTTGTACACGAACAACTCTTGTCCTCTTCTGACGCAGATGCAGAACTGTCAGGGCAATGGGAGACCTGACAAGAGCTATGAGAATTGGAGATGGAAACCGTCTCAGTGTGATCTTCCACGGTTCGATGCCAAGAAGTTTCTAGAGCTAATGAGAGGCAAAACACTAGCTTTTATAGGTGATTCCGTTGCTCGTAATCAGATGGAGTCTATGATGTGCCTTCTTTGGCAGGTAACTAGTGTCCCTTTGTCTCTCTTCTTGTTTTGTGTTTGTGAATTAACCTTTTTTTGTTTTAAAGGTAGAAACTCCGGTTAACCGCGGGAACCGGAAGATGCAGAGATGGTATTTCAGGTCATCATCAGTGATGATAGCTCGGATGTGGTCATCTTGGCTCGTCCACCAGTTCAACGAACCGTTTAGTTTTGCTCCACAAGGTGTGACTAAACTCAAGCTCGACCAACCTGATGAGCGTATAATGGAAGCTCTTCCGAAATTCGACGTTGTTGTGCTTTCATCAGGCCACTGGTTCGCTAAACAGTCTGTCTACATTTTAAACGACGAGATTGTTGGAGGCCAGTTATGGTGGCCGGACAAAACTAAGCATGCAAAGGTCAGCAACGTGGAAGCATTTGGGATCTCTGTAGAGACAATCTTGAAGGCAGTAGCTAAACACCCAAGCTACAAGGGTCTGACCATCTTGCGGACTTGGTCGCCTGATCATTACGAGGGCGGTGCTTGGAACACAGGCGGGTCGTGCACGGGTAAAGAAGAGCCTCTCTCTCCTGGGAAGTTGGTCAAAAACGGGTTCACGGAGGTAATGTATGAGCAGCAAGCGAAGGGGTTTCAACGAGCTGTGGAGGATGATAAGGTCGGGAATAGATCGAAGAAGATGAAGCTGATGGATATCACTGAGGCTTTCGGGTATCGCCACGATGGTCATCCTGGTCCGTATAGAAGTCCTGACCCCAAGAAGATCACGAAACGTGGACCGGATGGTCAGCCACCGCCACAAGACTGCTTGCACTGGTGCATGCCCGGGCCGGTGGATACGTGGAATGAGATGGTGCTGGAGATTATAAGGAGAGATATGGAGGGTGGAGGAAGTAGACCATAATCTTGATCTAGGAGCAAAAGAGATCAATATACACTTAGAAGAGAGAAATCTTTATTCATACCACGGATTAACTGATTTAAGGACTTTTAATTATTACAATATGATTATTAGTTACTTGTAAACCCAGTACACTCACTTGTACTTCTGCTTTTTTACGTACAATGTAATTTTTGATTCAAAGAGAAACAAAACAGTTGGTGAAACAGTATTATTCATGTTCATGTAACAATGTTGTTGAATATGTTCTTACAGCAGCTATTCTATGCGTCCACTGCCAAGCCTTCTAGAAGAACATCTAGTCGCAAATGTTGATGATCTTGAAGAGACAAGTGTGAAAGGGATGTCATGTTCGTACATTAGAAACTAAATTTTTCAGAAATAAAAACACCATACAATGTCATAATCAAACTGAGTTATAAGTAACAAGACGGTTTATATCAATTTCATAAAACATTATCAGACACGAACTAATCTGAAGGCTTCTTGCAAGAAAGCTAAGCTGCTTTGCTTTTGGGAACAAGAAGAGGAGAGCTAATGTCTATCCCCATGTGCAGTTCCTGCAATGGTTCTCATAGCAGATACAATGCTAGTGCAATTCTAATCAGGCATCTTCTTTGCTGCAATTTCACGCAGTTGGTCAACTGTTAGTGTTAGGCCTGCCGGGTTGGCTAGTTCGGTTCGGATAAAATTTTGCCAAATTGAACAGTAATTTTTTTTTGTTTAGGTTCGGTTCTTAGGTAGTTCGGTTTCAAAAAATTTACCGAAGTTTTTGGTTTTGCGGTTAATTCGGTTAAATTTTTGGTTTAAATTGAATAATATTTGAAAATTTTTGGTTAATTTTAGTAATTTCGATTCGAATTTTGGTTAGTTCGGTTAGTTCGATTTGCATTTTGGTTTGTTCGGTTAGTTATGTTCGGAATTTTGGTCAAAATTGGTACTGTTTGAATTATTTTTAGAAAACCAAACTAACCGATTACCGAACCAAACTAAAAACCAATTTATTTGTTACCAATCCGAACTTCCGAACTAACCTAGCCGAAAACCACACTTTTCGGTTCGGCAGGTTTGGTTCGGTTAAAATATTTAGTCCCATTAGAGGTCAAGTGTCACTAGTATCTAGAGTCTCATTAGAGGTCACTGTATTCCTTTCGTTCAGTGAAGATGACTTAGGGCATGACTGGTTTTCCCGCTACCACCCGCAAACGCAGCTTTTGCGGTTGGTAGCGGTTGTTGGCGTTTTGCAACAATCGCTCAAACCGTTCCAAACCGTTCCAAACCGCTCCAAATCGCTCTGAACCTCATAAATTCAAAAGCTGGTTCCAGCTAGCGTTTGCGGTTGCGGGCGGTTGCGGGAGGATAAAAAAAATTTCTTTTTTTCCAAAACAATATAAATACAAAAATAAAAATATTCAATAAAAAAATTAAATTAGAATTATAAAAATGCTAAAATATATCTATTAAATTTTAATTAATATTATAAAACTTTAAAATAAAAATATTTTCTATATTTAAAAAAAAATTAAACTATAACTTTCTAAATATAACTTTTATATTTATTATAATATTATTATTTTTGATATTTTTATAATTGTATAAAATGTAAATATTGTTAATTTATTATTTAACCGCTGTTGCACTTGGTAGTTAACCAGTCATAAGTATCCCGCAAACGCACCAATTTTTAACCGCAGAACCAGTCGTACAAATCTCTTAAAACCGCTAGAAACCGCAACCACCCGCATCCGCAAACTCTCGCAACCGCAACCGCAACCGCTGCGGTTAAACCAGTCAGGCCCTTAATTAAAAAAAGCAACTTGTAAAATATATTTATTTTAGGAAGATCCATTTTGAAATATTTTATGAAAAAAGTTTTTTTTGGTATAACTGCTGTAATATATATATATATATATATATATATATATATATATATATATATATATATATGATTAACTTTGAGAGTACAGATAGTCATGATGTAACAACTGATCAATACATCTTGGAACATAGAAATGAAAAACAAAGGAATCTTTATCAATTTTTTGAAAAGTAAAAGTTAAAATATGTGTATTCGTGAATGACTGAGTAACATATGTCATCCAACGTCTAATATCTAGTTTTTTTTTGGTCAACAGTTCAAAATCTATTTTTTGGGTTAACCGTTCAAAATCTAGTTAAATAGTATTTTATCAATTTCCATTTAAGCCAAAAAAGTAAAATTATAATAAATAAAGAAGTCCAACGTTTTGGTACACAAACAAAACGAATTTAAAATTAACTAGATTTTGATCCGCGTTTTGGAAAATGCGGATTTGCTTTCGAAATTAAATATATATTTTTTAAATGAACCGGAACTGAATTTGCCTCAATTTGTTTTTTGTAAATTAGCCAATTTCCGATAAAACACCAAACGTTGTAAATACTTGAACGGTTCCTAAATTTCTAGAATCAAAACACCAAAAACTAAAATGTTCGAACCAAAACCGAAGGACTAATAGTGCATCCAAATTATTTAACTTCTTTTAGTGGGTTGTTTATGTGGTATATAGACGAATTAAAATATAATTAGTGTTTTACATATGTGGATCAAATCTGTAAACCCAGTGGCTGTATATTAGAGTATGTACCAAATGATATGTTTTCACAAAAATCGGATTAATGCCTATTAACTAAATCTAACGAAAATTATGTAAGGTTTGCATTTTATTTCGAAATAAATAAAGTTCTATATTTGGAAGTATTTTTGATATCTCCTTTTTGGCCATCTACAATATCTTAACAAAGTGAAAATAATCATAAATTGGAGATAAAAATCTGACTTGATAACTGAAATTTAAATTGTTTTCTTGTTTTGCTTGAATTTTGTTAGGATGATTATTCAAAATATGGTTAGTATACAAGTAAATTATATATAAACCAATAACAAAACAGCTTTTATTTAAGGTATTAGGTGAAAAAACAAAATATCACTAACAAATATTGTAAAACCTTACTATTAGTAGTTGTTGTCTAAGATATTATAATTTTATTACTATTTATTAATTATTGAAATTTAATAGAGAGTTTAGAGATAAGATATGGTTTATAGTTTATATTTGAACATAAAAATGATTCTTCACATTGTAGTATAGTATTTGTTACAATATACTAACAATTATCGTTATTTTAAATCTTTACATCGAAATGCTCAAAATAACATTTTCATTAAAAACGAAGGTCAACTGGTATAGAATTTTCATATTGTAGTATATTCTTAACATAATAAAGGTTAACAATTTCATCTTTGTTTGTTTAGCCGTAGTCTGTAGTCTGGTGCAATAATTAAGTGGTCATATATACTTTTATTTAAGGTAAATAAGATCCTAGAATTTTTAATTTTTAAGGTAAATAAAATATATTTTGGTAGACAATAATAATTTCCATATATTTTAATTAATATTAAAAAGCAATGGCATTGCTGTAATATTTTTAAAAATTAAAGGTTATTTTTTTTGTACTTCATTTTTAATTGGATAAATGTCAAACACATAGAGGGCAAAGAAACGTGGTAGACGTGATTTATTAAATACTGATTGAATATAATTAATTAGTAAAATAGATAATTTCTGATTGGTTGGTTGTAAATATAGGTCGTAATTAAAAAAAATACGAAAAAGTAGTGGCACACTATTATAAAGAACTCTAACAAATTAGAACATAATCCTAATAGAGATTCTGCTTTGATAGTATATATATAAAAAAATTTGCTCTTCAAGAAGGAACTTCAAATTTAGAGTTCAAACGCTAAATTTGAAATTGAATATTTTTTATTTGCATTTTGATCCTTATAATTAATTGCATATTACATTTATGATTTTTAAGTATTTTCTGATTTATCGTTCTAATCTTTAAATTTTTTGAATATTATAAATATTTCATATTTATTTTTATAAACTCAAATTTTACACATAAAATTAAATAAAAATTTTGAAATAATATTTATAATATTTTAAAACTAGAATTAAACAACAAAAATATTACAAAATAAACTTAATAGAAAAACTTTTTAAAAAGAACATGAAGACATAATCATTATACAAATTTAAATATTACAACAACACTAATAATCTAGTAAATTTGCTATGGAATTTTTAAAAATATTGTCCAAACAATTTTTGTGTAACCGAAGATGGAGTATTACGAAAATAAATTTTATGGAATAATGTGGTATTTTGCTTGTAGATTAAGATTTAATTATGTATTTCTATTTATAATTTTATATTTTAGTGTACGATTTTATTAATTAATATTACTGTAATATTTTTTATATATGTGTTAGTTATTTATAAAAATATTATGTATTTATATTAATTATGACAAGTATTTTGTGATAGATATTTTCATTCTATTTAAGATTTCTATAGATTTTGTGATATATAATTATCACATATTTTTAAGATTTGAAATTAAATTTGAAGTTTTGCTTTTAGAGAAAAACATCTTGAAATTTCAATTATATAACTTTTGCAAACTCTACAATATATAGGTTTTTTTTGTAAATGCTTTTTAGGCGACAATATTTCAGACCTTATTTTTTCGCTTTTTTGGTCTAGTTCGATTTGGAAGCACATAGGTTTGAAATAACATACTTGTTCATCAAAATTATTCACAAGATCTTTAGAAATCTTTACTTCGATTTGGAAGCACATGGGTTTTGAAATAACATACTTTTTCAGACCTAATTTTTTATATTTTCTTACAATAATTATTATATTTAATACTATGTGATAATTATAATTCACAAAATCTTTAGAAATCTGAAATAGCATCAAAATATCTATCACAAACCTTCAGAGATATTAAATAACACAAACATTTACATGATTTTTTGCATGTATAATGTTTGCAAATTTAGCGAGAATAAAATTAAGGGGAAATATAATGAGAAAGAAGAATATTTTTAAAGTCTTTTCTTTGATTGTTTACAGAAGTGTAATTTAATATTCATTTTAAAAAGCTAAAATTCATTGTATCTTTGGAACCATAATACCATTTCTTAGCGCATGATTAACTCCGGTCTCTTAGCCAGAGTTCTTAACTCATGATTTACTATTTTTGTTTTACACTTTTCGGCTAAGAGACGGCTCTTATATCTCTTATTTAAGAGACGGTTCTCAGATTTTCTTAAATTTTATGTAAAAAATCTAAAAAAAGCTAAGAACCGTCTCTTCACCGAATATCTCTTAGCCGAAGCTAAAACTCCAGTCAAGAGATTATAGTTAATCATGGTCTAATAGCAATGACAACTGTCACAAAAGAGCATAAACATTTTCTAGCTGAGATTTGGATTAGTCAACATGTTTTGGTTATAGTCAATGTGGTTTTCTTTTGGTCAATAGTCAATAGTCCATAGTCAATAGTCAATGTAGTTAGATTAGGAAAAAAAAACAAGTAAATATAATTAGATATAGGATGAAAATCTGAAAATAAAGTCCAAGTGCATATAATTATAAAATTGTCCCCTGTCCATTTTAATAAATTTATTCAGCTTTAGCTGTATCCCAAATTCCAAGAATGGTAGGAGTGGATGGTAATATTTTGAAAATTTTCTAGAGTAAATCCATTATTACCAATTTATACATTTTTTTTATTTCTGGTATTTCCCTTTCCTTTTTTTTCCCAACTTTAAATTTATAAATTCAAAATACAATGTACTAAAACTCCTTTGAATGATTTATTTCACATTTTACATATATATCTTTCCATTATCTTCTGAAAACCCTCATTTATCAACATCTCTAAATAAATCTCTCCCAAACTTAACCCACCAGTAGAAAAGAAAAAAGACGAAGACAAAAAAAATCCCATTTTATTTTGCTGGTAATTATGAATGTTTTCATCTGAAATTAAGATTCCGCCATGAACAAACTTTGATCTTTCTCTTGACTAAGTTTTACTTAATTTCACTTGACTTCATCTCCTTTTTTTTTTTTTACTCTTTTGAATCTTACGACCTCTCTGGATCTCTCCCCTCTTTGTATCTCTTGTCTGTACTTTTAAATTCAGAAGCTTGAATCTGTCGTGATCAGCAAGATTCGAGTGTTTTCCTTACTTGTCGGTTTCTCTCCTTACAGAATCTAATGGATGAGAGAGAAGGAACCAGCAGCAGCAGCAACAGCAACAACAACATAACCAGTTTTGGTCTGAATCAACATGTAGCTCCTCCTCCTCCTAATAGTGGGGTCTACCAGATGGGCCCACCACGGTCCGAGAACCCTAACCCTTTTCCGGCAGGACTACCCAACACCAACGCCGCATCCGCATCTGCCTCCGCCGTGGCTGCTACAGCTCCTGAGAACGCTGCTTCTCCTTTCAGCTTAACAATGCCGGTGGGGAATTCTTCTTCTGAGTTGAAGATGAAGAAGAGAGGGAGACCGAGAAAGTATAACCCCGACGGCCCACTAGCCGTGACTCTTTCTCCGATGCCGATCTCCTCCTCTGTCCCGTTGACGACCGGGTTTGCTCCTCCGCAACGAGGAGGACGAGGGCAGGGAAGAGGAAGGGAACGCGGTCAAGCACGTGTAGACCCGCCCAGCAACAACAACAGGCTCACGAATCCTCAGATGTTCGGGTTCAACAACAGTTCTCCTGGTAATGTCTATTATCTCACAATTGTTGGGTTATAAGAATCTTTGTACGTCTCTGTCAGAATCAATACGTGGCTGCTTCTAATGTATCTTAATGCCGTATCGGATCTCTTTGTCTTTTGGGTTGACTTACGAAAAAAAGTTTGAATACGGACAAAAGGTTTTTTTTGAATAAAGCTCGTGAAGTTTTACTGTCCGGTAAACTAGTAACATTCTTTGATGAGTCAGTGGCATAAGCACTGTGACTAAATCTAGTTGCTGCATAAAGGTTTTGACGTGGGACTGTTTGCTGTTTTGGTTCTAGCAACTTGTCAGATTTCAATTTTTATACCTTAATTGTTATTCCTGTTTACTTAACAGTTGTAGGAACTTCAGAAGTTGTCTGTGCAAGTTTTACGCCTCATGTGCTCACAGTAAACGTGGGCGAGGTATGTCTCTGTACTTGTGATTTGCTGAATATTTATAAGCATCAAGTCGGTTTAGTGACCTTAATATTGACAGATTATCTCTATGAGATGATTTACTTTGATACCATATAGGGTTTATAGAACTGGATACTTCATTAGAGTAGTGATTGCACAATATATACATGGATAACAACTAAGACCCTTAGTTACATATTTTGGATATGTTATCCTTTAATGAGTCTCCGAGATTTGTAACTCTTTTTGGATCACTGATTCATAACAGGATGTGACGATGAAGATAATGACATTCTCTCAACAAGGCTCTCGTGCTATCTGCATTCTTTCAGGAAACGGTGCCGTTTCCAGTGTTACACTTCGTCAATCTTTTACATCTGCTGGTACTCTCACTTATGAGGTCTGCTCTCTACCTCTCTCTTGGATTCCTTTAAAGCTTTTTCTTTTCCCTAAACTTAGTTAACAATTTTGTGGTGAGGTCAGGGTCATTTTGAGATTCTTTCTTTGACGGGTTCGTTTATAACAAGCGAGACTGGAGGAATCCGAAGCAGAGCTGGAGGGATGAGTGTGTCTCTTTCAGGACCAGATGGTCATGTCTTTGGTGGTGGACTCTCCGGTCTCTTATTAGCCGCTGGTCCTGTTCAGGTAACTAACTTATACAACATGAGGTGTTGATCTCTCTGATGGACTCAGGTTTTTTGTCTTGTTTTGATGCATTGTTATTTATATTTTTTTTCAGGTGACGGTAGGGACTTTTGAGGCAGGTAAGGAGGAACCTCAGCATCAGCAGATGCAGAATCTAAGAAGGGAGAGACTCGGGATCCCCATGACAACACAAGATTCTAACATCTCATTCGGTGGTGGCTCAGCGGAAGATCCAAAGGCTAGATATGGGCTCAACAAGCCTGTTGTTATTCAGGCACCACCCGTGTCCGCACCACCTGTGTCCCTTCCCCATGAGCCAAACACTAACGCGGCCCAAGGTTACTACACAAACAACACTGCTAACCAAATCAGAGATCTCTTCACTTCTCTCCCAGGAGAGGATGATGAGGATTTTGAAGGTGAAGATGATGATGAAGAATTTGGAAGCGACAGCGAATCTGACACCGAGGTTCCAAACTGATGATTGAGTGAGTTAATATGACATTGATCGTTCTTGATCTTGACCTCTCACTTATTAGAGGGTGTAATCTTTAGGTTGTAGAATTTCAAAACTTAAATGTTTGTGCAAACTCTCTCATTCTTCATTTCAAAGTCAAGCGACTTTTCTTGGTTCGTCTTTGAGTATCTAGGCCTGGGCAAAAAAAAAAAGGAACCTAAGATTTGAACCGGAATCAAATCGAAATATCCCGAAGTCAGAACAGGACCGAAACCTTCAAATACCCGAATGGTTTATGTATTTCCATTTTTGAAATAACAGTAACTGAATCAAAAATTGAACCGCGTACGAGCGGGTATCCATATATTTTTTTTGACATCAAATATAGTAGGGTATATATATATTAACATAACTAAATATATACACATATATGATTGGAAACTCTACTAACAAAGTAACAAGTATCTTAAGTATTTGAAAAAACAAATTATTAAATAAGTATCTGAATTATCCAAAAGTATTTGGAATTATTCACGTATTTTAATTTGAAATATCTAAAATAATCCAAATTAATGGATATTTTTATCCAAATTATCTTAACTGTTCGATAATTTACCCAAAATACTCGATAATTAATCCAAACTACCCGAATTGTACCATAAATACCGAAGAAGGACCAAATGGCATGATTGATGACTTTTATAGTGTTTACCACTCGATAATTGTATAAAAAAAAAGAAGCCGAAAGAATCGGAACGGAAACCAAATGAGAACCGAATTTTTTCCGAATATTTTTTGGCTCCTAAATTTACTATTTGGACCAAAACGAACCCGTACCAAAAATAGGTCACATAGTAAATGGATACCTAAAGCAAACCGAACCAATATCCAAACTGAACCGAACTGATACTCGAAATGCCCCTAAGAGTATCTATCTGCAACATAGCTGTCAGATTTATACCAATGTGTTTTCTCATCGAGTTGACATATCTACTATGGTGAGTATCTATGCTACTTTTTAAAGTGTTCACAAAAGATAATAACTAAGCTAAACCAGCTAAAAGATCCACTCTAACAATTAGACATAGTTACTACAGCTAGTACACGGAAATACACATGATGATATTAGTAAGTATAACATATAAACAACTAAAGTCGGGGATAAGTTCTCTTATATTGGTAAGAAGTGAAATGAAGCCTTGGACATTAGAGAGCATATTCAATGATCCAACACCGGAGATTAAAACCGTAGCTTTAATCATTATGATTTTTTGCTTTACAAATGGAGGTGGTCCACTACCAATTTCTGATCCTTTTAACAGAATAAACACCAAAGAATTTGTAATTTTTCAAACAAAATTTCTTGCAATGATATCACTCAAAACAAGTGGTAAATATTGGAGGAAAACATACTCCACAAAAGAAAAACCAATGTGGATCACTAAGGTTAACCAGCCAACACCAATAATTGGTGAATGAACAATGATCAATTAGCAGCTTCTGCTCCCAGGAAACCTACCTTCATGAAAAATCTCTCTCTAACAATATGACTTAACACATATATTTGGGACGAAAAGAACTTCATAAAAGGGAATAAAGCCCAAATGAACCTGATTCACCGATTTATTCCCAATTGCAAGAAAAATCTAGGTTATGGCTTGACATGAAATAAGTTTTCTTCTTATTTAGGAAACTTCTAGACATTTGATCTATAATATGTAAAAGTAAATCAGTCTTTATTCTTTTTCTAAATAGAGAATTGTAATCAATTTTTTTGTTAAACAAGTGAATGAACAAATATTATAAGTTGTTAAAAATGAGACTATGAATTTGTTGCTAAAATACGTAATGACTATTATATGACTTGGAGTTAAACAAGAATTAAAAGGTAAGTATAGTAAAGTAAAGGTTTTGTTTAAACACTGCATTAATCATCTCGGTATTTCTGTTGAAATCTATCGACAACTTTGTGTAATCTCCTATATATTATTTGAGAAACATTGCAACATTTTTTGTAGCCATGTGTCATTACTAGAATGATTCTTAGAATCCTTAGAGAAATAGGTTGGTCCATCTAAATATATAATAATTTTTTTATTAAACCATAATAAATACATTATTAATGTGCTTCATTATTTCCTTAAATAAGATTACGGAATTGCCTAATGTGGCTAAAGTATATATGACAATTAATGATTTTGAATAATAAAGATTTGATAAAAATAAGTGTGTATTATAATATATATATTTTTTTTTTAATTTTAAGCTATTAAAATAAATTAAACAATCATAGTAACCATATAATAAAAATTAAAAAAAATTATATATATTATATTTTGAATTTTTAAAAACGAGTATAAATTACTAAAACTGTTAAAAAATTTTGTTATGACATGATACAAATAATTAAAAAATAATATAAGTTGAAAGTCTCATTTAATAAGTATCAAAAATAAAATATATATAAATATATGTATCATTTTAAATTAAACTATATGCAATATAAAAATACATAAATATCTTAATTTTGAAATTTACTTTGAACATTTTTTGTTAAAAATTTTGAAAAAATATTGACAACTTAATTTTTTTAAATATTATAAATTACTTAAACCATTAATCCCACAGTGAAAATTTTGTTATCACTAATTTAGACATTGCTATAACAGATACAAATGACAAAAAAATGAGCAAAAAGCATCATTTAATAAATATTAATATTAAAATATACCATATATATGTTACTATCATTTAAATTTAATTATATATCTTATCAAATAAAAAAAATATTTTTTAGATTTATAAAATTTATTTATATGTTCGCACCAATTTAATTATATAAGTAGTAGATAATAACTTTTTAATTATTTAATATATATTTATTATTTTATAATATGTTATAAACATATAATATATAAAATAATTTATATATATAATGTTCATTCCGCGCAAGGCGCGGGTCTTAACCTAGTCGTTTATTGTTGGGAAAGATATAGTAAAACTGGAAGAAGTTCGATAAAAGTCACAATTTTCAGTTAAAGAATTGAAAATGCTTGATATTATCCTTAGTGTTAAATGGTGTTTTTGTCAAATCTTAATTTTTTTAGTCGTTTATCGAAAATACGGTATGCGTTTTCTATTCTTTTAGCTCTTTATTGAGTATTTTCAGGTATTAGGTTGATTTGGATCAGAAAGTGTCAATGCAGAACTGTGCAGATACATCAAAAGTTTAGCAAGGTATAATCATTTCCACTGATGGATTGAGATCAAATTTGGACACATGATAAAAAATTGAGTTAGCTTTCCAATGGAACAAGATTGATGTCGATCCAATGCTTAGATTGAAAGTTTGGCGCGTTTTACTGAAAACTGGTCTGTCTACCATTTCAATAGGAGGAACAAAGAAATATTTGGATTTTCTTTATTTCGGTTTGGTTTAACCCAAATCGACCAGTACGAAAATTAGAACTAAATCTGATATTTTCAGTCATTTTTAGGCCTACGCTTCTTTTTACATTAGTTTTTACATTGTGCCGGCAATTTGTTCTATCACGGAAACGATTCCATACTCTTTTCTAGAGAAAGTTTTTGAACCCCCATTATTATTGATTTCCATTGGTATGATTTATTCAGTGATTCTCTGTATTTTTATTGTCATGTCTGAGTAATTCTTTAGTTAGGTTTAGCGTTTTTCAAGGAAATTCATTGTGGCACACGAGTTGATTCAAAGCCTTGATACAAACTAATTAATTAGTGGTCGGTCCATGGGGTACAGTTGGATACGAGTGGACATGTGGTTCATCACTTGCTTTTTCCAAACGATAGTCTCCTCCTATGTAAGGCTGGTCTGTTGGAAAATACAGAAATCATGCAATGTCTGAAGCTTTATGGAGAGGCTTTGGGACAAATGATCAACACAATGAAATAATCTATTATCTTTGGCGGGAGGATTGATGATCAAAAAGTATAGAACACTGACAAAGAAGAAGGAGAAGGGAGGTATTTAGGCCTCTGGAGGTACTTAATGGACCAAAACGCGACATACTTAGCTATATTCGAGAAAAGCTTCAAGGATGATTACATGCTGGTTTGCGAAGTCTCTTTCTCATGGTGGCGAGGAGATTCTGTTGAAATCAGTATGCCTAGTCCTAGATGTGTATGGTATGTCAATTTCAAGCTGCCCAAATGCAATTAGGGCCATCCTGGTGTGTAGATACTGTTAATAGTGGTGCAGCATGGTTAGCTAGGGACTGTTCTGGCCTGTAGTATGAGTAACTTAAGGCAGAGGAAAGTGATATTTGAATCATCGTCAGGACATCTCCAACTCCACTCTATTTTCAATTCTAAAATAGAATTTAAAGTGAAAATGTTCAAACGATACTCTATTTTTCGTTCTATAATAGAGTGAAAACTAGGTTTACTCCAAATATAGAGTAATTTATTTATTTTTTGTTCATCACTCTATTTTTTACTCTAAAATAGAGTATCATTGGAGCAAACTCCAACTCTATTATAGAGTTATTATAGAGTAAACCATTAGAGATGGTCTCACTAGAATCACATACAACTTTCTTAAACCCAGAGGCATTTCCCTATCTTTCTGAGCTCACCCACAACATCTTAGTGCTCCTCTCCGAGTTTGAGACGTGGCACTGGAGCATGTCCATCAAGATAAGAATAAGATGGCCACACTAATGGCTGAAACTGGAGCATGTCACTTCCAAAATCTGTTCTGGCTCCATCACCTCATTCTTCGGGAAGCTCGTGATGGATAAGGTCTCTCTACCTCTCGATCTGTCAGTGGTTAGTTCTCTTTTTCCCAAACCACTATCTTTTTTTCTCTATCTGTCCTGCGTGAGGGCTTTCTCCCCTCTGGAGTCTTGATCCATGTGTACGCCCTGCCGGCCTTAACACCACGCCAACCAAGCATTGTTGGCTTCAGGCCACAAATTTTATAAGATTTATTGTTCGCCAAAAAATTACAAATGTTTCTTCCTTCTGGTAAGCTTATTACTTTTTGTAAATTTTCTTTTGTAAAAATTTGCAAATCATCCAATTTTTCTTTCTTGCTTGCAATCTCCAAAGTTGAGGACAGACTTTGTGTGTATAGTGTTCTACTTTTCTAGTTTTGGTTATTTAGTTTGTTCACCTGTTTTTCAGCGATACTCTTTCGGTTTTAAAAAGAAGACTAGAATCCTCTCCTTTGGAGCTCCGGCGAAACGTGGTGACGGTGGTAAGTATCGGTGGCTGTGCGAGGATGGGGCGTCCAAGTCGAGGCGGGCGACGCGTGGCGGGCTGATAAACCAGATTCTTACACGTTGTAAAGCTCATGCCTCCTTGACGTGCGTCTAGGTCAAGCCCGGCGTAGCTGTTTGGGCCTTGGACCATTTTTGTTATTTGGGCTTCGGCCGTTTTTTAGTTACCCGTTAGTTCTGTTTTTTAGGTTGTACTTTGGTGTACTCGGGCTTCGGCAGTGGGCTAGGCCCATTTGTTCAATAAAATAACAATTTGGGGGAAAAAAAATCCTCTCCTTCATCATCGTTTAACAATTGGCTCCTTCATCATCTCTCCGACGAATCAAGACGACTCTATCACTAATGAGCTTAAGATCTCTCTGCATCAGCTTAATGAATACATAACCATTTTCAGATTCACTCTAATTTGTATATTTTTACATGCAAAATTAATTTATGGTTTTGAACATCAAAAAATTATTTCAGTATATAATTTCACAGAATAAGTTTATTTAACAATAATGTTCATCTAAACAAATTAAAACTAATATTATTTACATAACATATGCAAAACATCATATATTTTTCTTATAAATAAAAATAAAAATAAAAAAATAACCTGTGCACGCTCGCGGATTCGATTATTCTAGTTACTAATTACAAGTTTACAACGTATACTAAAATAAGCTCATTCAAGTAAGAAACGGTGACCGTCTTGGAAATAACAACAAGCACCACCTGCAATCATAAAACTTATGTACAAACCAGCAAGAGAAACAAGAAGGGATAGTCAAATAAGCGCGGTTCACTTCGAGTAGCTGACTATCACAAATTTAACACCTTTTGTAAATTCCAAAAGAAATACTCCAAATTCAGTGACATGTTGAACTTAATATAGAAATGAGTTTCTTGTTCGAATCAATTTTACATTCAATTAAAAAAAGGTCGAAAAAATGTTGACAAGATAATTTCAGATGACCAGCGTTTGCTAAGATATACTTGGCCACTTGTTTAGCTTTGAGCCTCTGAATGTTTACATTCCAAATTCTTGAGATGCGATAACAAACATTCAGGAACAAAAGTCTGCTTGTTCCAACGAACCATTAATGGGCGCGATGTATCTGAGATGCACAAAGTAGGTGTTAGCGCTAGAAGAAAGCAAAACACACACACATATTAAGGAAACTGAATACTACATACCGACTTAAGCTTGAGAACTCGAAGTGTTAGGGGGTCTGTGATTATGCGGGAAAGTAGATTGCAACACTCCGAAGAACAAGTACACAGCTCTAGATGTTCAAGAAAGGCAAAGGAAGTGCCTGCATGGTATGGAATCTGTAACCGAAGCGAACAAACAAAGTAGAATTAAAATTGACAGAAAACAATTAGGGTTGTGACTTGAGTGATTCCAAATTAACAAAGCTTACGTTTGAAGATTTTGAACACAAAGAGAGATAACGGACTGAGGCAAGAGATCCTATTAGACTCTCGGATTGATCACAAACAGCCTCAACATTCGCCTTGACCAGCTCCGGCATATTTGTGAACAGCAAATAGTTACTGTGACGGTCTCTAATGTTCAGGTACCTTAAGGAAGGAGCATTTATGACAAATCCATGAACACCCGTGGGTTGATGAGATCCCACACGTATATAATCAATCGATAAACTCGTCAAACTAGGCACGTTGATAGTGAAGATCTCCACATTGGAATATCCGGATCGTCTTACAACCAACTCTTCAAGAACTGGACAAATGCTTAGAAGCTTCTGAACAGATTCGTCGCGTGAGAACTTGACGGATAAAAGGCGAAGAGTTTTGAGAGACGACAAGGAACCATTAGGCGGAACATCCACGAGATGTAGCCTGCAGAGTATCAATGTTTCGAGGGTCCCACATGCATAGAAGATACTCGGCAGTTCTAGGGATGTGTAAAGAAACTCGATTCTCAACTCTCTCAAACCGCAAGAAACTGCGGTTTCAACCAAAGAGGAGAACCTATGAAAAGAGTTACTATTTCTGTCACATTCATTACCTGGGATAAGCTTCAAATCCAAGCTCTTTAGAATCTGAGGGTTACTAATAGCCAAAGATCTGGAAACCCATTTGAGAAGAAAGTCGTCGAAGTCTTTATCACCAATCTTGAGTTTAGACCCCAACTTCCATAAAGACCGCCACCGTTGGGACAAGAAACTCGTTGCCATCACTTCCTTAAGAGAAAGTGACGACAGTATTCTTAAGAGCAGATCATCTGGCAGCTGGCTGATAATGTCCCTCCTGTAATTTTCCATTGCTATGAAAGAGGAGACATATTAGCAGAAGTTTATGTTCCCGTCATCAAAGTGTCACCCAAAAATGAAAATAAATAATAAATAATAATGAAAGACGAGCATATTAGCCGGACATACTACACAAAGACTATAGGTTTTCAAATCGAAACCCTGACGAGTTAAATCTATATATTATACTCAACAAAATCCTACAAATGCTTGTTCTTAAAATCAGTTTCTACTTTCTACACAGACAAAAACCAAAGAGATCTGTAGGCTTGCAGAAAAAAAAAAACTAAACACCTCCACTAGAAGTCAAAAATGCACAATCAGAAGCACCAGGAGCGAAACTTTACAACCGATGAAAATGATGCATCACCTTGACCTTAACTGAAAAAAACGGAAGGTAAAACTCACGCATGTAATGATCGTCTTCGTTTATTTTTCTTCGGTTACATAGTTTATGTTTATGTTTCTTGATTTTATCACTAGCGAATGGAAGAAGCTTATCACCAGAGTCTACGTGTTTCTCAGTGGCTTCTTCTGTCGATTTCTTACCTTTTAAAAATAAAATCTTTTTAAAAGGGATTAAATCCTAAATTACAGCTCATCGTAATTTAAATTACGGTCAAAATTATTTATAAATTATATTTGTTTCTCTGAAAGTAATACGATGAATTATTTCAATTTTTATTTATTTGACAGCTAACCATTTAAATTAAAGGAATTTAAAGAATGTTGGCTTATAATTCACTGGGAAAAAGCGGAGAATCGGATGAAGGGAAAGAAGAGAGAGTTGATTCAAGTATGACAAATATTCTATCGAAGCAAAAAGGTATATATACACGTGGATAAATAGGAAATGTTTAGCATGTTTACATTGAGACAGAGAGAGAGATTAAGAGACTGAGAGACTATAGAGTATAATTGAGGTTGGTACTTTCTGGTTAGGGTTTCTCTGGACTTTCTCAGTTCTCTCTTAAACTATCTACTGGTAAGTGTAACACATTTATTAACAAGTTCGATTTCTATCTGGTTTTTAGTTTTCTTTTTAATTCTTCTTAATTTATTTAAATAAGGATAAGTCTTAAGTTGAATAGGTATATGTACGTATATGTTTCAACCTAAGAGGCTAAAGATTATTGTTAGTTTTCATTAGTCTCGTTAGATTATGATTAATATTCTGTTGGTGTTATAAAGGAGAACGTATGTGATCTTCTAAGATTTTGTTTTTGATCATTTAATAAACAAGAGATTTTTTTTCTCTGACAAATCACAATTATATTTCTCTATTATGAATAGAGTCGTCCAAGAACTTAATCAGAGTTTGATTACAGCTTCTTTGATTATCCCAATACGCTGCTGCAACAGTTGGTGACATTCTTGTGAAGCAACAACTAAGGCTGATCTTACATTTACTTGCATTCGTTTCTATTAAAGGTTACTGGAAAGCTAAAAGAAGTCCGCCTGTAATGGAACCTTTCGATGGTCTTCTTGGGTTGGATTCCAACAAAATTCTTTGAGAGAGTCACACACCATTTGGTAATAACTTTTTCACATGTACCACTTATCTTCTCTCGAAACATGTTTAATACACACACATGCATATATAGGCAGAACATTGTAGCCCAAAATCTTGTACAACGAAATATTTTTTTCATTCGGCTATAAATATTACATGCAACGAACAAGATGAAGAAAATGGAGTCATCATTTTCTGGGGACTGGACAAGTTACACTTCAAGGAGGAACACACGTTTGGTTCCGTAACACAAGAAGTTTTTTGGGAGTTTACCATGGGCCAATTTACATTGGAGGGGAAAAAACTGATAACTGTGCCAACGACTGTGCAGTAATTGTTGACTCCGGCAAACCAACGCGGGTAAGAAAATTTAGTGTATATGTGGCGCAGGCACAATAGATAAAGAGAGGTTCGTTTAGTCTTGAGAATATCCGAACTTCAACTGAGCTTTAAGGATTACGTATTCTATCAAATATATATCATAGTAAAACACATTGAAATTGTTTTCTAAACTAGTTATATAACCAGAATTAAAATTATATGTCAAATAAATAAAATAAAATTTCAATATTTATATTAAAAAGCATACAATTATTTTTTTTAATACTTTTAATATTTTGAAATTTTAAGTATTTATAAAACTATTTTTTCATTTATAAAGCACAAAGAATGTCCAGTACGGCCAAAAGGTCAAAAAAAAATTATTGGGACAATTGCAAATTGGATATGTTTCATTTTGTAAATTCTCTCTAAAATAATGTATTTTTCTACTATATTACTAATTATAACGTACACTAAAATAAGCTCATTCATTCCTTATACATTATTTCTTCCCAATCATTGTTTTAAGTAAGAAACGGTGGCCGTCATGGAAAATAACAACAAGCACCACCTGCAATCATAAAACTTATGTACAAACCAGCAAGAGAAACAACAAGGATAGTCAAATAAGCGCGGTTCACTTCGAGTAGCTGACTATCACAAATTTAACACCTTTTGTAAATTCCAAAAGAAATACTCCAAATTCAGTGACATGTTGAACTTAATATAGAAATGAGTTTCTTGTTCGAATCAATTTTACATTCAATTAAAAAAAGATTGAAAACATGTTGACAAGATAATTTCAGATGACCAGCGTTTGCTAAGATATACTTGGCCACTTGTTTAGCTTTGAGCCTTTGAATGTTTACATTCCAAATTCTTGAGATGCGATAACAAACATTCAGGAACAAAAGTCTGCTTGTTCCAAGAACCATTAATGGGCGCGATGTATCTGAGATGCACAAAGTAGGTGTTAGCTCTAGAAGAAAGCAAAACACACACACATATTAAGGAAACTGAATACTACATACCGACTTAAGCTTGAGAACTCGAAGTGTTAGGGGGTCTGTGATTATGCGGGAAAGTAGATTCCAACACTCCGAAGAACAAGTACACAGCTCTAGATGTTCAAGAAAGGCAAAGGAAGTGCCTGCATGGTATGGAATCTGTAACCGAAGCGAACAAACAAAGTAGAATTAAAATTGACAGAAAACAATTAGGGTTGTGACTTGAGTGATTCCAAATTAACAAAGCTTACGTTTGAAGATTTTGAACACAAAGAGAGATGACGGACTGAGGCAAGAGATCCTATTAGACTCTCGGATTGATCACAAACAGCCTCAACATTCGCCTTGACCAGCTCCGGCATATTTGTGAACAGCAAATAGTTACTGTGACGGTCTCTAATGTTCAGGTACCTTAAGGAAGGAGCATTTATGACAAATCCATGAACACCCGCGGGTTGATGAGATCCCACACGTATATAATCAATCGATAAACTCGTCAAACTAGGCACGTTGATAGTGAAGATCTCCACATTGGAATATCCGGATCGTCTTACAACCAACTCTTCAAGAACTGGACAAATGCTTAGAAGCTTCTGAACAGATTCGTCGCGTGAGAACTTGACGGATAAAAGGCGAAGAGTTTTGAGAGACGACAAGGAACCATTAGGCGGAACATCCACGAGATGTAGCCTGCAGAGTATCAATGTTTCGAGGGTCCCACATGCATAGAAGATACTCGGCAGTTCTAGGGATGTGTAAAGAAACTCGATTCTCAACTCTCTCAAACCGCAAGAAACTGCGGTTTCAACCAAAGAGGAGAACCTATGAAAAGAGTTACTATTTCTGTCACATTCATTACCTGGGATAAGCTTCAAATCCAAGCTCTTTAGAATCTGAGGGTTACTAATAGCCAAAGATCTGGAAACCCATTTGAGAAGAAAGTCGTCGAAGTCTTTATCACCAATCTTGAGTTTAGACCCCAACTTCCATAAAGACCGCCACCGTTGGGACAAGAAACTCGTTGCCATCACTTCCTTAAGAGAAAGTGACGACAGTATCCTTAAGAGCAGATCATCTGGCAGCTGGCTGATAATGTCCCTCCTGTAATTTTCCATTGCTATGAAAGAGGAGACATATTAGCAGAAGTTTATGTTCCCGTCATCAAAGTGTCACCCAAAAATGAAAATAAATAATAAATAATAATGAAAGACGAGCATATTAGCCGGACATACTACACAAAGACTATAGGTTTTCAAATCGAAACCCTGACGAGTTAAATCTATATATTATACTCAACAAAATCCTACAAATGCTTGTTCTTAAAATCAGTTTCTACTTTCTACACAGACAAAAACCAAAGAGATCTGTAGGCTTGCAGAAAAAAAAAACCTAAACACCTCCACTAGAAGTCAAAAAATGCACAATCAGAAGCACCAGGAGCGAAACTTTACAACCGATGAAAATGATGCATCACCTTGACCTTAACTGAAAAAAACGGAAGGTAAAACTCACGCATGTAATGATCGTCTTCGTTTATTTTTCTTCGGTTACATAGTTTATGTTTATGTTTCTTGATTTTATCACTAGCGAATGGAAGAAGCTTATCACCAGAGTCTACGTGTTTCTCAGTGGCTTCTTCTGTCGATTTCTTACCTTTTAAAAATAAAATCTTTTTAAAAGGGATTAAATCCTAAATTACAGCTCATCGTAATTTACATTACGGTCAAAATTATTTATAAATTATATTTGTTTCTCTGAAAGTAATACGATGAATTATTTCAATTTTTATTTATTTGACAGCTAACCATTTAAATTAAAGGAATTTAAAGAATGTTGGCTTATAATTCACTGGGAAAAAGCGGAGAATCGGATGAAGGGAAAGAAGAGAGAGTTGATTCAAGTATGACAAATATTCTATCGAAGCAAAAAGGTATATATACACGTGGATAAATAGGAAATGTTTAGCATGTTTACATTGAGACAGAGAGAGAGATTAAGAGACTGAGAGACTATAGAGTATAATTGAGGTTGGTACTTTCTGGTTAGGGTTTCTCTGGACTTTCTCAGTTCTCTCTTAAACTATCTACTGGTAAGTGTAACACATTTATTAACAAGTTCGATTTCTATCTGGTTTTTAGTTTTCTTTTTAATTCTTCTTAATTTATTTAAATAAGGATAAGTCTTAAGTTGAATAGGTATATGTACGTATATGTTTCAACCTAAGAGGCTAAAGATTATTGTTAGTTTTCATTAGTCTCGTTAGATTATGATTAATATTCTGTTGGTGTTATAAAGGAGAACGTATGTGATCTTCTAAGATTTTGTTTTTGATCATTTAATAAACAAGAGATTTTTTTTCTCTGACAAATCACAATTATATTTCTCTATTATGAATAGAGTCGTCCAAGAACTTAATCAGAGTTTGATTACAGCTTCTTTGATTATCCCAATACGCTGCTGCAACAGTTGGTGACATTCTTGTGAAGCAACAACTAAGGCTGATCTTACATTTACTTGCATTCGTTTCTATTAAAGGTTACTGGAAAGCTAAAAGAAGTCCGCCTGTAATGGAACCTTTCGATGGTCACACACCATTTGGTAATAACTTTTTCACATGTACCACTTATCTTCTCTCGAAACATGTTTAATACACACACATGCATATATAGGCAGAACATTGTAGCCCAAAATCTTGTACAACGAAATATTTTTTTCATTCGGCTATAAATATTACATACAACGAACAAGATGAAGAAAATGGAGTCATCATTTTCTGGGGACTGGACAAGTTACACTTCAAGGAGGAACACACGTTTGGTTCCGTAACACAAGAAGTTTTTTGGGAGTTTACCATGGGCCAATTTACATTGGAGGGGAAAAAACTGATAACTGTGCCAACGACTGTGCAGTAATTGTTGACTCCGGCAAACCAACGCGGGTAAGAAAATTTAGTGTATATGTGGCGCAGGCACAATAGATAAAGAGAGGTTCGTTTAGTCTTGAGAATATCCGAACTTCAACTGAGCTTTAAGGATTACGTATTCTATCAAATATATATCATAGTAAAACACATTGAAATTGTTTTCTAAACTAGTTATATAACCAGAATTAAAATTATATGTCAAATAAATAAAATAAAATTTCAATATTTATATTAAAAAGCATACAATTATTTTTTTAATACTTTTAATATTTTGAAATTTTAAGTATTTATAAAACTATTTTTTCATTTATAAAGCACAAAGAATGTCCAGTACGGCCAAAAGGTCAAAAAAAATTATTGGGACAATTGCAAATTGGATATGTTTCATTTTGTAAATTCTCTCTAAAATAATGTATTTTTCTACTATATTACTAATTATAACGTACACTAAAATAAGCTCATTCATTCCTTATACATTATTTCTTCCCAATCATTGTTTTAAGTAAGAAACGGTGGCCGTCATGGAAAATAACAACAAGCACCACCTGCAATCATAAAACTTATGTACAAACCAGCAAGAGAAACAACAAGGATAGTCAAATAAGCGCGGTTCACTTCGAGTAGCTGACTATCACAAATTTAACACCTTTTGTAAATTCCAAAAGAAATACTCCAAATTCAGTGACATGTTGAACTTAATATAGAAATGAGTTTCTTGTTCGAATCAATTTTACATTCAATTAAAAAAAGATTGAAAACATGTTGACAAGATAATTTCAGATGACCAGCGTTTGCTAAGATATACTTGGCCACTTGTTTAGCTTTGAGCCTTTGAATGTTTACATTCCAAATTCTTGAGATGCGATAACAAACATTCAGGAACAAAAGTCTGCTTGTTCCAAGAACCATTAATGGGCGCGATGTATCTGAGATGCACAAAGTAGGTGTTAGCTCTAGAAGAAAGCAAAACACACACACATATTAAGGAAACTGAATACTACATACCGACTTAAGCTTGAGAACTCGAAGTGTTAGGGGGTCTGTGATTATGCGGGAAAGTAGATTCCAACACTCCGAAGAACAAGTACACAGCTCTAGATGTTCAAGAAAGGCAAAGGAAGTGCCTGCATGGTATGGAATCTGTAACCGAAGCGAACAAACAAAGTAGAATTAAAATTGACAGAAAACAATTAGGGTTGTGACTTGAGTGATTCCAAATTAACAAAGCTTACGTTTGAAGATTTTGAACACAAAGAGAGATGACGGACTGAGGCAAGAGATCCTATTAGACTCTCGGATTGATCACAAACAGCCTCAACATTCGCCTTGACCAGCTCCGGCATATTTGTGAACAGCAAATAGTTACTGTGACGGTCTCTAATGTTCAGGTACCTTAAGGAAGGAGCATTTATGACAAATCCATGAACACCCGCGGGTTGATGAGATCCCACACGTATATAATCAATCGATAAACTCGTCAAACTAGGCACGTTGATAGTGAAGATCTCCACATTGGAATATCCGGATCGTCTTACAACCAACTCTTCAAGAACTGGACAAATGCTTAGAAGCTTCTGAACAGATTCGTCGCGTGAGAACTTGACGGATAAAAGGCAAAGAGTTTTGAGAGACGACAAGGAACCATTAGGCGGAACATCCGCGAAATGTAGCCTGCAGAGTATCAAGGTTTCGAGGGTCCCACATGCATAGAAGATACTCGGCAGTTCTAGTGATGTGTAAAGAAACTCGATTTTCAACTCTCTCAAACCGCAAGAAACTGCGGTTTTAACCAAAGAGGAGAACCTATACAAAGAGTTTATATTTCTATCAAGTTCACCTGGGATAAGCTTTATATCCAAGCTCTTTAGAATCTGAGGGTTACTAATAGCCAAAGATCTGGAAACCCATTTGACAAGCAACTCGCTGAAGTCTTTATTACCAATCTTGAGTTTAGACCCCAACTTCCATAAAGACCGCCACCGTTGGGACAAGAAACTCGTTGCCATCACTTCCTTAAGAGAAAGTGACGACAGTATCCTTAAGAGCAGATCATCTGGCAGCTGGCTGATAATGTCCCTCCTGTAATTTTCCATTGCTATGAAAGAGGAGACATATCAGCCAAAAATGAAAATAAATAATAAATAATAATGAAAGACGGGCATATTAGCCGGGCATACTACACAAAGACTATAGGTTTTCAAATGGAAACCCTGACGAGTTAAATCTATATATTATACTCAACAAAATCCTACAAATGCTTGTTCTTAAAATCAGTTTCTACTTTCTACACAGACAAAAACCAAAGAGATCTGTAGGCTTGCAGAAAAAAAAAACCTAAACACCTCCACAAGAAGTCAAAAAATGCACAATCAGAAGCACCAGGAGCGAAACTTTACAACCGATGAAAATGATGCATCACCTTGACCTTAACTGAAAAAAATGGAAGGTAAAACTCACGCATGTAATGATCGTCTTCGTTTATTTTTCTTCGGTTACATAGTTTATGTTTATGTTTCTTGATTTTATCACTAGCGAATGGAAGAAGCTTATCACCAGAGTCTACGTGTTTCTCAGTGGCTTCTTCTGTCGATTTCTTACCTTTTAAAAACAAAATCTTTTTAAAAGGGATTAAATCCTAAATTACAGCTCATCGCAATTTATTTTCGAAATTCTATTTGTTTTCCTGAAAATAACGTCATGAATCATTTCAATTTAAAGAATGTTTTTTCTTTGGTAAAAAATTTAAATAATGTTTTTTTATGATTCACTGGAAAAACTGAGAATAGGATGAAGGGAAAGAGGAGAGAGTTGACTTAAGTACGACAAATATTCTATCCACGCAAAAAGGTATAGACTGGCAGACTAGAAAGAGTAATCGAGGTTGGTACTTTCTCTGGTTAGGGTTTCTCCGGGATAGTTCTTCTCTGATGTAGCCTATCTATTGGCGAGGGTAACATATCTATTGACAGCTTGGATTTCTATTAGATTTTGAGTTTTCTTTTTATTTCTTTTTTAATGTCAAACAGTTGTTCTATTACTCAAGCTTGAGATGGTCTGGAAAATCATACCGGAAAAGAACAAACAATGTAGTACAAGTCCCTATGAAATAATCGATTTGTTTTTCTGACAATAGCATCATGAATCATTTCAATTTAAAGAATATTTTTTCTTTGGTAAAAGAATTGAAATAATGTTGGGGTTTTTTTTAAAAGTCAAATGGTTATTCTATTACTTAGGTTTGAGGTGGTCTCAGAAACCAAACCGGAACAGAACAACCAATGTCTTTTTAATTTTTTTTAAATAAAGAGAATTCGCAAGTTGAATATATGTCTCAACCTTAAGAGTATCGCTAGTTTTTGTCAGTCACGTTATATTATGATTTTATTACGTTGGTGTTATAAAAGGAGAACGTATGTGTTCTTCTTAGACTTGGTTTTTGATTTAATATGCAAGAGACTTTTTTCCTCTGACAAATCGCCTCATATTTCTATTTCTCTATTGAGCTATACGAATCGAGTCATAGAAGAACTTAATCAAAGTTTGGTTACAGCTTCTCTGATTACCCCAATACGATGCTGCAACAATTGATATCAGAGACAAAAAAAATCCTAAACATTCCACATAAGAAGGATGTTTTTTTTTTGATAAAATGTGAATTTTATTTACCAAAACTGGAACGGTTACAAGCTAACAGCTCGGCGGAGCTAAACGTTATCTAAGGCCCAAAAAAAAAAGTGGAAAAAAACCTACAAATAACAAAGATACTAGAAAGAGGAGGAGCTACTATTCAAATGTGAACCATTGTGAAAGTAGACCTCTGAAGTTCTTGCGGGTTGAGCGAGCTAAGATAGAGTCCCGAACGCTGCGATCAATCCATTTGAAGACTACTATTGGGGAGGAGATGATGGAGTTGTGGAGGCGCGCATTCCGTTCTTTCCAGATGTAGAAGATCACTGTCTGAGCTACTAGTCTTTTTAGAGTCAAACTGAACTGGCCAGAGTTCAATGATATCCAAGCAACCATTTCAGACCAATCATAGAAAAGGCGTTGTCTCCCAAACCTGTGAAGAACAGTTCTCCAGATATTCTCGCTGAGGGAGCAGTGCAGGAAGAGATGGTCTCTCGATTCTGAGCTAGCTCCGCACACACAACATAGAGTTGGGTTGTTTTGCCCCCAAGCTGCTGTCCTTTCTCTAGTTGGAAGTCGGTTGAGATGAGCAACCCAAAAAGTGAAAGCATGCTTAGGAATGTTTCCCTTATACCAAACTGCCTTTGTCCAACTTTGTGGAGCCTGTGCAGGCCGAAGTACCTCCCAAGTGAGTTTAGTTGAGAATGTGGCAGTAGTGGAGCCATAAGAAGGATGTTTAGAAACAACATGATATAATACACTAAATCATAGACAACAAAATAAATAATAATTTACTGGTTGTATCATTTCTACTACGTTTGATTTTTATAGTAAAAAAAACACAAAACTAAAATTTAATACACTAAATTAAAAATATTTTCAAATTATTATATTAGTTAATTTAATTTAGTCACACAAACATATTTCAAGAATACAAATTTTTAAACAAAAACAATTAACCAGTATATAAAATTTTAAAAATAATAATTACATAAATAAATATTGTTATAAAAAAAATATATATATATACTTACAATTTATTTTATATTTTAATTATTATATTAAAAATTAAAATATATCCACACGGACATGTAGATTCAATTCTAGTTCTCTTTAAAATAATGTCATTCTCTATCATAACTCTCTTTGGACCAAACTATTGTTTTGTAAGTTTTTAAATGTAATACACCTTCTCTCCTATGTTTACAACCAAGAGAATTCATTAATTGTATCTTCCTAATATTTCGACAGGGTTAAAAAAATTGGTTCACTATTAATTTCTATAAAATAGATTTCTATTGATTTACCATAATAGTTTAATTATTTATACTAAATAAATACGATTGAGCTATGTATATCTTCTCTATCATTTAGTATTCTTATTTCTTGTCATAATGTGTTTAATCCGATTTCATATTTCAAACCAGAAAACTTAGACCATCCCGTTTCAATAGGATAACAATTTTAAATGAATACTAAATATGATGATCTATGAACGAGCTACACAATAAATGTCCCAATTTTTTTTATTCTAAACCGGTTACATATATATCCCCAACAAAATTGAAATAAACAAAATATATAAACACTAATCTGTACATTCACGAAATCTAATTGTTATTTTACATCTCATAGATTTTATATACATGGAAATTCTTCTCTAGGCAAAATTATATATGTTTAGTATACTAAAAATAATCTGGTTTATTTAATATATTGTATTATAAATTCTCGGTTATGAACTTATGGTATATATCATTGATACAACAATTACACTATACATTTTTCAAATAGTGAATATGTCAAACCTATACATATCAATACATTAAAAAACGCTATATATATTATCAGTATTTTCAGGGAATATCATAACAGATAATTAATATCATCCTAATACAATATATTAGAAAATATCTATAGTAATTGTGTTCATAATAATTGTACCTCATAACAATCAATTAATCACCTGGGAAGCTTACCTAATAATAACACATCTATTAAAAAAAAATTATAATAAACTTTCTGTTTTAACCAATTTTTTCATTTATAAGATCTTACCTATTAATAGTTTTTGGAGTTCACTGTGTTCAAATATTTTGTTAACAATTTCACGAAATTTATGAGAAATATACATTAAATTTCAGCATATTTGATTTATATAACCGGGCCAGTATCTTTCAACATATTCGATTAATGTATCTTGTAAGCATTTTGAAGATATTTCAAAAGATTTTATGATCAGAATTAGTTGGTGAATCTACAAAATTGTGTAACAACCTTAACTTATTGTACTTTATAAACCTAATATGTTTTCTATAAAATATTAATCCTTCTTCGACATCAAAAACATCTATTTTAAAATAATTGCATAAAATGACTTATGTCAAAGCACATATATTCTAAAATCATTACTCAACGCGAGAAGATTTAAACTGATGAACTATTGGTTAACTTTCATTTCATGGAAAAAATGCCTTTTTCGACCCCAACTGCTTCTATCGTGCATTTTCATACCCATACTAAACATTAGTGCGAAACCATACCTGAACTAAGTTTTTATTTAAATTTCCAACCCAAACTTCAATCCATATCATTAAATCCTACCTTGACTAACTTACTGTTAGTCTGACTTTAAACCATACGTAATAGGATTATACGTGGAATTTAATTTATTCTAGCGCAAGAACGAAATGACGTCGTTTGATTCATTAATCAAAACGACGTCGTTCTGAATTGGGGCAAAATTAAAATTAAAAACCCTAGCCCCTTCTTCTTCGACTTAAGCTCTCGAGTCTCTCTCTCTTAGACAAGAACACGAAAATCCCAAAAACTTGAAGATCCGAAGGTCTTTCACGATCCGAAGGTCTTTCACGAGAACACGAGTGTTGGGTCATCGAAGGATGTTAGCCTACTGGAAAATGAGGTAATTTATTTCCTCACAAAATGTTTAGATTGCTGATTGTTAGTGACTCGAAACCGAAATTGGTTTAGTTTGTTGAAATTTTCTCTTCTCTTTTACAGAATGTTCGAGATTGTAACATTTAATGTTAGTTTCGGTAGATATTGGGTGAAGAAAAGAAGCGGTGATGTTGGCTACATTGGTAGAGATATTAAAACAATTGAATGCAAACCAGAGGAGTTGTTCACATCTTTATTAGATGAGTTTGGGGAGGGATTATATGTCCAAAAGTTGTAGTACACGCTTCCTTTTGAGAATCACAATGATCGAAAGAAACTGAGCCATGTTAGAGATGATGATTTCAGAACGATGTGTGAAGCGGGTGAGTGGAAAGGAGTTGTTAATTTGTTCCTAGTGAACTCAGTAGATCATCCTGAGGAAGAGCAGGTTCAGGAACTTCGTGAAGAACAGATCCGAGTAGAAAGAAATGTTGATGGCTTTGTTGATGAAGATTTTGACTATCATAACATGCCTCCCAATTTTGATGGTGACGAATAGGAGGCTATATTGAGATTCAAACCAGGAAGTGGTCACCTAGAGCTAAGGCAAGTGTTTGACACAGTTGAAGATTTCAAAGATGCATTAGTTGAGTATGCTTTGAAGGGAGGGTGGTATATTAAGGTGAATAAATGGGGGAAAATTAAATCAGGGGCTGTGTGTGGAACTAAAGACAAGTGCCCATGGAGAATCTATCGCTCTTATGAAGAGAGATATGGGAAGTGGATGGTGATGACATATGAAGATGAACACAAATGCCAAAAGGACGGGTATAGTAAGATACTAAAATGGTAAAGACATATGAAGATGAGCACAAATATATATCATAGTAAAACACATTGAATTTGTTTTCTAAACTAGTTATATAACCATAATTAAAATTATATGTCAATTAAATAAAATAAAATTTCAATATTTATATTAAAAAGCATACAATTATTGTTTTTAATACTTTTAATACTTTTAATATTTTGAAATTTTAAATATTTATAAAACTATTTTTTCATTTATAAAGGACAAAGAATGTCCAGTACGGCCAAAAGGTCAAAAAAAAAATTATTGGGACAATTGCAAATTAGATATGTTTCATTTTGTAAATTCTCTCTAAAATAATGTATTTTTCTATTATATTACTAATTACAACGTACACTAAAATAAGCTCATTCATTCCTTATATATTATTTCTTCCCAATCACTGTTATAAGTAAGAAACGGTGGCCGTCATGGAAAATAACAACAAGCACCACCTGCAATCATAAAACTTATGTACAAACCAGCAAGAGAAACAAGAAGGGATAGTCAAATAAGCGCGGTTCACTTCGAGTAGCTGACTATCACAAATTTAACACCTTTTGTAAATTCCAAAAGAAATACTCCAAATTCAGTGACATGTTGAACTTAATATAGAAATGAGTTTCTTGTTCGAATCAATTTTACATTCAATTAAAAAAAGGTCGAAAAAATGTTGACAAGATAATTTCAGATGACCAGCGTTTGCTAAGATATACTTGGCCACTTGTTTAGCTTTGAGCCTCTGAATGTTTACATTCCAAATTCTTGAGATGCGATAACAAACATTCAGGAACAAAAGTCTGCTTGTTCCAACGAACCATTAATGGGCGCGATGTATCTGAGATGCACAAAGTAGGTGTTAGCGCTAGAAGAAAGCAAAACACACACACATATTAAGGAAACTGAATACTACATACCGACTTAAGCTTGAGAACTCGAAGTGTTAGGGGGTCTGTGATTATGCGGGAAAGTAGATTGCAACACTCCGAAGAACAAGTACACAGCTCTAGATGTTCAAGAAAGGCAAAGGAAGTGCCTGCATGGTATGGAATCTGTAACCGAAGCGAACAAACAAAGTAGAATTAAAATTGACAGAAAACAATTAGGGTTGTGACTTGAGTGATTCCAAATTAACAAAGCTTACGTTTGAAGATTTTGAACACAAAGAGAGATAACGGACTGAGGCAAGAGATCCTATTAGACTCTCGGATTGATCACAAACAGCCTCAACATTCGCCTTGACCAGCTCCGGCATATTTGTGAACAGCAAATAGTTACTGTGACGGTCTCTAATGTTCAGGTACCTTAAGGAAGGAGCATTTATGACAAATCCATGAACACCCGTGGGTTGATGAGATCCCACACGTATATAATCAATCGATAAACTCGTCAAACTAGGCACGTTGATAGTGAAGATCTCCACATTGGAATATCCGGATCGTCTTACAACCAACTCTTCAAGAACTGGACAAATGCTTAGAAGCTTCTGAACAGATTCGTCGCGTGAGAACTTGACGGATAAAAGGCGAAGAGTTTTGAGAGACGACAAGGAACCATTAGGCGGAACATCCACGAGATGTAGCCTGCAGAGTATCAATGTTTCGAGGGTCCCACATGCATAGAAGATACTCGGCAGTTCTAGGGATGTGTAAAGAAACTCGATTCTCAACTCTCTCAAACCGCAAGAAACTGCGGTTTCAACCAAAGAGGAGAACCTATGAAAAGAGTTACTATTTCTGTCACATTCATTACCTGGGATAAGCTTCAAATCCAAGCTCTTTAGAATCTGAGGGTTACTAATAGCCAAAGATCTGGAAACCCATTTGAGAAGAAAGTCGTCGAAGTCTTTATCACCAATCTTGAGTTTAGACCCCAACTTCCATAAAGACCGCCACCGTTGGGACAAGAAACTCGTTGCCATCACTTCCTTAAGAGAAAGTGACGACAGTATCCTTAAGAGCAGATCATCTGGCAGCTGGCTGATAATGTCCCTCCTGTAATTTTCCATTGCTATGAAAGAGGAGACATATTAGCAGAAGTTTATGTTCCCGTCATCAAAGTGTCACCCAAAAATGAAAATAAATAATAAATAATAATGAAAGACGAGCATATTAGCCGGACATACTACACAAAGACTATAGGTTTTCAAATCGAAACCCTGACGAGTTAAATCTATATATTATACTCAACAAAATCCTACAAATGCTTGTTCTTAAAATCAGTTTCTACTTTCTACACAGACAAAAACCAAAGAGATCTGTAGGCTTGCAGAAAAAAAAAACCTAAACACCTCCACTAGAAGTCAAAAAATGCACAATCAGAAGCACCAGGAGCGAAACTTTACAACCGATGAAAATGATGCATCACCTTGACCTTAACTGAAAAAAACGGAAGGTAAAACTCACGCATGTAATGATCGTCTTCGTTTATTTTTCTTCGGTTACATAGTTTATGTTTATGTTTCTTGATTTTATCACTAGCGAATGGAAGAAGCTTATCACCAGAGTCTACGTGTTTCTCAGTGGCTTCTTCTGTCGATTTCTTACCTTTTAAAAACAAAATCTTTTTAAAAGGGATTAAATTCTAAATTACAGCTCATCGCAATTTAAATTACGGTCAAAATTATTTATAAATTATATTTGTTTCTCTGAAAGTAATACGATGAATTATTTCAATTTTTATTTATTTGACAGCTAACCATTTAAATTAAAGGAATTTAAAGAATGTTGGCTTATAATTCACTGGGAAAAAGCTGAGAATCGGATGAAGGGAAAGAAGAGAGAGTTGATTCAAGTATGACAAATATTCTATCGAAGCAAAAAGGTATATATACACGTGGATAAATAGGAAATGTTTAGCATGTTTACATTGAGACAGAGAGAGAGATTAAGAGACTGAGAGACTATAGAGTATAATTGAGGTTGGTACTTTCTGGTTAGGGTTTCTCTGGACTTTCTCAGTTCTCTCTTAAACTATCTACTGGTAAGTGTAACACATTTATTAACAAGTTCGATTTCTATCTGGTTTTTAGTTTTCTTTTTAATTCTTCTTAATTTATTTAAATAAGGATAAGTCTTAAGTTGAATAGGTATATGTACGTATATGTTTCAACCTAAGAGGCTAAAGATTATTGTTAGTTTTCATTAGTCTCGTTAGATTATGATTAATATTCTGTTGGTGTTATAAAGGAGAACGTATGTGATCTTCTAAGATTTGGTTTTTCATCTAATAAACAAGAGATTTTTTTTCTCTGACAAATCACAATTATATTTTTTTTTATTATGAATAGAGTCGTCGAAGAACTTAATCAGAGTTTGATTATAGCTATATTGAAAAAAAAAATGAAATTTTATTGTCCGTAAAAAAAAAGAAAATATGAGCGGCGGGATTAGGGCTCTGGCGACAGGTTAAACTAGGGTTCCAAAATCTGGGGATCAGGATGCGACTATGATGGATGTGGGGGAGAGAGCGAGACCACCAGGAGACCCGCCGGACACGGTTCCTTCTTGGGTATCCAAGGTAGTGAATACGACGGAGGGGGGTATGCCGGTACCGGAGAGATTGATTGAAGATTCGTTTGTTACGGAAAGACTCCGAGTAGAATTCCCGAATGGAGAGGATGGGGAACCATCCATCACGATTGGGAAGGAAGTGTTGGAAGCGATGAATGGGATGTGGAAGCAGTGTATGATTGTTAGGGTGTTGGGGAGGAACGTTGCGATCGCTGCCTTGAGTAAGAAGTTACGAGAATTGTGGAGTCCGAAGGGAGCAATGTACGTAATGGACCTACCCCGGCAGTTCTTTATGGTGCGTTTTGAGAAAGAGGATAAGTATTTGGCGGCGCTGACAGGAGGACCATGGAGGATCTTTGGTAGCTACCTCATGGTGAGAGCTTGGTCGCCAGAGTTCGACCCCTTGAGAGATGACATTGTTACAACACCAGTTTGGGTTCGATTAACAAACATCCCAGTGAATTTTTACCACAGATCGATCCTCATGGGAATTGCACGGGGTTAGGGAAGCCAATACGTGTAGACCTGACGACACTGAACTTTGAAAGAGCCCGTTTTGCAAGAATCTGTGTGGAAGTTAACCTTGCAAAGCCGCTGAAAGGGACAGTATTGATTAATGGTGAGAGATATTTTGTAGCGTATGAAGGTGATAGAACCAAAATAAGGAAGGATCACTTTAGCTGGGTGTTGGATATGATCCGAGAAGGCAAACGACACTTCTGGAACTGAGATGGATTGAAAGGATCGTCAAGAGATGCGGAATGACTCTTGATATACCTACTATCTAAGGCTAACCACCTAAGAACAAATGTAGTGTGTTGGATAACCACCAAACGACACACAAAGATGATTGGCTGACCACCAAATCAACAAGCCGGTTCAAACCGATGAACTAGCTAAAGAACTCTCTTTCTCACTCAGAGAAGAAACGAAATAAACTCAAAAACATAGACTGATTTTATTCATGGCAGAGTTTACATATTTATAGTACAATGAGTCAAAGAAAGACTTAAGAGTTTTGTAGAAAACTAGAAACTTAGAAAACATAAACAAAGACTAAGACTTTTGACTAGAAATAAGTGTGTTGTTGAATGGCTCTTGGATGATCACGACTTTGACTCCTTTTGTTGATATTTCTTGATGCAAATGGGCAGGAGACCATCAGCAAAGGCCTGGTCGAATTTGGTGTAAAACTGACCCAAATTGAATTTGTTATGAATTTTTCTTTGGACAGAAAAAGGCCCATTTCGCCCAGCAACTAAACCAGCTCCATCTTCAGTGTCACTTAGCTCATTCAGCTCCAAACTAGTGTCACTTAGCTCACTCAGCTCATCCAGCTCAGATATGTAAGTGTCACTTTGATTCAGCTCGACCAGCTCGCCCAAATAAGTGTCACTTCGATTCAGCTCGACCAGCTCGCCCAAATAAGTGTCACTTCGTCCAGCTCGTCCAAAGTTAGCTTCTGGCTCGACCATGGTTGCTTCATCCAATGGGGAAACCTTGGTTGGGTCGAGTTGTGCACCATCCTGGCCCGGGTCTACGATCCAGGGCACATCATTCCCTCTCTCTTCAAAAAGATTTGTCCTCAAATCTGAAACATTAAAAGGAAAAGGATTATATGCAAAAGAACCATAATCAGAACGTTGCTCACCTTGAGTTCGGTCCGGTTTGTGAATGGAAGATGGTTCTTCTTGATGACCACAGTTTTGCTCTCCACCTGACCCTTCCTTTGGTTCATGTGCATAGTTATCGAAAATTGGCAAAGGGTCTTCCTTTTCTGGCTCGGTTTCAACTTTCTCCAAAGTCACCAACGGTTTCTGTTTTTGGCACTTGTTGGCATAATGACCGATCCTATGACATTTGAAGCACCTGGTAGAAAGAGCCTTGCTTGTGGTTTTCACAGCCTTGCTTTTATCAGAAGACAACACATTAGTTTTCAAATCAAAATTTGAAAGAGAAGAAGAATTACTTTGTTGTTTTGGTGCAGAAGAAGTGTTGTTGTTTCCCTTCTTTTTGAGTTGCCGGACAACATGAATCGCCTTATGCAACATCTTTTCCAAGCTGGCATAAGTCTGAAGCTCGTTCTGATCAGGCACATCACAGTTGCTTCTCTTGGCTTTGGTGAAGGGACGATCACCACTTCTGACCCACTTCTTATCATCGCACCTGTTTTGTCTCTTTTTTTGTTTCTGCACAAAGTCAAACCCATTAGAAGCAAACTGTTTCTTATCAAAAATCAATTGCTCATTTTCAAAAACAGTTTTAAAAGGAAAGTAGACGTCTTGTTGTGGTTTTGATTTCTTGAGAAGTCCAAACATCCTGAAAACACTTAACAAAGTTAGCAAAAAATCCTCACACTCTCAAGTGTTTAGCTCACGATTTTTAGATGGTCACTCAGAGTTCTTTCACTGGTTCAAAGGATGATAGGCAGTAAAAAATCAGCAGTCAAAACCCAAAACAAACTTTGTGGGAAAAGAAAAGAGAAAGAACAATGAAGAGATTTTTGTGTGGATCCGCCTTAACTGTCCTAAGGCTGGGTTTCTCTTCAGCCAGCAGGGTTTCTCTTCCACCACTCCCCCTGGATTTCTCTTCAGAAGTGATTCAAGCCAAAATTTTTATTTTTTTTTTCTTTTTTTGATCGATTTTTTTTTCTCTTTTTTTTTTTAATAACTGGCGATCACAAGGGAGTAAAGGAACAGCCCGGATCCAAAAAGAAATAAGAAAAGAAAAATGATGAAGATATGAGAAGATGATAAGAAGAATGAAAACAAACCAGCCAAAGTGGCTCTGATACCACTTGATAGAACCAAAATAAGGAAGGATCACTTTAGCTGGGTGTTGGATATGATCCGAGAAGGCAAACGGCACTTCTGAAACTGAGATGGATTGAAAGGATCGTCAAGAGATGCGGAATGACTCTTGATATACCTACGATCTAAGGCTAACCACCTAAGAACAAATGTAGTGTGTTGGATAACCACCAAACGACACACAAAGATGATTGGCTGACCACCAAATCAACAAGCCGGTTCAAACCGATGAACTAGCTAAAGAACTCTCTTTCTCACTCAGAGAAGAAACGAAATAAACTCAAAAACATAGACTGATTTTATTCATGGCAGAGTTTACATATTTATAGTACAATGAGTCAAAGAAAGACTTAAGAGTTTTGTAGAAAACTAGAAACTTAGAAAACATAAACAAAGACTAAGACTTTTGACTAGAAATAAGTGTGTTGTTGAATGGCTCTTGGATGATCACGACTTTGACTCCTTTTGTTGATATTTCTTGATGCAAATGGGCAGGAGACCATCAGCAAAGGCCTGGTCGAATTTGGTGTAAAACCGACCCAAATTGAATTTGTTATGAATTTTTCTTTGGACAGAAAAAGGCCCATTTCGCCCAGCAACTAAACCAGCTCCATCTTCAGTGTCACTTAGCTCATTCAGCTCCAAACTAGTGTCACTTAGCTCACTCAGCTCATCCAGCTCAGATATGTAAGTGTCACTTTGATTCAGCTCGACCAGCTCGCCCAAATAAGTGTCACTTCGATTCAGCTCGACCAGCTCGCCCAAATAAGTGTCACTTCGTCCAGCTCGTCCAAAGTTAGCTTCTGGCTCGACCATGGTTGCTTCATCCGATGGGGAAACCTTGGTTGGGTCGAGTTGTGCACCATCCTGGCCCGGGTCTACGATCCAGGGCACATCAGAAGGACTATCCAAAATCTGTTCAAAGTGTGGAATTTACTGGCACTTAGTTCATGGATGCCCAAAAACAATAGCAGAGAGAGTGGCCAACCTTTCAATACAGACGGTGCAAACTGTCACTAAACTGGCCACACCATTGCAAGAAGATGGGTTCACTCGAGCAAGGGGATCAAGAAAA
Source organism: Brassica rapa (assembly GCF_000309985.2). Classification (NCBI taxonomy): domain Eukaryota; kingdom Viridiplantae; phylum Streptophyta; class Magnoliopsida; order Brassicales; family Brassicaceae; genus Brassica; species Brassica rapa. Next base: position 8,338,681 of record NC_024796.2, read on the forward strand.
GGAACTCATACGCTTCGGGCAGTAAATGTCGTGATTGGTGAAGCAAGTGGAGAGGTCAATAGGAATCTCAGAGAGACTCCGAGACTGAAGGGAAGGGAGAATATTGAGGTGTCAAATAAGTATGGAAGCCTGGAGAGGGTTACTGACATGGAAGGATTGCAGGAGGATGTAGTGGCTGGTGAGGGAGATAAGGAGAACCAAGATATGAATATCCAAAATAAAAAAGGCAAGGGAACCTTGATAGAGAAGGAAGTTGTAATCTTTGGCGGGACAACAAATGGGCCAACTGTGTCGAAAGTGTTGACAAAGGAGAAGTGGGTCGGAAACAAGAAAGTGGCGGAGGGAGGAAGAGGAAGGCCCAAGAAGGTAAATAGTAGGCCCGTTCGAGGTTTAGTATTTGGTCCAACAAAGGGGGAGATCTGTCTTTCGGAGTCTGGGAAAAGGCTTCGGGTGGAGAACATAGATGCAGGAAGATCAGCTGGTGACTTCCTGGAGAGCATGGAGGGGATTAGGGTGTTGCCAGAACCTCTGCGGTTGCGAGATGAAGAGTTGGAGAACGCAATGGATAGTATTATCAGCGATATGGACCAGAGAGAAGCTGATATACAGACGAACTCGCAGGGTGATGGAGGAATCCTACCCCTTGCATGACAGGTTGCTCCGGTAATTCACACTTACCTCGACATAAGAATGATGATGAATTGCTTATTCTGGAATTGCCGGAGGGCAAATAAACCCAATTTCAGACGATCTATTCGCTACATTTTGAAGAAATACAACACAGATTTCCTTGCGTTATTCGAAACCCACTAGGGTGGAGATAAAGCGATGAAGATTTGTCAGAGTTTGGGGTTTGAAAACTCCTTTCGAGTAGACGCCAGAGGGCAGAGCGGTGGTATCTGGATTTTGTGGAGAGATCAAGCGGGTGTGCTTACGGTCTTGGAATCGTCAGATCAGTTTGTACATGCTAGGGTGGTGATTGGAGTGGAGATTATTCATCTTATTGCTGTTTATGCTGCTCCCACAGTTAGTCGCAGAAGTGGGCTTTGGGGACAGTTGAAACGAGTGATGGAGAATATTGATGATCCGGTGTTGGTTGGTGGAGATTTTAATACGATCCTGAGGTTAGATGAGAGGACCGGGGGGAATGGTAGACTCTCATCAGACTCTTTGGCCTTTGGGGACTGGATTAATGAGTTAGCTTTGGTGGACATGGGTTTTAGAGGAAACACGTTCACTTGGAGAAGAGGGAAGGAGACGAGTAATTTGGTGGCGAAGCGTTTGGACAGAATTCTATGCAATGCTCAGGCGCGAGTAAGATGGCAGGAGGCGGTGGTTTCTCACCTCCCGTTTCTAGCATCAGATCATGCACCCATCTACGTGCAACTGGAACCAGAGAAGAGAGGGGATCCGAGGAGGCGACCCTTTAGGTTTGAAGCTGCGTGGCTGAAGCACGAAGGTTTTCGAGAACTCCTTTTGGCGTCTTGGAATGGGGAAATGCGTACTCCAGAGGCATTGGTACTCTTGAAAGCAAAGCTTAAAAAATGGAATAAGGAGATCTTCGGTCATGTGATTCAACGAAAAGAGAAACTTCTTGGGGAGCTCAAAGATATTCAAGAGGAATTAGAGAAAAACCCAAGGGATGAGCTATTGTTGAGGGAGTCAGTTCTACAGAAAGAGCTGGATGTTGTTCTTGAACAAGAGGAAGTGCTATGGTACCAGAAATCACGAGAAAAATGGGTAGTTCTTGGGGATCGCAATACAAAGTATTACCATACGAGCACAATTGTAAGGCGGAAGAGAAATAAAATTGAGATGCTCAAGGATGATGATGGGCGTTGGATTGATCACCCGGAGGAGCTGGAGAAGTTAGCAATAAATTATTACAAGAGACTGTACTCAACGGAGGATCTACCTCACGACACGGAGAAGCTCCCTCAGCATGGTTTTACCGGTTTCACTCGAGATGAAATGAAGATACTAGATGAACCATTCTCGGAGGTAGATGTCGAAACTTCAGTGAGATCTATGGGTAAGTTTAAAGCTCCAGGGCTGGATGGCTATCAACCTGTTTTTTATCAAGACTCATGGGATGTAGTGGGGGCGTCAGTAACTCGGTTTGGGCTGGAGTTTTTTCAATCTGGGGTTCTCGCAGAAGGAATGAACGACGCCATGGTGGTTCTCATACCGAAAGTTCTAAAGCCAGAGAGGATTATGCAGTTCCGGCCGATCAGCTTATGCAATGTTCTTTTCAAGATCATCACAAAGGCAATGGTATTGAGATTGAAGAAACTCATGCCTAAACTTATAGGCCCATCGCAAGCCAGTTTCATTCCTGGTCGACTTAGCTCTGATAATATTGTCATTGTCCAAGAAGCTGTGCATTCATTGAGGAGGAAGAAGGGACGGAGAGGATGGATGCTTCTAAAGCTGGATCTTGAGAAAGCATACGACAGAATTAGGTGGGACTTCCTAGAGGATACACTCCAAGCAGCAAAGTTACCACAGATTTGGATTAAGTGGATTATGGAATGTGTGACGAACCCTGGGATGAGCTTATTGTGGAATGGAGAAAGAACAGAAGCGTTTAGACCTCAACGTGGACTCCGACAGGGCGATCCCCTGTCTCCGTATCTGTTTGTGTTATGCATGGAGAGGTTGTGTCATCAGATCGAGTTCTCAGTGGCTAACAAGGATTGGAAACCAATCAGGTTAAGTAGGGGTGGACCGTCTTTGTCACATGTTTGTTTTGCGGATGATCTGATATTGTTTGCTGAGGCCTCAGTTTCGCAGATTCGAGTAATACGTAAAGTATTAGAGACGTTTTGTGGTGCGTCTGGACAGAAAGTGAATTTGGAAAAGTCAGTCATCTTCTTCTCTGAAAATGTTCATAGGGATCTAGCAAACATAATAAGTAATGAGAGTGGGATCAAAGGTACTAAAGAGTTGGGAAAGTATCTGGGAATGCCGGTGCTGCAGAAGAGGATTAATAAAGAGACGTTTGGGGAAGTGGTCGAGAAGGTCTCCTCCAAGCTTAGTGGATGGAAGAGAAGATTTTTGAGTTTGGCGGGAAGGATAACACTTACCAAGTCTGTCCTTTCTTCTATACCGGTTCATACTATGAGTACTATCGCCCTGCCGGCATCAACCCTAAACCAACTAGATAAGATCGCACGGGCCTTCATATGGGGTAGTAGTGAAGGAAATAGAAAACAACACCTGATTGCCTGGGAAAAAGTGTGCAAACCAAAAAGAGAAGGTGGGGTTGGTATAAGGTCAGCCAAAGAAATGAATATTGCCTTACTAGGAAAGCTTGGATTGAGACTACTGAATGCTCATGATGCTTTATGGGTTACGATTCTGCGAAAGAAGTTTCGAGTGGGTGAGCTATGCGATACATCATGGACGACAGTTCAAGGGAGTTGGTCGCCGACTTGGAGAAGCTTGATGTTGGGGATCAGAGAGGTGGTTGTTCCAGGAACGTGTTGGATTCTAGGTGATGGTCGTCGGGTCCGGTTTTGGAGAGATAACTGGTTATTGAATGAACCGCTATATAAGTCAAGTACGGTGCTTATTCCAGAGGAGATTTTGGAGACAAAGGTCTGCGACCTATGGCAACAGGGAACTGGGTGGATTATCCAACTCATGGAGCCATACTTGTCAATACAGAATCATTTGAGACTGGCTTCACTAGTAATTGACGAGGTTACTGGTGCGCAGGATAGAATGTCGTGGGGAGGAAGTAAGGATGGTCGATTTTCCGTCAAGTCAGCGTATGCTTTTTTAACAAGAGATGTGGTACCAAGACCAAATATGGAAGCTCTGTATAGTCGGGTGTGGCGTGTAGTTTTCCCAGAACGAACACGTGTTTTTTTATGGTTGGTGTCTCATCAAGTCATCATGACAAACATGGAACGTAAGCGTCGACATCTGAGTGAGAGTAGTGTATGCCAGTTGTGTAAGAACGGAGATGAGTCAATTCTTCATGTGCTGAGAGACTGTCCTGCAGCGGCAGGTTTGTGGGCAAGAATCGTGCTCCCAAGTAGAAGACAGCGGTTCTTCCAACTACCTCTGCTAGAATGGCTCTATGAAAACCTTGCAAGAGATATCTGTTAATGGGGACCAGTGGCCAACTTTATTTGCCCTCACTGTGTGGTGGTGTTGGAAATGGCGATGTGGGTATGTATTCGGTGAGGAAGGGAAGTGTCGAGACAGAGTAAGTTTCGTTAGAGACAAGGCTAAGGAAGTGATGGTAGCAAATAAGAAGCTGAGAGTCCGATACCCTGCTGGGACAAGGGTGGAGAAACAAATTGCTTGGCATCGACCCGGTAATGGTTGGCTGAAGTTAAATACTGATGGAGCGGCTAGAGGTGATCCGGGACTGGCTACTGCAGGTGGAGTTGTGCGTGATGAACATGGAATGTGGAGAGGGGGATTTGCGCTTAACATTGGTATTTGCTCGGCTCCTCTAGCGGAGTTGTGGGGGAATTTATTATGGATTATGCATAGCGTGGGATAGTGGGATTCGACGACTGGAGGTGGAAGTAGATTTGGAGTGTGTGTGGGGTTTCTTCAGACAGGGATTCATGATTCTCATCCCATGTCCTTCCTAGTACGTTTGTGCTATGGCTTCATATCAAGAGACTGGTTAGTCAAATTCTCTCATGTGTATAGGGAGGCTAATTATCTAGCAGATGGATTAGCTAACTATGCGTTTTCTTTATCGCTTGGATTACATTATTTTGAGTCTGTTCCAGAGCCTGTTGCTTCTGTTTTATTGGAGGATTGTAATGGGGTATCCAGAACTCGGCAAATTTGCCTGTGAAAGTTGTTATTTTGAATAAAAAGTAGGAGACTTTTGTCTCCTGCATCCTACCAAAAAAAAGAGTTTGATTATAGCTTATTTGATTATCCCAATACTCTGCTGCAACAGTTGGTATCATATACAAAGAATCCTAACCATTCTCGCCTAAGAAGGTTCTTCAGAAACGATTTGATGACCAAGCGGAAGTCTTACGGGGAGCATTTGCCAACTTTCAGTTGGAGATCTATGAATCAATACGAGTTTAGATGGAGGCTGTATTGTGAAGGCTGATGGAAGGTCGACCACAGGCTTCGAGGAATCAAAAACGTAATGAACAGGTTCTTGAAGAGAATGATGATGAAGATTTTGTCGACGAAAAACCTTTTGCGGGATTGCAAGAGCAGATTCGATATGCTCAAATTATGTCCCTAATTATGAGCTACTCTGAAAATTCAGAGGTACATTGTAGTATTCAGGTGTAGAATCCACAAAGATTCATGATCACTCAATAAATAGCAGTTTTCGAAGTAAGCTAAACAATAATATATGTAATCCAAATAAAAGACAAAAGAAAGCGGTTGTACCTTCGATTGGAAAGGCACCAGACATAGGATTTTTGCGAAGACCAGTCAAAAACCTATGGATTTAATAAAGAACCGTTCTTGAACTCCAATGACAATATTCAAATCATTCAACTTTCGTTGCAGAGATTATATGTGTTTTAGATCCTAGAATTCAATATTTCTTTGCAAATTCAACAGTTTGGACAAGCAATGAGAATGTGTTTGATAAGTTCACAAAATCCCTAAACCAAATTTCTTTATAGATATGCTCATCAAAAATTAATTCAAGAAATCAATAACACTTTCATGTTTGTCAACTAACCTAAGATCTAAATTCGAAGGGATTAATCTAGAACAAGCATTAATTCAATTCAGATGAAGAAGTATAAGATTACCCTAACTATTCTATCAAGTCTAACAATTAATCCTTAATCATTGAAAATCATAAATCTAACAAGTGAATTAGTAAGACATAAGAGCAGAAATAAAACCATAGTGTGAATAAATTGCATTAAGAAAATAAAAGGAGAAGTAAAAGAGTTTGAAATCTTCTATCTACAAGGTGAGTTCTGATTTTTCTCTCCATATCTTACAATCTCCCCAACTCTCTCAAAATATGAATGATGATACAATAACTCTAACAACTTAATTAAAGTCTAAAACACGAAAAATACTTGATTGCAAATAGTGGAAAACTTTGGGAGATTCTTCAATTTCTTGAAATTTTTTAAAAGCACATGGAGATTTCTATACACGATGGGTGTCGACCAACACCAAGGGCTGGTGTCGATTGAGACCATGTCCAAAAAAGTTTTTCAATTTGATGTTTTCAGCTCCAATTCTCTTTAGGCTCTAAAATGCTCCAAAAGCTCCATTCTTGTCTAAAACGTACATGAACCTACAAGACTCATAGAAACTCCAAAAAAAAAATTCTAGATATGTTTCAACTTTAAGATTATTGCTAGTTTTCATGTCTCGTTAGATTAGGATTGTATTCTGTTGATGTTATAAAAGGAGAACGTAATGTTCTTCTTAGACTTGGTTTTTGATTTAATAAGCAAAAAAGATTCTTCTCTAACAAATCGCCCCACAATTCTATTTCTCTATTGAGCTATACGAAATTGAGACGTTGAAGAACTTAATCAGAGTTTGGTTACAGATTATTTGATTATCTCAATACGCTGCTGCGACATTCTCTCACATTGGTCTTCTTCTTCTTTTTGTAACCTGATTGAGGTGATCGGTGATGAGCGATGTCATGTCGGAGGTGTTTTCTGGTTATCTATCTATTTTGAGGATGGAAAGATCCTAACTGGATGGCTCGGTAACACTACGAACCAGGTTAACTCACATGTGTTTTTCTATTCAAACTAAGTTCATGATTGTTAAGTCTATCAATGGTGACCGAAGAAGTTTGATTTTCAACAAAAGAGAAAAGCTAAGTTCAATGTAGCTTGTTTTATAATTATTTTGTAGGGAAATTTTATTCAGTTTAATAATCTCTTAAGAGTCAATTTTCTTTTTGACTATCATATTTCTGATACTGATACACTACTGCATCTAGTCTTTATTCATGGCATTGACTATCAGATTTCTGCGACGAGCTAAATTTTACTAGAAATGTTATCACTTTCAACATAGATATAAATTTTACTAGATATGTTAGGGCTAGGATGTTGTAGTAGGTAAAAGATGAGAGAAGGGATCGAAATCTAGGTTTTCTGTTTAATAGTTTTGGTTAATGGTTTTAATTTAGTTGTTTTAACTTCTGATGATTAACTCGTCCACATTACCTTTCTTAATGGTCAAAAGATCTCCAAAGTTACTCTATATTCACATTTAATTTTTGGATAAAAATATTTCCGATTCATAACACGGGATTAAAAACACAATAAATCCTCACGTATTTAAGTCTTGACCACGACTCTCAAGTTTTTGTAAAGTATGTTTTCTTTTTTTTTTTTTTTTTTTTCAACAAAGAAGCAAAACTAAACTAAGTGGATTCCTGAGCCGAGAACCATCTCGGAGGAACGGAGTCAACATAAACCATAGCAGAAGGCTGAGTCCTAACACCTCGTGCTAGCTTATCCGCCATCGTGTTTTGTGCCCTTGGAATATGCTGAATAGTGAAAGTAGAGAAGTATTCCTTACATCGTAGAAACTCTTCCATGTGAGTAGTGAATGCCGGCCATTCTGTTGGAGTAGACACCATCTTCACCAACTGTGAGCAGTCTGTTGCAAACACCACCTCTGAGATATGTAGGGTCTTCATGCACTCCATCGCCCATATCAAAGCTTCACATTCTGCGTGTAAAGCTTCACATTCTGCGTGTAAAGTATGTTTTCTAACCAACAAAAATTATTATTCAAAATCTAACTATTTTACCTAATTAGCCATTATATCCTCCTAATCAACCGACGGAACCTACTAATATATATATTAAAATAAATATTAAATAATTATAATTACTTTATCGTTCTTATACTTCGTCACATATTTACATTTAGGTACGTGATCAAAAGACAAAGCGAGGAAAATATAATTCTTCTCCTTTATTATTCTATCAATTTCATCTCCGGTCAGTACATCTCAATCACCTTCACATCTACAATCAACACCACCATCACCACTGATTGTTTAACTGTCGTCATCATATTTTCTTCCACCAACGTTGCAACCCATCTTCTCCTCATTTTCTCCCACCATCTCTTTTTTTTTTCCATCTACTGTATTAACAACAAAATTTCTTCTTGAACCAACTCTAGATACACCTTCTATTCTATCGCCGTTGTCGTCGTTAAATCTGCGACTGAAAGAAAAAAAGATAAATATTTTTAAGCAAAATAACATTCCACATAGGATACATATTTCTATTCTATTTTTTGGTATAATATTTCACATTTAATACTCACGCATGTATTTGGCCATCTTCCAAGCGACCCAATTGGAGGATACAAGTTTGGGGGTACCAATACGAAGGTGGTACTCAGTGTCGCAATGAATGGAATACTAGCTTGATAACTGGAAATTTTAGGTCTATTCTATTTGTTCATTTCAGACATATGTAGTATAGTAATCGTATATTATTTCTTAATTTAACTAATACGTAATAGTATTTATTTTGTTTCATTACATTTGCTAATTAATTATAAGTCTTATATTATGTTTCAAATTACAATTTAAATTTTATGTACTATATGTTTTCATGTTTATGAACATTTGTAATTTTTAACAAAAGAAAGTTGGAACATTTATTATTAAATGGTGGTGTCATCGAAAAAAAACCCAACTAGCTCAAGACTTTGGTGGTGATTGGTTCGACTGTGGCTTAAAAAATTTAGCTGTACATGTTTAGCTGTAGATAAATTGGTTGTATCTGTAAAGTTGTTACTGTAGACTTTTTCTGCAGAGACTTTTGCTGTAGTTAAATTTGTTGTAACTGTAAGTTATAGGCTGTAGATATTTTAAAATAAAATATATGAAATATGTGTTGTATATATAAAATTATTATTTTATATGAATTAAAAAAAATTATATTAATATTTTTGTTTATAAATTATCAACATTTGTTGTAATTTAAAAAAGTGATATGTAAATAATATTTATATTATTTAAATATCTTAATAATTAAAAAACACTCAAATTCAAAATTAAAATATTTATAAATTTTTGATTATGATCATATAATTTATTTGATATTATATATCTTTTTTTACATTTTACAGATTCTACAGCATATAAAAATATGATGTAGCATTTCTGCCTAAAATACATAATAAAAAGTTTTGCTTTATTTTTTTTTGCTGTAGCTTTAAAAATAAAGCTAAAGAATGATTGGTAAAATTAAATAAAAACTTGATGTAGACTTTAATTTTTAAAAATAAAGCTAAAGCATGATTGGTAAAATTTAGTGATTTAAAAATAAATAAAGCTAAAGTATGGAGATAAAGCCCAACCAATCACCCCCTTTGTGTTTCGAGGATATACCAACGTTTTGGTTTGCAACAAGAAACTAAGATGTAACTAAGTCCGAAGATTCTGCTTCTCTCAACTATAACTGCGTGATGTTAATTTAAGTGATTCATCTGGATAAAACTGCAAACCGATGTTTGTTTAGTTAACCAAATGCAACAGCTAGATAGATCATCTGAACGCTTCTCAAAAATCAACTGGAAATTTATAAAAATAAAAAAAATTATATGAAATATATTGAATTCAGTCCAAAATGATAAATGTCAAAAAATAAAGTTTTCTAAACTTAAGATGACCTTATTTAAATTTAAAACCATTAAATTAATTTATTTTCAAAACAATAAATTCACATTTTTCGTCAAAACTGTAAATCACACATCCAACAAAATTAACATTTTCTACTAAAACTTAAAAAAATTATGTTTTGTATCAAAACCGTGAAATCCCATTTTTCGCTGAAAAAAAATACATTTTACTACTAAACAAATATGTGGCAAATATCTCCTCTAAAACCAAATAATCATATGCCAAAATCACCAAACTGATTTTTCCACCAAAATTTCAATAATCAGCTAAATTCACATTTCTGTTCGTTTGCGGTTGTCCCAATACTACACGAGAAGTTGTTTAGTTCAGTCTCTGGTTTGTGTTTAAAAACATTGATGTTAAATGACTGGGACCAAAGTGATTTGCACCGACATAGTAAAGTCATTTAACATAAGAGTTGGTGAATCTTAGGGGGGGTTATTGGAACAAGAATTTGAATGGAATTTAATAATTTTAAGAGTTGAGAGATTCTTAAAATTTAAGTAGAGTTAACAAATATCTTCTAAACTTTTAGCAAAAGTTTTGTATGTACTTATATTGAATGCAATGGATTTGCATAATATATTTTTCAAAAAGTGTCTTTTTATAAGGTGATATAAATGAATCTCTCTTTCTAGAAACTTTTCAATTTTAGTAGCTTGATTTTGAATTGCATCACTACAAATTGAAGATTGATTTATGTCTACGGTGTTTCTGGGGAAAGAAATATATTACATTAGCTTGATTTTGATAATAGCAGTGAACTCTCTTTATATGATACTAGAGCCGGGGTCCGCGCTTCGCGCGGATAATATGTTTTATTAAAGTAAATTTTTATATTTTTGTAGTTTTAAATATTAGATATTGGAAGTTAAGTTTTGTTCGTTGTTGAATTAATCATAGAGCTTTTGTTTGAATGCGATGCGGTGATCAATTTTGTTTTCTAAACAATAGTAAGTTTGAAAAATATATGGTTGTTTGCATTGAAGTGTAAATTTTAAAACAGTTGACTGGTGTCGGTTTCCGTCTTGTGGTTTGATCCCATGTGGAGGTATGCCATCAGGCTTAGGATAGCAGTTTATTCCTCTTTTGAAAGCGTTGTATGACATCTATGTCGTTGTCAAAATAAAAGCGTGATTCTGGTGTGGTTGTGAGTGATAGTTTCTCTGAAAAGTGAAATATATGTAAGCATTTAGTTAGACATAAACTTTATGTTTAGTTGATTACCTTCATGTAATCTTGGAATGATACTTGTGATGATTACGATTTGGTTTTTCCTGGTAGATATGCGATTTAACTCCCTGAAATTAGCCGCCTCATTGTCCCATATAGTTAGACGGACCAATTTGGATCTACAAAAAATTATTGTATTATATATTTATTGCTTAACGCAATCCAATGATGATTTTTGTATATGTGTTGTGGTTATATAAATCACTTCTTTGGATGAGGCATATGCGGTCAAAAACATCGGTGGGAATAATTTGTTTTTAGCAACAAAAATAGAGAATTTATTTGACTGTGTGATAGGTATGGGTTTTGTTTTTGACCTGGGAGGAAGTTGGTTGCACTGGCTAAGCTGATCAACTGGGAATAGCGTTGGGGCTGGAAATTGTATGAAGGAATCGGTGGAATGTTTTCTTGAATCAGTGTTATAATTGTTGTCTCATTGATATTGATTATGTATGGTTGAACAGTAAGCATGTACCGTCAGTTATTGGGAAGAAGATTAAAATATCTAATGTGATAAATTTTTCCTTCCTCGAACTGTTGGTACATTGTGTCAGACGTAGAAATAGGCATCCACCCTTCCATTTTTTGTTCCTGTTGAGTGGTTAAAAGCAATTATTTGAAATGTTGTTGGAATAATTAAAAGTAAGTATTTTTTTAGACAAACCTAGATGTCAAGATAAATAAAAGTTGTTTCTAGGAAAGCATTTTTATTTGTGTGATTTGTGATGGGCTACATCATAATGATTCTAGCGATAATTGGTTGCGGTCCGAGGTTGTCGCTCCACTTGTTGTGAACTTCGGCTAGAATTACAAAAAGATAAATTAAAAACAAAAATAGAGAAAAATTACAATTAAAAAATCATCTAAAAGAATTATTTAAAAAATGTATTTTGAAAACATATAATATAAGACTATTACTTAATTATTTTTTTAATGTTTTTTTTTAATATATTTTAATTAAATTTTATATATCTAGGGTATAAGAGTCATTTTACCTATTAAATGAAACATTTTGGTCATTCTATCAAAACTTTCCTTCTTTATCACAATTTTTTTTTGGTTTGTTTTTAAAACATATTATAAACAAATAAAATTAAATAATATATGGAAATAAAATTTCGATTGTATAGGGTTTTTCAAATTTTTGGTGGTGCTGAAAAATAATTGGTCATTGTTACTTTAATCGTTTTAAAATATAAAGTAAGTTTTAAAATATAAAGTAAGTTTTAAAATAAAATTAATATATGTTTTTTTGTATGGTTTAAAACTAATAAGATGTAAATAATGAAGAATATATTAAAAGTATATATATATATATATAACCAAATTTATGATAAACATGGTCAAACAGTTCATAATTTGTATGTTAAATTAAAAAACATCTTCTAGATAAAAAGAAAATCTACATTTGTATTTGTGCATTAAATGAAAAAGGCAAATAATATGAAAAGCTTCTTTGCAAACAATAGAGTGCATTAACAACTTGTATATTTTGTTTATTAGAGTTTTGGATAAATAATTAATATTTCAATAATAATAATGTTTTCATTCAAAAATGATAATATTTAAGTTGAAGATGAGATGAAGAGGAAGAGAATCACGATGAGATGGAGTCGGTGATAGGGCTAGGGTGAGGATGAGTGATCTTTAGTTTTTAGAGAATTATATGTTTTAGGGCTTTTAGTATTAATGGGTTAGGGATTATGTTTTAGGACCTTTAGTATATGAGTAATAATGAGTTAGGGCCTTTAGTATCTGAGTAATAATGAGCTGTTAAAATGGAATGTTGAGAATAGTGTAAATGAGCTCCGAAATTTAGTAATAATGGGCTGCGAAAGTTGGTCTTTCAAATCCAGTCTGGAATGACATGGCAGATTAGTTGGTTCTCAATTTTTTTGTCCATGTGGCACCTTTAAAAATGCTCCAATTTAGTTGCTTTTATATAGTGGGATTACAGATATATGATGAAAGTATGAGTGAATAACATCATCAATGAAAGCAAAAACACTTTGAATAGCATCATCACCACTTTAACATCTTCTTTTACAATTTTGTTCAAGATTTTTATCAGCTTTGCTTTCGTTGTTTTTTTTTTCTTGGCGCACCCTTCTAGACTGTGAGTTAATACGTGTGAGATTAATAACATATATTTTAGAAATCTTATGGGTATAGAAGATATTCTCAAAGTTGATTCTTATGAGTAAAAATAAAAAGAATTTACATCCCAATAACAAAAGATTTTAATAGAATTGTTAAATCCATCATAAATAAACTTTTCCAATAACAAAAGATTTTGAATGGAATTTAAAAATCTGCATCCCACTAAAAATGGATTTTACTTAAATTTTAAAAATTCTTGTTCCAATAACAATGGATTCTCAAAATTTTGTAAAAATTTTCTACCAATAACCCCCCCCCCTAGTGGTACTTAGAATATAATATATGTTTTTTTATATAACACGGAGGTATTCAACGACGGAAATCCAACCAACCGACTGGTCTCATTTTATGTCTCGTGCTAGATAAATGGTGCTACGTAAATCCGATTGCTCGCAATAAAAATTAGAGATTCATATCAACTGATCAGAAAGATATATCTGCAATGATATATTTTTGAGACATTGATGCTTAGCATCTTTTCAACCTCACTATACCACTTGATTACATATATTGTTTCAGAGTATGCGCAGAGTATGAACTTTATAGAATTTTAAATATTTATACCTTACTGAAAGTTACTACAATGGATTTACACTATTGTATTTACCTAAGACTACCGAGGATGAAAAAGTTTACCAATGTAACTGAGAGAATCTAACAGTTTAAATATTTTAATGGTATAAAGACTCGATGCTTTAGAAAAAGAAAAACACAGGCATCCAGCAAACAAAATGTCCAACAAAAATAAGAAAAATTTACACTCACAGACACATTTTGACTTTACAATATCACAATAAGACACATTCCACTTGCAACACACATTCTACTTGTGTAATGTCCATGATACCCTCTTAACCAGCACCTCATTCTCGCTATCTTTTTACTTTTTTGTGCTTTAGTTTTTTTTTTTTTTTTTAATTTGCTGATTTAAAGAAAACAAAGAAAGTCACTTTCCCAAATTCCCAATTCACGAACCCTAATCTTATTTGTTAGATTTTCTATGGTTGCAATTCATTGTCATTTTCTCACCCTAATCCATTTCAGTCCCTCACTCCGTAAATCATTCGCGAATCAAAATCATTTTCTTCTCCACATTTATCTGTTTCGTAGCGGTAGTCTCTGAGCCACCGGCCCACCGTCGAACAAAGCCCCCACACCTGCTCCCGTGAGCAACAGATTTCTAAATGCAAGGTTAGTTAGTTTGCTTTTTTGGCTAATTTGGGAACCCTTTGTTAAAGCAATTTCAGTCAAGATTTGGATATGACAAAATCTCATATCTGGAGTGTTGTTCATTGGTTAAATCTCCATCTCTTTTCTTTGATTGTAATTGGTTAAATCTATAGTAACTGCCCAAAAAAATTGGAACTTTTTCAGATATTGTGGATGTGCTGGAGCTATCACAGCACCAAGATGTCTCGTGAAACTACACAAAGAAGAAAGTTTTGGTGAGTTTCGTGCTTCATTCAATACAACACCAATAGAATTTGATTCTAACAAGGCTTGTGAAATTCTTGTGTGTGTGTGTTTTGTCATGCAAAAGAATGGAAGATTTTAATGAGAGCAAGAAAGAGTAAAGATAAGTTTACGCCGTGGAAGAAGTTAGATGGTAACGAGTTCGGTATACAAAACTCCATGAATCTACACGTATGGTTCCCAATAAGCTCAGGAAAAGAGGTACCTCTTAGTTTTTCCCAGGCTTTGACTTAGGCTTCTGGTTAGCTTATATAGTGTGTCTAAACAATTTTTATTAGTGTACGTTAGAAAGCTTATGTTTTTGTAATTGTTAGTCGAATATGGACCTGGCAAATCTCTTTAGATTGCTTTATCCAGTTTTTTTCTGTTTGATGGAGAAAGAAATATGATATCCATGTCCATAGTTTTTGTGTCCATGTCCATAATTATATTATAACTATATTATCCACAATAAGGTATCAATATGGTATGCATAAAGTACTTGTCCACAGATACTAAAAAATTATGTAAGATGATTAAGAATATAAAAACTTGTCCAAGAAAACACATCAATGAAACTTAGTTCATGAAACCTCATCCACGAAAATTTTAAAGAGATTTTCTATATTTTTTATCCATCCATGTCCACATCTTTTTATGTTCACGTATTTTTCTTACATGTTCACAATTTTGCATCCACACTTCTTATGTCTATACATTTTTTTATATAATTGTTGAAATATATAAAATATATATATGAAAATGGATGTTAAAATATAGAGAAAAACAAATTACAATTTATTGTAATAATTATACTTTCTTCAAATGTCTTAAACTCTGAGAAAAAAACAAATAAAAACATAAGAACTTTGCAAAAAGAACAAAGAAAAAGTTGAGAAAAAATAAATAAAATAAAAAAATGCAGCCATCCTCTAGTTTCTCTGAACCAAACGTGAAGAGTACTGCTGTAAAACCACAAGGGGTGGAAGAGGACAATGTGTCCCTCAAGTGGAAAGTGCTTTATCTTGTAAAAAAAGAGAATAATGTGTCTGATGATGTAACGCACTCCAAAAATAAAATCAAAAGGATAACATATTTAGGAAGTAAAGACGAAATTTGAACCCTGTTACATAAAAGACATAAGAGTCGTTGGAATACGAAGTTGTAAATTAAACCACGTGCATCTAAGAATCAGCAATGGTGACCTCGACCTCAACACCAGGCTCAATGGTGATGGAAGTGATCTGCTTCACCACATCCGGAGAGCTGAAGAGATCGATCACACGCTTGTGTACACGGAGCTCAAATCTGTCCCATGTGTTGGTTCCTACAATAGATTAAAACAAACGTCTTACATCAACATGTAGGTTTCTCAATCAGAACAAAGTCAGTTCTGAATCAGATAGCAATCTAGCATATACGCAATGCGAACTTTCGAGAAGTACCGACCTTCACCACAAGGAGCTTTTCTTGTGGTAATCTTGAGAACTTTAGTTGGCATCCTCACCGGTCCTTTAACTCTCAACCTCTTGTCTTTCGCTCCACGGACCAAGTCAGTGCACACTAATTATCAGAGCACAACACATAGATAAGTAATAACTAATCATTTTAGGTTCGAGTGTTATACCAATGACTAAAACTAAGTTCCTGTAAGCTAAATAAACCCGTTACAAGATCTAACCGAAAGTAGGTTGATGGCTAAATCAAGAAAAAGAATCTGACCCTTCTCAAGGTTTTTGACGTTCTTGGAGGAGAGAGTGATTCTGATCTTGTGAATCTGCTCTTGTGTTTCTTCAAATCCTGTCTTTCCTTGCTTCATCGGTGGTGGTGCGTACGCCATAGCTTTCTTAAGCTAACATTATACATCCAAAACAAAACCATTTACAGGTAACCGTTTGATTCAAACAAAGATTAAATTGTGCAAAGAGTATAAAGGAATCTTACCAGAGAAGAAAGAAGACACGAGCCGCTGAGTTGATGAAGAAACTGGGCGAAGAAGTTTTTGGCAAAGAGATGATGTTAGGTTATAACTACGAGACACGGATTCTAGGTTTTTCATTCTGTCTACTCCTTAATGGGCCTTTTACAATTATTACTGTAGCCCATATTCGAGAGTTTTAGCCCAATGCCTTCACTCAAACTGAACAATTTACATAGTATGGGCAAATAAACCCAACACGAAAATCCCAATCGAATTCAATCTGATAAAAATGATAAAAGTGAATTTGACCCAAACCCGACATAAATACCGAATAGATTTTGTTTTCTAATATTTCGAGTTATATTTCGAGTTATGAGTATTATCTAAAACGAATCCGAATCTAAATGGATACCCGATATAACCTGAAACATTCAGAATCCCAAAAAAAACATGTACCAAACATGATCTTAATTTCTAATCTGTATCCAAAATACACTAAGATATTATTAAACATCTAAAATAATTATCTATTACATGAAGGTTGATAGTTGAAGATGGCGGTTAAAACTTGAAATTTTTAAATTTTGGTTTTATATTCATTGGATAATGTTTCTCATAGAACTTAGTTTTCGTTATTTTCTTTTATTTTTTTTATTTTCTTTCTATCAATAATTATGTTTACCTTTCATTTGATTTTGAATGATCACGTTTGATGTTCCTTCTTATTTTGTGAATTGATTTTACTTATGTTTTGGGTACAAAATAAGTACAAATCATGTATTTTAAAATCGAAGAACCAATTTTACTTATGTTTTGGTTACAAAATAGGTACAAATCACGTATTTTTAAACAAAAAACCGATCGGGACCCAACCCGTAAAGTACATCAGATTGTACCGGTTCTTTGAAAATTTACTAAATCTGATCCGAACATGATAGAACCAGAACCGGTCCAGAACCGAACTTTCATAAAACTTGAATGAAACTGATTTTGATAAATTTAAAAAATCAAGACCCGATTAAACAAAACCAAAATTCGATTGGGATCCCGAATGTCCATGCCTAAATTTACATATCCCTATATATTATTTGAAGAGTATTTTTACCTATTAACCTTTATTCTATGTAGTATTCATAATAAATCTTACGCTTATTATCCGAGATCCGGATTCGATCCGAGATCCGTTCCGGATCCGCTCTGAAAATAAGATATATGGGGTCTTCGGATTCGAATCCGGATAGTAAAATCTTGAATCCGTCCAAACCGAATCCGAATCCGGATATCTTAATTTTAGGTCCGGATATCCGGATCCGTATTTTTAAAATACATTAAATTTTTAAATTTCATCAATTATTATATTTGATATATTAATATTTATACATGAATTAATATTATAATATTATATTTTAGTTTTTTACAATATTATAGACATATATAAATATATTTATAAATATTTGATTTATGTATTATATTAATTTTTTTAAAAAAATTATTATTTTTAATTATTTTTACGGATTCGGATCTGGATATCTGTGGATAATAGAATATCGAGACGGTTATCCGAAAATAACGAATCTGGATCCGGATACCCTGAATTTCTCGGATATTCGGATCCGTTTCAGGCTTATATGTGAGTATATTTCTAAGAAAATTTCACAAATTGGACTGATATATATTATTTAAAGTGAATCCAAGATACAAAGGATAAAACACCAGAGATTACAGTACAGATAGAGTAATCAATATCTCTAGTACGTTAGTCCCAAAAAAAAATATGTAAATTATTTTAGTTTTTTTTTTTTGGATGTTGATCAGTTCGCTCTAACGACTCTGTGTATCTAAAACGCACGTGTCATACTAAACTCTGAAAATCTCAGCTTTTTTCGTAAATGTCTGACTGCGAGGGCCGAGGTGGATCGTTAGGCGTTATCCGTAGACTTGGAGTTCGATACTTACGGGCTGTGAGGTTGCCATTTGGACCAGAATAGGGCCTCGCTAGCGAATAGGGGTGTCAATTGGTTGGGCCACCCATGGATTCACCCATTCAAAACAAACATGGGCGGGTGATGGTCATACCCAAATAACTTATGGTTTAACTGGGCTAAAAACCCACTTTGTCCATGGGCTAACTGGTCCAAACCAAATGGGTGTTGGGTTGGCCCAAAACACTTAATTTCTAGGGTTTAGTCAATTTAGGAAAAAATCATTCCGCGATTCTTTTTGACTTTTCTTTTCGATCAGTCTGGCAAAATCGCGATGAAAATCGATCTTTACCTCTCGATTCGTCTTCTCCGGCTTTGATTCTCTTAATCCGAACCAGATTTCTCCATTCTCTACTTCTTCTTATCGCGATTTCATGTATGTTTCATGATTCAATCATCCATCTCGTTTCTGTGTTGTGGGTTTTAGGCTTTTAGCTTCGATCCAGTTTTGTGAATCTGTGATGAATCGTTCTACTCTTGCTTTGAGTCTATCTCGTTTTACTCTTGCTCTGAATCTGATGATGATGATGAATTGTTTAGATTATAAAATTCATATTTATCTCGTTTTTGATTGAAGGTTCTTTTCTTTGTAAAGGTGTCATCTGCTTATAAGAAAATTCTTCATTTGAATTTAAACAGAATTGGTCAGATGTTTAGAAAAAAAAAACAGATTTGGACTAATACTTAAATTGCTTATAAATGGGCGGGCTTGGATGTCCAGTTGGGTGATGGGTGTTATTGGATATGGGTACTGTTAGGTGTGGGCTAAATATGGGTGTGGGTGTTTTAAACCCAGGAAAAAAAACACCCAATTAGACATACCCATTTGGGTGTGGTCCAACCCAACTAACAGGCCTACTAGCGAATTGGTGAATCAGTTTGGTCCAACAATCCCCATAATGTATATTCTTTTAGGCTTGTGTGGGCGGGATTCTTTTAGAAGAATTCAATATCAACGGGTGACAACTTGATATAATTTTTAGACGTAGTACAAATTGGAACAAATGTAGGACGATTATACAAAAATCCAGTTGATGACAACTTGATAATATCCTCTTAACTAGAAATCCGGTTATTCTGAATGTGAAAATTTGAAAAACATTTACTATAAAGAAAGTCGTTGCACGTGACAAAATGCATAATGAAACCAATTTAATGTAGCATGACCAAAAAACGATCATGGCCCTCACCGTTCACCGGAGCGTACCATCACGCGATGTTTTGTGGATTAAAGGAATTAAAAAAAACCCCGCAAATTTCACGCAAAGTTTGTCCCTTTCACACTTCTCAATGACGTGTCATATTAGCCAAATATTGTCGAGTCAGCACTAGATTCCACGTATGTGCCAAGTGTCTTTATTCGCCAGACTGGCGTCAGTAGTTGTCCTTCTGTGTCACCGTAACGTCAGTGTAGCAAGTAGGACCCGCACTAGCTAAAATAAACTTTTAGTGGCCCACTTGCGACCAGAGCTTTCAATCTCAGCTGTACGATTCTTTTACTACTTTGCTTACTATATTTAATTTTATTTGGATTTTTATCTTATTTTACATATAACAATTATTTGTTATAGTTTAGAATTTAAATTAAAATATTAATGTTCACATCAATACCTTGACAAGAGGGCCGCGCAATTCGCTCCGCGATTGGGACGGACCCATCTCTTATCCTTCCCAGGTTTCCTTTTGTTTTCTTCTCCATTTCTATGTTTTACATTTTCTCCAAAACTATTTTCTTGTTTTTGTGTAATTTAATAATCAAAAACTTGATGATTTTCCTTTTAAATTATATTTTGGATGAAGAGTAAGTATGTTTAATTAACTATATCTATATGCTACCAAACTGAACAGCTATTCGTCCTAACATTTTTCAATTGTCCTCTGTGTTATCGGATTATATTTTGGCGTTGATGGTTTAAAATGTAATGGTGAAAGGTAAAATATAAAAAAAAAAAAAAAAAAAAAATATATATATAAAAAACGAAATTCTAAATATTCTCATCGGAACCTTCAAATGCGAATTACAGCAAATTAAATATCTTTTTATGGGAATAATGGGATACACACTAGCACCTCGTATACACCATCCGTGCTTATGTGTCCCCATTTTTTATTTGAAGATAGACACATAGGAAACTCGATATATTGTATAAAAATAAAAATTGGTATTATAAGATAATTAGAAATCGCGGTTAGGTTTAGCTACTTAGCTCCCAAGTATTCCCCAACCATAGGTTACTACTTACTACTATCCAAATCTTATAAAATAATCAATTTCTAAACTTGCAGTCGTGGTCCTTGGACATTCGAAATCATACACTACAAGAAAACATCGGGATACTGAAGGAAAAAATCGTCGGTATGTCGTCGGAATACCGGAAATATCTCCTCGGAAATTCATACTTCCTCGGAATTCCGTCGGAAATTTCCGACGGAATTCCGAGGAAACAAAATTCCGAGGAAACTCCGAGAAACATATGTTCGTCGGAAGGTTCCTCGGAATATACCGATGGAATTCCGATGGTCCAATCCTCGGAAGTTTCGACAAAACATTCCTCGGAATGTTTATCGGAAAATTCCGAGGAACATATGTTCCTCGGAAAATTCTGAGGAACATATTTCCCTCGGAATTTTCCGAGGGAATGGAGTTCCTCGGAAAATTCCGAAGGACAAAACTCCCTCGGAATTTTCTGAGGAACTCCATTCCCTCGGAAAATTCCGAGGGAAATATGTTCCTCGGAATTTTCCGAGGGAAGAAAGTTCCTCGGAATTTTCCGAGGAACTCCATTCCCTCGGAATTTCGAAAAAATTTATTTTTTAAAAAAAAAATTAAATTTTTTAAATTTAAATTTAAAAATTTAAAATTAAAATTAAAATTGAATAAAACATAAAATAAAACATAGTAGATAATATTCAAAGTTAAATAAAACATTCAGAGTTTTTGGTTAAAAAAAAAAAAAACTACGGGTCTTGGATGTTCGGGAACACCTCGTTCGGGTACATCCTCTTCATCATCTCCATCATCTGCTCGTTGAGCCTCTTCTGGGTCTCATAGCCCGCCTGTTGAGCTGCCATCTGGGTCTCCAACGCAGATATCCGATCATCCTTGTCCTTCAGCTGAGCCGTAAGAACTTCCGGATCAACATATGGCGGTGGTGCAGAAGAAGGAGCAGCCGACCGGGAGCGACGACCCAAACCGACCATACGTCCCTTCTTCTTTGGAACCGACTGAAATATAAAAAACCAAATTTAGATAATATAAATTGATGATAAAATAAAAATCAAGAAATAAATAAATTGAACTTTTAAAAAAAAAACTTACCGATTCAACGATTTCGTTGATTCGAACCCGGGACAAGTTGGTCAAAGCCGTCGAATCGTCATCATCGGTTTGAAGCTGAGACACTTCGTCGTACACCTGAGTTTGGACCAGGTCGTCCACGTCCCTCACAAGACCATCATCAATCTGACTGGTCTTCTTGTTGGTATACGTCATTTTCATTAGGGCGAGATCATCAACCGGATCGCCCTCATTTTCTTCCGCCTTGAAAAAAAAATAAATTAAACAAACATTAGAAATTTGAAAAAAATGCATAAAAAATAAAATTCTGAAACTTAAATAATTAAAGAAAAAGTAGTTGAACTTACCATGCGATCCGCAAGAGTGGCAATAGATTGGGCACCCAAGTTATGCTTGTAGATGCCCTTCCCTTTACGGTCGCTCCTGCGGTTGTTGGAGTTGGTGGAAGAAGTTTCTTTCGTCACTTCCTTATCCCAATGCTCACACAACTCCTTCCATACCGTGTCGTTCATCGACTTTGAGACCTTTTAATTTAAAAAAAAAAAAGTTTAATAATTTAAAAAATAGTTTAATAAATTAAAAATTGTTAATAAATTAAAAACTACCTTGTTTACTTCCCACTTCTTCTTCCACTCGTACATCTGCTTCCCATAGTTGTCCATAACTTTATGGACAAAATGGTTATAGATAGAGAGCGTATCATCGGAATTCCAGTTGAATTCTTGCTGAAATAGTTTAAAAATAGTTTTTAAGCACAAAAATATAAATAGTTTAATAATTACAAAAATAGTTTTAATAAATAAAAAATAGTTTAATAAATATATAAAATAGTTTAATAATTACAAAAAAAAAGTTTTAATAAATAAAAAATAGTTTAATAATTAAAAAAATAGTTTTTAAAATATTTAAAATGTTTAATAAATATAGAAAATAGTTTAATAATCACAAAAAAATAGTTTTAATAAATAAAAAGTCGTCCAACGTCTGTGAAAATGTCTGGAACCTTCCAATGATATGTTGCCCGTTCGTCTCTATCATCATGCCGAGCAGGTCTTCTGTTTTTGGTCTGAACTTCTGCTGGAAAGTAGTACTCGGCAAAGTTCGAAGTTTCTTCATTGATCATCTGTGCGACTATAGACCCTTCCACCCTACTTAAATTTTTCACCATCTTCTTCAAATGGAACATATACCGCTCATACAGATACATCCATCTATACTGCACAGGACCACCAAGTTCCAATTCTCTTACCAGGTGAATAACAAGATGCTCCATAACATCAAAAAATGAGGGAGGAAATATCTTCTCAAGGTTGCACTGAATCACAGCTATGTTAGTCTTCAAATTTTCAATACCTTCAAGAGTCACTGATCTCGTGCATAAATCGCGGAAGAAACCACTTATCCCTGCAATTGCTTCATGAACATTTCGTGGTAATAGTTCCTTGAAGGCAAACGGAAGGAGGCGCTGCATCATTACATGGCAATCGTGGCTTTTCAAGCCAGTAAACTTTCCTTCCTTTCTGTCGATACAGTTACGCAAATTAGATGCGTAACCGTCTGGAAATTCCACATCGTTTGAAATCCAATCAAAGAACGCATCCTTTCCCGCTGCATCAAGTCGGTATATGGGAAAAGGAGCCCTACCACTCTCATCAACATGAAGTTCTGAACGAGCACATATATCGACTAAATCCAGTCTTGACTTCAAATTATCCTTTGTTTTACCTTGAACATTAAGGATCGTGTTCATGAGATTGTCAAAAAAGTTCTTCTCAATATGCATGACATCTAAATTATGCCTTAGTAGATGATCCTCCCAGTATGGCAGATCCCAGAAAATACTTTTTTGTGCCAGTTATGTAGGTTTCCAACACCATCTACCGGAAAATGCTCATGTCCACCGACGTCTGGCGTCCTTTCTGCACCAAAATCTCTAAGTTGTGTCTTCAAATCTTTCCCACGAATTTCCGGAGGTGGACTGTCAAACACCCTCTTGTTCTTCGTAAACAAATTCCTACTTTTACGATATGGATGATCTGGTGGTAGAAATCTCCTGTGACAGTCAAACCAACACGTTTTCCTTCCGTGTTTTAGTTGGAAAGCATCAGTGTTATCTTGACAATATGGACATGATAGCCTTCCATGCGTTGTCCATCCAGATAACATACCATATGCTGGAAAATCACTTATTGTCCACATTAGTACTGCCCGCATTTGAAAGTTTTCTTTATACGAAACATCGTATGTTTCAGCACCTTGAGCCCATAGTTGTTGCAACTCATATATTAGTGGCTGAAGAAACACATCAAGTGATCTCTTAGGATGCTCTGGTCCGGGAACGAGAATCGAGAGAAACAAAAACTCTCATCGCAAGCACAAGTTTGGGGGTAGGTTGTATGGTGTAAGAATGACTGGCCATAGAGAATACTGTCTTCCACTCTTGCCAAACGGGCTGAAACCATCAGTACATAATCCATGGTAGACATTTCTTCTCTCATACGCAAATTCGGATACTTTGATTGGAAATGCTTCCACGCTTTTGCATCTGAAGGATGTCTGATCTCACCATCTGTTGAGTGCTCCGCATGCCATCTCATTGGTTGCGCTGTGCGTTCAGACAGATACAGCCTCTGCAACCTTTCCGTCAAAGGCAAATACCACATCTTTTTATATGGTATTGGAACTCTTCCACTCGTATCTTTATAACGAGGCTTCCCACAAAATTTGCATGAAACCCGCTGTTCATCCGCCCTCCAATATATCATGCAGTTGTCTCTGCATACATCTATTACCTGATACGATAAACCAAGACCAGCTACGAGTTTCTGAACCTCGTAGTATGAGCCAGGAGCTACATTATCTTCGGGTAGAATACCTTTTACATAATCAGCAATCGCATCCACACAGTCTTCAGCCAAATTATAATCTGTCTTAATGCCCATCAATCTTGTAGCAGATGATAAAGCTGAATGACCATCTCTGCAACCTTCGTACAATGGTTGCTTTCCAGCATCCAACATATCATAAAATCTCCTAGCTTCGGCATTGGGTAAATCTTCCCCTCTAAAATGATCATTTACCATCTGCTCAGTACCTACACCGTAATCTACATCCGTTCTAATTGGATCTTCTAATCTAACCGCTGGCTGAGGTTCGCTAGTACTACCATGTTCATAATCAGTTTCTCCATGATGATACTAAATTTTGTAACTTCGTGTAAACCCACTCAAATATAGATGAGTCCAAACATCCCATTGTTTAATAACTTTTTTATTTTTACAATTAGAGCAAGGACATCTTAACATACCTGTTTTTGCTTCCGGTTGTCGGTGAACTAACCCCATGAATTCGGTTATACCTTGTTGGTATTCTTCCGTAAGCAATCTCGTGTTCGGATCCAAATGAGGTCGATCGATCCAAGAACGAAAATAATTTGAAGAATACATGTTTTTTATGAATCAAATTCGTGTGTAAAAAAAGTGAGAGGGAGGATGAAGATATGGAGTGAATGAAGAGGAAGAGGGGTGCTTGTATTTATAGTTGAAATCCTGCCGATGGTCCGAGGAAATTCCGACGGAATTCCGATGCAAACGGCTAGTTCGTCGGAATTTCTTCGGAATTTTTAAAATCTCCCAACGGCTCTCCAACGTCTATAATATTTCCTCGGAATTCATCGGTTTTTTCCGAGGAATACTAGTTTCCTCGGTATTCCGTCGGAATATTCCGACGAGATGAATTTTCCTCGGAATTCTGTCGGAATATTCCGAGGAAATTCCGAGTAAGCCAAATTTTGTGTTTCCTCGGAAATTCCTCGGTATATTCCGAGGAATTCATTTTCCGTCGGAACGTCCGTTAGAATACCGCTGTTTTCTTGTAGTGATAGGCTAACTATGATAGTTAGATAACAATAGATGGAAATATTCTTGCATGGGTTTAGTAGTCGATGGGGTTTGTTTATCTTTAACCGGCTGTTTTACTTAGGCGGTCTATTAATCGACATTTTACAATGCATAGCAACTTAAGTATTTTACCACTTATGTCATCGTGATATTGGAGATGCACATTACATATGTTCTTATCTATCTAACTCATTCATGTTTTAACCAATTCAAATGAATGTACTAACACATATAAGTGGCTATATAGCCTTCATGTACAAGTTCTATAAATCTAAAACCAACTTTTTCGATACTTATATAAAAGTAGATATATATTTATTCTATTTTGAAAAACACTAGTTGAAGCTAAATCTGATTCATGCTTTGGAACAATAATCGCCTACTTGTATAAGTGACACAGTTTTGGTACGTCGATGTGTTATCTTATGCAATGTCTCAATTCATGCAACTACCCAAGTAAACGCATTGGGGATGCATTTTCGTTGCTGATAAATACCATGTGTATAAATTTAGTGACTGTGTATTTATAAACGGTCGTCTATGATTAATTGTAAAGTATAATAAAGGGATACTTATAAGCGGTGGCCAATTGATTTATAACATAGCATATATTATATTATTTTGTATATAGTCGTCAAATTTTTGTTGGTTAAAAACCATCTCATCTCTGATGGCTTAATATTGATAAATTTATTTTATTTTATTACGTCACCTTATCTGCAGTATATCTTTTCCAACAACATATAAAGATATTGGTAATCTTATGTGTAATGGGTTAGGTGAAGATACAACAATATATAGTTCATTCATCCTATTTCTACATTTACACAATTGGTTACAAAAACTCTTTCTCAGAAACATCCTTCTTATATATTAAAACAGAAGTCACAACCTTGATTCATGTGTGATTTTTTAAAAAATAGACTTAATGGACCTATTCATAGAAATTCATATTACATTTTAATTCAGACTAATAATAAATAAAATTTTTAAAATATTTTAATCATAATATCTTTTGATATCTTTTCATTTTAAATATAAATATATTTATTTTAAAAGTCTAACAAATCTGTTTGAAAAGATTTTTACAAGATCTTCATTTTCGAAATTATATTTAAATATTTTCACTAATTTCGAAATTAGTTTAAAATATTAGTATACATTAATATATTCAGTTATATAAAATGAAAAATAAAAAAATATATAATATTTTATTTATTATATAATCATAATCAATCATATTAAAATAGAATTATTATATTGAGCTAAATAAAATTATTATATTGAGCTAAATATAATAAAATTGTATTAAATTTATATATTTATATATTTTATTTTCGTAATTATAAATATTTATGTTCAAAAATAAAATATAATATGTTGGTAAGATGGGTTAACATTATCAAACTATATAATACATGTATAAAAATTAACATGTATTTCTATAAAGTTAAAAATATAAAATCTTTGTAACTACTTTAAACCCTTGTTCTAAAAAGCGGCCGAGTTGCCGAGTAATCGTCCGCAAAATCGTGAAGCGGGTAGTCACCGTGGCGAGTTTGGCCAATTCGGATGCATTCTACTGTAGCCCGTATTTTAACCGCCGAGAATGTGGTATACGGTTAAGCGGCCGCGTAATGTTGTTTACGAAACCTAAAAAGTTTTTGAAAAGTTGTTAATATTTGTAGATCTCAGTTAATTATAGTATACAAATCAGGAAAAGCAAGTGAAAACAAAATAAAGAATAAACTGGAAACCATGGATGCGAAGGTTTAGTTGCAGAACCGAATAAAGAGGAAAGAAGATGATGACATCTACATTTTTTCGTATTTTACAAAACAAAATAAATAAAAACTACAGAACGTTATCATTTTTTATTCAAATCATGTTTTGGCTGGCCCAAATAGAGTAAGGCTGCCCATTAACCTAAACTATAATAATATTTGGAATCCACAAAAGTAATATATATGTGTATTATTGAAAATTAAAACCCTATTAAAAATCCCCGAGTACTCCCCGATTTATTTCCGATTTTCCGATAACTCGCTAGGCCCTGATCATCCGCACGCGTTGCGCCTAGCGAGTTTCCGAACAAGGCTTTAAACATAATATATTTTCATTTTAAATATAATATATATTTATATATTATATTTTTAAAATTCTAATAAATATGTGTAAAAATATTTAAACAATAACTTGATGTATTTTAAGTTATCGTTTAGAAATGAAAATAAATAAATTATATCATATTTTATCTACTTTTATAGTCATGATCATGTTAAAATATAATTATTATACTAAAATAAATATGATAAATTATATTCAATTGATAAATTTATAAATTTTATTTTCATAAATATAAACTATTTATTTAAAATATAATATGATGATAGAACGGCTTAAAATTAACAAACTATATAATACATGTCTAAAAATTAACATATCTTACACTTTTATATATACAATAATAAATTATCTAAAATGAATAAGCATAAAAATATTGGTAAAAAGAAATCCAAATTTGAAATACGGGTCAGAATTTATCCAAAATTAAATACAAAATATTTTTTTAATATATTTTCTCATGAATATATTAATTTTCTTAATAACTAAATGCAAATACAGTAAGATAAATATATAATAAGAATTGGCAAATACATAAGGTTTAAATAATTAATTAATTATAACATGTAAATTATAAAATTATTATATTTGAAATATATAGTTATATAAATATTTAAGTATATGATTAACATTAAAAATATATACCACTTATGTTCTAAAACAATAATTTATTTATAAAAAAGTGAAAACAAACATCCGTGCGGTTGCACGGATCAAAATCTAGTTCTAAGTTAAAACACTTTCATTAGAAAGAACGCATTACTTCTATACATACATACATTATCTCTATTGTCATATACATAACATAACGAATTTGGCCACAAAGCACAAAGAATTTGCGGATGTCTACTATATACCGAAATGGTAATAGTGAAGGTCTACTAATTGCAATATTCACATGCAGCTATAGATTTGTATAACCTCTGTTAAATAAACAAAAGTAATCTTGAAAACACAAAACATCTTTTTGAGTATAAAAACAAACCGCCAATTTAGTCATTAGCCTCTTGTTCGCGATGATATTCCTATTCAATACTATCATCTCAAGTGGCCCAAAGACGACAAAAAGATATACACAAATTTCTTTTGAGTAATGAAAATGAAAAATATAAAACATACAAATGTGTGTTTTCAAAACTCGTGGTGGACACTAATAACGAAAAAAAAACAAATAATTCTGAAAAGCGAGGTCCATACCCGGGGAAAAGAAGCAGTTCAGAGTTGATAAATACATAATTACCCCTGAAACAACGAATAAGATTTCCCGCGCAATGGGGAACCAAGAACGAGGGTTTTAGGTGACGTCAGATTGAAAAACAATCGGACGGCTAGCGAAGACGCCGCTTGTCCTTTTGTGGGGCCTACTTGTCTTTTAACATCACCTCTCTGTCCTCCATTAAAACTCGATTGCTCTCCTTAAAACTCGAAACATTTCATTTCTTATTCTCTCATTCTATCATCTTTAAAAAAAAAAAACAAAACATGCATTCAGTTCCAGTGATCCTCACTCTCACTGTACTTACAGTGCTCTTAACATCAACGGTGCAAGTCATCGGATGGCGTCCATACCCTCCCAAAACCAACGGCTCCGATCAAATCTTCGACGCTTCAAAGAAATACGAAGGCTCATCGAATCTCGTCCGCCTCCGTTACCACATGGGCCCAGTCCTCACCAACAACATCACCGTCCACCCAATCTGGTACGGCACGTGGCAAAAATCCCAGAAGAAAATCATCCGTGAGTTCATTAACTCAATCTCAGCCGTCGGATCCAAACACCCCTCCGTCTCCGGTTGGTGGAAAACCGTACAGCTCTACACTGACCAAACCGGATCTAACATTTCCGCTACGGTTCGTTTAGGCGAAGAGAAGAACGACCGGTTCTATTCCCACGGCAAATCCTTAACCCGGTTATCGATTCAGTCCGTGATCAAATCCGCCGTCGCTTCCAGGTCCCGGCCGTTGCCGGTGAATCCCAAAGGCGGTCTCTATCTCCTCCTCACCTCCGACGACGTCTACGTTCAAGATTTCTGTGGCCAGGTCTGCGGATTCCACTACTTCACGTTCCCGTCGATCGTTGGATTCACGTTGCCGTACGCTTGGGTCGGGAACTCGGCGAAGTTTTGTCCCGGAGTTTGCGCGTATCCCTTCGCCGTACCGGCGTTTATCCCGGGGATTAAACCGGTGAAGTCGCCGAACGGTGATATTGGTGTGGATGGGATGATAAGTGTGATCGCTCACGAGATTGCTGAGCTGGCAACGAATCCGTTGGTTAACGCTTGGTACGCAGGAGCTGACCCGGTGGCTCCGGTTGAGATAGCGGATCTTTGCGAGGGTATCTATGGTACTGGAGGTGGTGGTTCGTACACAGGACAGATGTTGAACGATGATCGTGGTGCCACGTATAATGTTAACGGGATCCGACGGCGGTATTTGATCCAGTGGTTATGGAACCACGTGGTTAGTTACTGTACCGGACCCAATAAGCTTGATTAGTGATTGGTTTAATGTGCTGTTTGCGTTTTTATTTTTGTATCTCGGGATCTTTCGGTGTTGAGTTCGATGGATGAATGGTGCTTTTGTGTGGGAGAAAATTGTCGATTGTGTAATGCATAATTAAATTAGTTGATGATAGTTTAAGTTTGTTGAATATGTGGAGCATGTCAATTATGTTATTATGTTTACATATATAACATATGATTCGTATTGGCTTATCTTTCTTGTTGACACAATGGCAATCTTAATGTGATATGTACATCTTGGCCTCCTTTTTGTAATGTTATTTTCAAAGGCTGTCAATAATGCTCGGATTGTAATTTCGAATGTTGCACGAGTTTCAGACAAAACTTATGCTATGATTTGGTTTACTTTTAAGAATTTTAAAATTCAGCTTTTGCTGATGGACCAGTGATGATTGTAATTGCAAACACTGATTAAACATTTATGATGAATTTAGATATTTCAAAATCTTCCTGATCAAGTTGGTTAATGTTTTTTCTACGAGGAAGCATATGTTCATCAATGGTTGATCTCGAACACAGATTGACATGTTTAAATTTTCAGATCAAGAACTTCTTTTTAATATTTTTTTCTATTGTTTTTTATGTGAATACACACCTATTTCAATTATTCACGTGTCACACAAATATGATATTTCTAACATGGCTGGCCATATCCAGCAATCTCAAGAGCTTGGACCGCTTTTTCCCATTCTGCTCCAAGAGGTGGAGCCGAAACGAAGATATGTGTTAAGGTCAAATTTATCCCTGGTACAAATGTATTGGGAGATATTAAGAGATATATTCTCAAAATATAACATATAATAAAAGTAAAGAAAAAAATTCAGAAGACAAGAGCATAAATCATGAAATGTACAGAGATATTTTTGAGGAGTGAAGAGGGTAGGTGGTGAAAGATCCAAACCTAACATAATCATCCTTTTAATATTTTCTTTTGGATTTTTATTTCATCGCAAATTTTTTACCCTGATTTGAGGCAATCATTTTCCCATATATGTTTTGTTTTTCAATTAGGCAATCTTATAACTTGTTTACCTTTTTTCACTAATTAGGTAATCTTGTTTATCTTTTCTTTGGTTGCTTTCACTTAGGTAATCTAGTTTACTTTTGATTAGATTCACTCTTGCTTAAAGACGCTAAAACAAGAGAGAAGGGAGAGAAGAGAGAGAAAGTAAAACTCAGACGGGGCTCGGCGGTCGGCCGGTGCGTGAGCGTCCGTGCCGTCGCCGGAGCTCTTGTTCTTTTCAGATAAAGATCCTAGTGTTTCGAGTAATATATCCCGGAGGCGGAGGCTCTCACAGATCCGTCGCCGCCGGTCTTTTGTCTCCGCGGCGGGGAAGCTTCTTCAGTTCCGACGTCATCGGCTTTAGTTTTTGTTTGATGAAGGCTTCCACAGCCTTGCGTCACCGGCTTCGTCCCCTAGTCTTTAGGGTTTAAGTTTATATCGTTTGTTCCCTTCTTTCTGGTTTTGTTTCTTGTTTCGGTTGTTTGTGTGTTCATCGGAGGAGAGTGAAGTGCTCCGACGGAAAGGGTGTTGTTGCATGCGCTGATTTATTTTTGGATGGATTTGTTTAACGGTGGTGGATGAGATCTCGCCACGGCGATTGATTCTCTCCGGTTTAAGATCCCCAAAGATGGTTTGAGGTGAAGAGTGATGGAGCGATGGAGCTTTGGTTTGGCCGGTGGATCCGATGGTTGGATCGTCGGAGTTGACAGGAAGCGATGGTGACGCGTTGGCCTCGTGACACGTGTACCCTCGACGGTGAGGATGGCAACACGTGTCCAAGCATCAAAAATCGGATCTGCGAAGCGTCCGACTCTACTTTCTTTAGGTTTCTAGGGTTTCTCATGTTGGGCCGTCGGTCTTGACCCATTTAGGGATTGGGGTTGCCCGTTTGGTTTGTTAGGCTTTAGTGTGAGTTTTTGTACTGGGTTTAGCCCGTTTTATTAATCAAAATCATCCGGTTGGAAAAAAAAATCTAGTTTACTTTTGATTCACTGATGCAATCTTGTTTACTTTTTTTCTTTCACTTGTATCAGAGGGGTCGTTTTCATTGAGCATTTGAATGGTACAAAGGAAAACCATTACAATTTAAAGAGTAGGAGCACAACAGAATTTTCAGAGTATAAACTTTTACCAGTATTAGTAGACAAGTTGTCTGAGACAGCCACTGAGTACATATAATGTATGAAAACAGAGAAAGAAGCTGCAAAAGGAAAGCGTATAAGTTTTGTTCATCATAACCCTTGTTTAAAAACAGTATTCATCATCACACGAGTTATTCTATTGTGACTCATCTCGACAATATATCATTAATGCCATAGGCAGATAGGCTTACACTGTACTGTTGCATGTATTTTGAAAAACAATGATTACATATTGCTTTGTGAAAATATCTAACTGCCCAAATTCTAGTGCATATACTTTAGTAAATTAGTATATATGGTTGATTCGTGTGTTGTATTGATTTGTGATTGTGTATATGATACATGAATGCACACTTAAGTATATATTTGGTAGATTCGTGTGTTGTGGTGTTTGATTTGTGTGTGGTCATGATGAAACATGAATGCAAATACGCTTGTAATGTTGTTCTTACTTGACGGATATGTTGATGATGGGCAATATTTAATTTTTCAATCTGATTTGTTTTCTCTAGTAAATCCAATACTTACTTTTCTAGTATTCTTTCCGTTTTATAAAGTTACGTATTTTAGAGAAATTGTTTTTTTTCAAAAAGATCTATTTTTCGAATTTTAATGCATATTTTATTAACTAATTGCAAATTTCAAAAAATTTAATTGTACTTATTGAATTTTATTGGTTTAAAATTATAGAAAAAATAGTAAAAAATTATGCAAATTTAATGTGTTTTATTAAAATGTGTGAAACACTTAAAATATGTAATATTTTGAAATGGAGGAAGTAAATAAACACTGAAAACTAGAATTAAACACCGGGAAATCCAAAAGAGAGAGAAACAAGTATAATCTCACTTGCTAGAATAACATTAATATTAAAAGTTTGTTTAAAATTTTATATATGTTTATATATTTGATGTGTTTTTAGTTATATTCGATGTTAAACACCCTTTTGACATTTTATTAATTTTTATTATTATCATTCATTTCTGTTATATTTTTATATAATGAAAACACATGCTCATCGTTACTCTTGTATGCGGCTGACCATTTTCTCCTACACAATAGTTTTAATGATTCTGATTTGGTTACAATGTGATCTTATTTTGGAAGTGATATATTTTAAGGTGTTCGTTTTATTTATTTTCATTTGATTTAATTAAAATTAGTTTTATGTATATGTAATAGATGTATTTTTCTACATTGTTCTAAAAGAAAAAATCATTCATTTCTTTTTTCAAACATTATTCAATGTTTTCCTATTTTATTGTGATAATAATTAAGTATAATAAATTATGTTATAACACAAATCATGAATTACTTTCGGTCTTATACATATTTTCTTGAAATTTTATATATGCATCCATAATCATTTTAATATAGTATTTTCTTAACTAATTTTATATATGTATGAATTTTAAACTGCACGTACATATATTTGCTAGAGTTTTTGTGCACCTACAAAAAAATAATTTAGGAATCGTCATGTTTGTGATAGTTAAGAATATATGACCTCAGTTCTTTTTTTGTTTTATGTATAAATATCAGTCATCTTGCAATAAGAATCTCAAAAACACATTCTTAATTTTTTTTTTCGCTGTGAGATGTATAAGTATTTGTTTTAGATTTATTATATTTTTTTATTAAAATATTTTTTCATCTAGTAATTTAATCTTTAATAGTTAACATTTTGAATTCTTATTGTAATTTTGTTTTCATGTGAAGAGCGATGTGAATTATTTACATTTGGTTGTTGAGCGTAATAGATATATAACTAACAAGCATGACAATTGATTGTTGCACTAACAAGAATACTTATTTGATATACATAATTTTATGTTTTCGTTACTACTTGTTATTTAAAAAATAAAATAGGTGGTGAAAGACTTGAATTATATCTTTTTCATTTTTATTTTATTTTCCAAACTGATTTTAACCTTTCTTGATTATATATTAATTACTTCTTTTGTCGTCTACCCATAGATTATATATTAATTACTAAATTTGGTAATGTAGTCAATCTTTATGAGCTTGATAATCATTTTTTTGTAAAGATTAATTCTTTTTTATTTTTGGCGGACCTTATTTGATGAGACGTGAAAAAATATAATCCTAAATGGATTATCATACTTTATGTTTTATGAATTTACTTAATGTATTATTTTTTGAATTTCTATGACTTATATTATTAATTTTGCATTAAAGTAATTTCTTACGGGAATATCTATATAAAAAATTTGGTTGAATTTATAATGTACTATTATATAAAAATTAGACATGTACTATTATATACTACTACTTTAATATATTTGGTGTGAATAATAAATAGATGCAATATGTAATTTTTTTGTAAAAGTAAAATATAAGGTGGCACAAAGAGAAGAGAATAGCATATAACTTTATTAGTATATATTTATAAGAAATGGAAAAACTGATCATAAGTTTTTTTTAAATGATCATAAGTTTCATCTGTTAGAATCTCATTTAGGACTGAATAAAAGAAAATGTTTTTTCATAGTTAAGATGAGTTAATCAGTCGTAGAAAGTAGAAACATATACAAAGAGAACTGTTGAAATATAGTATTACATACAGTGAAACCTCTATAAATTAATATGTTGGGACTACACCAAAACTATAATTTTTTTTATTAATTTATAGAGATATTAGTTTATCGATATACTAATTGAACCAAAAACTTAATTTGAGACTGTAAAATTATATTATTTTATAGAGATTTTTAGTATATATTAATTTATGAAGTATTAATTTAAAGAGGTTATACTGTACTTTTTTTAGTTTTATATATTTCACAAAACAATATAGAAAACAAAATTTAAACTAAATTAACAACTGGTTCGACGGTTAAGATGAAAAATCAAGCCATTGTATAAATTATGGGTCAAAAGACGTGAAGCTGGATGTCAATTGCTAAAAAAAAAGTTAGAGAGAAGGCTACAAGTAAAATTCCATAAGCTTAGACAAGATGTTGAAAAGAAAATTACTGGTTTACTTTATTTTTCAATCTAAAAAAGAATAATTCTATAATAAAGTTTGAATTTGCTCTAATGGTATTCTATTTTAGAATAAAATTAATTTTATATTTAGAGTAAACCTATTTTTTACTCTATTATAGAATGAAAAATAGAATATCATTAAAATATTTTTATGTGAAAGGAAAAAGGAAAAGAACAAAAGAAACATTTATAAAATGGGCATAATGAGAAGAGAATCAACATCATGATAATCAACATCAAAACAATGATAACAAAGGAGCAAATCAATAGCACGGTGTTTTGGTAGTGGGAGGAATGGACTTAGCGGCGCCTCCTAAAAGGGCCCCAACACTTGACTTTCTCTAACAAATTCCGGTGATTCATTATTGTGTTGTGCTATATATCTACTCTATTAAAATAGAGTCTTATTTTTATCTACTGTAAAATGTGGTTAGATCAATTCACAAGAAATCCAATATATATTACTTAATATTTAAAGAAAAATGGAAAGGATATTATTCTCCTACATTGTAGATTTTTGTGACCATGATCTTAACAATAGTTTGGTAAATATTATATATTTAAATATTTAAATAGTAAATACATTTATTTGACAAATATATACTTCCTCCGTCTCTAAAAGATCCATGTTTTAGAGAAAAAAAATTGTTTCAAAAAAATACATTTTTTACATTTTCAATACATTAATTAATGAAAAATTGTATTTTTCAAAAAATACAATCATGTTTAATAAAATCTCATTGGTTAAAAGTTATTGGAAATAGTTAATTAATAAAAACAATGTATTGGAAAATACAATTTTATATGACAATTTTATATGTTTTCTTAATAAATGTGAAAAAAATATAACATGGATCTTGTAGGAACAGAAGGAGTATTTGGTTTACATAATCGTAGGTATATCTATATATTATATAATTATTGTAAAAAACATTTTACATAAATTTTCGCATCTATATATATACATAATATTTTGGGATCCCGTATTTTATTTGAAATAGAAAATATTGTTATAAAAATGTAAAAATAGTAAAAATTACGATTTTAAAAAAAATAGAATATGATCGAGGTTTAAATTATTGTAACAAAAAATAAATTTCACATATATTTTAGTTATATAATATATAATAATAAAATCAGTTACATTACTATTAATTTAAATTTTGTAATAAAATGATAACAATATCTGCGCATCCGCGTGGGTTAGAATCTAGTTTTACTTATAACCATCCCTAAAAGTCGTGACAAAAAAAAAAAAAAAAAAAAAAAAAACCATCCCTAAAAGTTGTTTGCTTTTAGCCGTTTATACAAGAAGAAGACTTAGTCACATTGTTAAGTATTCTTTTGGCCGGTCCATTCATATGACTGACTTGTAGCCAAATGGTGCTAGTATAGTATATTAAGTCTCGTACTCTTGCTCCGTTGCTGGTCCGATTGGGTATGGCAAAAACACCAAATTTTCAAACTAGACCAAACTATACTTTCTCTAGAAACAAAAATGTATGTTATTAACAATGAATTTTTTTTTAATAAACTAATTGTAGTTTATTAACTTTTGTATCCAAAACAAACCGACCACAGTCGAACCGGATATTTTTTTTTATGTTTTAACTAGTATTTCTCTATCTACAAAAACAAAAATCCAAAATCCTGCACACATGAAATGAAGCAAATGGTCAATTCTAGGTTCAAAAAAATCAATTATTAAATAGAATTATTGTTGGTGAGTTTCTCATATTAGAATACTAATATTTTAAATAATTTAATTGTATAAATAAAATTTAATAGTAAAAAATCACAAATTCAAAAGAATTATTAGTGGTTTAAAAGTATCTCACAATTTTTTGAGAGTCATGAGACTTTTTTTTAACTTTTTATATTTCTCTCTCTCGTATTGTTATTTTATTATTATTTTTGCGAAATTTTTTTTGGAGATTACCAATATTGATGTTTTAAATAGACCAGATCTGCGCCTTTAATTTCTTTATAAATCATAAGAAACCAGCGCCTCCCTGCACTAGACCAGGTCGGCATGTGGATATTTATTCACTATCAGTTCATATAAATATACTAAAGTGTGAGCGTTCTCTGTGTTTGTAATGGCTCGACTCTTTTTGCTACAATCATTTCCAGGACAAAAAAATTACAAAATCATCGGTGACATTTTTTTTTGGTAACAAACTAATTTATAAATCTAAACGGAGATTTCAATACAAGTCGAGGCATGGCTATAGAGAGCAGACTTCACAAGAGAGTCCGCTACACCATTGTTTTCACGACGAACAAAAAAAAACAAAGACGAAAGAGAAAGACTAAGATAGTAACTTGATATCCATGAGAACTCCAAAAAACTCCACCAAATATGACTTCGAGTTTATAGCTCTAGCGAGCTCTTGTGAATATGTTCGAAATCAGATGTTAAAGAGGGAGATCTATATATACTTACTAAGTGCTTTCTTGCACTATGCACATAAATAAAAATATTAAAATTTAAATCATATTTAAAAAATAAATATTTGTTAATTTTTAGATTTTATTATTTTCTAACAATATTTTAATTTTAAATTTTAATTTAATTATATGTAAAAAATAAGATAAAATAAATATTTTGTTATAATTTTTATTTAACATATATATATATATATTTATATCTATATACTTAAAACTTTATTCATTGTAATAATTTTATCTGTTTATTTTAGTTAAAATATATTAAATAAAATTTTATAAAATTATTGCTAGGAATATAATTTCAAAACGTAAAATTAAATAATATTTCTAAAATTTGTAGATATTAAAAAGAAACTAATGATAATGGAGTTAGAAAATTACAGTTTTTTAAAAAACACTGCATAAATATTTGAAGATTTGTTTAAGTAATAAAATTATTTAAACTAGTAAAATATTATTATATTTCTATTTCTACTATTATACTATTTATTATTATGTTAATGATGATTTATGAATTATTACAATATTCTAAAACAATTACCAAAAATATAAAACAACATTTAATATATATTCACATGTGATGACACATGTCAAATTACTTTATCAATAATGTCCAGGAGATTTATTTTGTAGTCTCAGTTCATTTAAAAGGAATTTGGTTGCAGGGATTATGCCTTCACCGTAAACACTTATCATCTCTTTGTGTACGTGCAAGATCCGTGTGCAGCCCCAGCTTCATCTTTAGCTCCTCCATGTTTGAAGAACTTATCTCTCAGCAATGTTCTTTTGCTCAACGAAAGCGAATCCTCTTCAAATACTGATATATCGTTGACGCAAAGCACTTGGCGACTTGGCGTATATGTAGCTATAGAATACTGCACAAAGACACCATAGTTAAAGAAACAAATGCACATAAAATAACACTTGCGTGCATTTAGATTTTTATGTTTAAAGCTAATAGATTATATTTTTCTATAATGCTTACATGTTTTATGACAGTAAACAATAATAATTTTTTTAAAAATAATTTTATGCTATATATAAATCATATAAGTAGAACTAATTGTATTTTCCAGATTTAGAAAATCTCACGGAAGAAGAGTTGCTAGAATTGTACAATTTTAAAAGATAAAAGGTACTGACAATTTTTGATGGAGTAATGTATTACAAGCGTTATTTTTCAAGTGGCGTTTGAAGGCTGAATGGCTTGACAAAGTCCCAAAAACCAGATTTTTAATCCAAGTCATTGGATGAACACATAAAAATTCATCATATTAAATAACTTAGGCACAATGGATCAAACAAAACAAGCAATAGGGACCGTAGCACTGACTATTGGAGTATTACAACTTCAAAAATACTGATCATCAATAGATAAATTAAAATTTATCATCAAACATAATTTCGATGGTCCTCCACTCCTAGGAACAAACAAAATATAATTGTTCAATAAGTGGCTCACATCTTTCGTATCTGAATGAACATTCAGAGTTTAGAATGATGATATACAATCTATTGGGCAAAAAAAGACTTATGCATGCTACTATATGATTGTTTCAAAAAACAAATGCTACTATGTTTCTTCCCAATTTTACTAGGTTTCACATTTTATATGCTGATTTTAAAGAAAAATATTCCATTATCAAAATAATCATAGGTGACGAGTTAAAAAACAAAAATATAGTAAACTCGTAGAAGAGAAGACAGCAATATATATAGGCAACATACGAAAGAAGTATGTTAATATATTTGGATGTACGTTGCTAGCCACGATTCCACCGGAAGGTTACATCCAAGTTCTGGCGTCTAAGGCCTCACTACCACGACTCCCTCCGACTCTCTCCGGCAGTTTCATCGTACCTTTCAGATACACTGATGGAATTGGAGATGAAAAGAGCATCAACCCTTTCACCATCTAGCTCACTGAACAATTATATTTACTCTACGGAATGTTTGAGATTCACATAGTCTCCCGGGTCAATATTGTCGGTATTAGGGCTAACCTCGTCCGTCTAATGAGTCATTTAGCCAAATCTAGCTTCGCGACCGGCAGTTATGCCCCATTCCAGACCTTTTTGTTTGAATATTTCAACTTCAACATCAATTCCTACTATCTCATGCTCGTTGGAACAACCGTTTCATGGACAAAGTGAAATTTATCTACAGGTTTCCTTACTTAGAGAAAGCCTCTCCTTCTAACATTTCTATCCTCTGTATTATTGTACTGTTTTTGGTGTTCATTTTACTATCGAGTATACCTCCGGTTGCTATCGTCTTACTGTTGAGCACGGCTCCGGTTGTCGTTCATCTAAGCCCGCAAGACCTTTTAATTTTAATATAATCAGTTGCACGGATTGCAAAAAACTAATTTCTTTCTCCAAGACCTATCAGCCACGGTCGTCTTTCTTGGCCAGATCCTCGTTTCTCTGGCGTTCGGCGCTCCTAGCCGTCCTACACGTAAGAAAAGTAAGATACAATGACAAAATCTGAATATCGAGAATTTAATTCGAGTTCGTCCTACACGTAAATCGAAATCCTTCGAGCATAACAATAACATCCTATAAGAAAGGAAAGAAAATCTCCAAAAAGGCCCCAAAAAAACCAAGGCTGGAAAATATCTACTATGGGGCATCCCCTCCACGATTCTCTCGTCTTGCCTCCAGGTCAAACATTCCTTCTCACATGATAGGAAGAAAAGGTTCTCATGCTAATTCTGGGAGATATTTGACAACCATATTAAAACTCTATGCCTATTATAGCACTATATGAGTTATCTACTGGCTCAGGCACGACCTCCCGTTCATAGGCAGGAAGACATCTTGCTAATGAAAGCATATCGAGACTTCTATTATCTGATCTGACTACACGCTATTTAGATCAGATAATTCTACGGCTACGCAACCATAAGACCATGTGCCACTAAGGCTCTGAGCCATAATACATATATCACTACAAGAAATATCGGTATTAATAGCACCCGAAAAATGCTATCATATCGTTTTCATAGCGTTTCGAAGAACGCCGTGATAGCCGCAGCTATAATAGACCCCCCCCCTAGCGTAGCGTTTTTCGCGTGCTGTAACAATATACAGATATTATAGCGTTGGCCCTGTGTTATATTATACCTATTTATAGCGATTTCTTTTCGCTATTTAAATATTTTATGTGGCACTTTTCGTGTGCCATAAAATATTTTGTTATGACATTTGTTTTTTGTCATGGAATACCTTTTTGTAACTCAGTTTGTTTTGGATTTTTGAACATTTAATAGCAATTTTTTTGTGCCATTGAATATTATAATACAGCGTTTTACTTGTGCTATAACGTTTATTTTCATAGGTAATACTGAATAGCTAATATTTTCTATATTGACACATTTTTCGGTTTGATTTACTATTTTTTTTTATGGGATATAGAATTGGAAAATATTGTAAAAAAAGAAAATTAAAAAATAGAAATTTTAGTAATTGTAACCAGACTAGAAATATGCAAAAAGCACTATAATGTGCTGACAATTGATTCATCATATAGCAAAAAAACACATACATAAACAACAGACATAAACAACATACATAAACAACAATTAGTAATGACGGCCAGACTTGGTTCGCGAGGACTGTCCTTGTGCTTGTGGTGGGCGTCTGAAAAGAGATGAGTTTCTGAACATTGGGTCGATGTCTTCTTCAGGTTCCTCAATGCGTGTCAAGTAGCCAAGAGAGGTTCTGAACTCTGTTCTGGTTATCTCCTCCACATCATTTCCTCCCGAGGACTGTCCTCGTTCTTGTTCTCTGTTGAGTGCTTCTTGTTGTGGTTTTTGTTTTTGGAGTAGTTGTGGTCTCACTCCAGATGCCGGCAGTGCACATACGATGCTCTTCCTTCCTTCCATTATAGTTTCTATACTGTAAAGTTAACACAAGTTAGAACTTTAATAGATATTTGAATATGAATATCTAAACTGAAAATGAAAACTTATTCGAAGAAGAAATAATAAATCGAAGATGATATTTGAAGAAGAATAAATGGAAATCGAGTATCTCTGACCTTTGAAGAAGTTCCCAACCCAGATCTGTGAGGGTTCGAATCTATAAGGATCTGTAAGAGTTGTTACCTTTTTAATTAGAGAAATATATAATAATCATACAGATGAAATAAATCTAGGGTTTAGACTTTAGAGGGCGCAGACCTTTTGATATGGATGAGTTCGATGGAAACCCAGAGAGAGAAATCGTGGTCGCTTAAGAGAGAATCATGGTTGTTTGAGATGGAATCGTGATGGGTAGACAGTGATTAGTGGTGGGTCGAGGTGGGCTCGTGGTGTCACAAAGAGATTTGTGGTGGTTTGAGATAACTCTCTAACCTAGTTTGCGGTGGGCGTACGTTCTGAGAGAGAAGGAAGGAGATAAAAGAAAAAACAATTCTGAACCGTTAGATTAACATTTACGAACGGACAAGATTATGATCCTTGCCTTAAAATAATCAACCAATAGGAAGAGAGAACGAGGATAGCTGATGGATGGTGGATTATGGGCCTTTGATCTGAGATATCAATCGATGGCTATTAAAAAAAGAAGAGAAATTATGTTTCTGGTTATTTATAAATATTTTTAAAATTATCTAAAATTTGTAAAAAATATAATCATGATTCTAAAATATAAATCTAACTTTAGACATCAATTTCTAAATATATAAACCACTAAACACTTTAACTACACCAATATACCCTAACCCTCAAACTAAACACTACATATGCTAACCCTTTCACAAGAAAGATAATGTGGAAAGGGAACTACATCATGTATTTTGTGATTAACATATAATTTTGTCTTAATGTGTGTTATAGTTTCTTTAAAACGACCTCAAAACTATGATTAGAATAAACCTTAAAAGAAATCTCTAAACCTAATCACTAACAAAAACATGAGAATCCTAACCCCTATCCTTGCCCTAAACCGAGAATAGTGATTTGTTCTTTGTAAACTAGATATGGACATTTATCTTATTGGGCCTTTGTAAAACTGAAATGATAAAATGGATCAAACACAATAACATAAAGTCTTAACTTAAGTAAATCATTCAAACCATACAAACATTTCAATCCATCCGACACATGAAAAAAAGAGAAACACCGAGTAATTGAAAAACAAAAGCCATGTTCTGAAACAGCAAACACCAAGTCATTTATGTCAACAAGAACTTAAATAGTTGCATGGTTCCTTCTGCTCTTTTGTCAAACCTGAAAAGTAAGACATAACCTTCGGTTCACATTTATGCAAGAGTGCTTCCAAGTGAGAAAGAACAAAAAAATAAAC
The DNA here is from genome assembly GCF_000309985.2 of Brassica rapa. NCBI lineage: Eukaryota > Viridiplantae > Streptophyta > Magnoliopsida > Brassicales > Brassicaceae > Brassica > Brassica rapa. The sequence goes on from NC_024796.2 coordinate 8,381,832, forward strand.
AAAACTCTCACCGTTATAATTTTATCCTCTGGCCAAGCAAGAGTGCTTCCAAGTGCATCTTCCATATACTCAATCTCAGATGAAGTCCTCCACACAGATGCATCTTTCACCTTCACAACATCCACAAAGACTCTACAAGCACCAAGCCCCAAAGGCTGAAAGTGGACAAGATGCTCAGGATTACTCGAAGACCAACGTCCTTCAGCGACGATCACCTTGTTTCCAGACAGATCCAGCAGCTGGATTTTTTGATTTGGCTTGAATTTGTTACGCTGCAATCACAGAAAGCAAAAACGAAGCCAAAATTCAAGCATCACAGAAAGCAAAAATGAATCAAACAATTCAACAATATAGTTGTACCTCAGATCTGCGAAGAGGAGATGCAGGAGTAAATGGTTTCTTAGGAGCTGGTGGAGTTAATGGAGACTTCTGATTCTTAGAAGATGAACTCACTGCTTTAGAATCTGATTGTTGACGACGTGGAGAATCTGTTATATCCGGCTCAAACACAACGCAATTTGCAGGCCATGCTACATAACAGTTCAGAAAATCCTCCATATTTGTCTTTCCTACAGTAGGCCTCCATATGAATGCCGTTGGGTTTAGTACCTCATCGACAAACACTTTTACTGCATTAGGACCAAGAGGAAGTCCATTCACCAATGATTTTGGTTCTTTAGTCTGCCATCGGCCTAAAGCAACCACTTCCTCCTTCTGTATATAGTCCATGAGCTTGCATTTGTTAACTGAACTTGTGAAAGGGCTCTGCCAAACACAACAAAGACATCGAACAAAAATGACTCAGAATCATACTCAGGTATAGAGGAAAATCATACTTAGGAACAGAGAGAGAAGAAACTTAACTGTAGGAGCATTGTCTTCTGGAATGAGACCTGCTGTTGCAACAATACAGTGATCAGAATGCCATGCAATCATTTCGCCAACTGCATCCTCCATAGTAAACATATTATGTGCAGGTCGCCATAAAAAAGTGTCTGCTTTTATTGCAGTTTCAACCAAAACCTTCACAGCGTGAGGCCCTAAAGGAACCCCATTAACTAACTCATCAGCTTCAGCTGAAACGACCCGTCCCTCAGCAACTTTCTCATCGACAGAAGCCCAGTCAACCAGATAACACTTGGGAAGTGATCTGGTATTATTTACACTCTACATGAAGTACAAGCAATGTCAATGAAATGCAACTATACAATTTTATAGACAGAGTAAGCCAGATTAATTAAATTCATACCTTGTTATAGGAGTTTTCACTGACATCAGTTGCAGGACCCTGATTATTCATTCGGCGAAGGGCCTTCTGTAAATCATTAACCTGTTCCTGCAGAGAGACCTGTTTTTGTTCCATTGCAGCGATATAGTTGTCCTTAACCTGTAAACAATTCAATTTGGTCATGCTAATGCCTCTGCCCATCGCTCGCAACCGTCCAGGTTGATCAGGTCCCAGTATCTGAGATAGCATATCGTTCTTTGGATTTGTTGTCGTTGAATCGGCATGACCCTCAAGTTCGATCTCTGATGCCTTTCTCTGGAAACACATTAAAATTTCAATAATCACAAAGCAGCAACCAGCAGATCCAACTTCTTAAAATCAATATGAAAACTTACAATCTTTTCAGCTGCATTAACATTGACAAGAGTACCATCCTTCTTTGTTCGTGATTTCACCCAAACTCGGAGCCTCGACACTTTTGATGGATCTTCACTTGACTTTACCAAATCTTCTCTCAGCCTCACCATTCCCTTACGGCCGCAGGTGTGAGGAATCTGATTCTGTCTTCTTTCTTTGTAAGAGTCGCTGACAACCTTAAAGGCCTGACTGGTCTTCTCTTTGACAAATTTACGCCATTCAGCTGTAGAAACATTGTTCGGTTGCAAGCTCATCCTACCTTTAATGGTTGGAGCTTTTCTAACAGATGTTACCAGACGTGATTTGGATGCTCTCCACAAACATCCCATCTGCTTAAACACAGCAGCCTTTTTAAAGTCTTCGTCCATGTCAAACCTCATCTGTAGTCAGCAATGAGACACATTCAAATACAAGTAAAATGGATCGTAGTTAAATGTAAATTTTTTTCTTATTACCTCAATAGATTTCCAGAGCACAGTCTTGATTTCTTCACTGACTTGTCTCCAGTTATCAATGATCACCGGAACATGTTCACGAACTAAGGGACCCAAGTAGGAGGATAACAGTACAGAACCTGGACCACATGGATCCCCCATATCTGTGAAGTCGACATGTTGCCTTTCAGTTGGATCCTTGGCAATGTGTTTCATCTTTGTAGGTCCTCGGCGTCTTTTACGCTGTGATGTAGTAGCTGTGTCAGTCTGAGTCTGCACATCATCATTTGCTTCTTCCTCCATTTCATTCTCCTCCAAGTCCTCTGCTTCTTCCTCCATTTCATTCTCCTCTGTCCTCATTTGATTATGTAACCAGTGAAAGACCTAGAGCTAAGACGAGGACCGTAGGCCAGCCATTTTAGTGTCTCATCGTGATTCTCTGAGCTAATAGGTATCTATAACAAAATATGTTAAGTGTCAATACATATCTATAGCCAAAACCAGAAAACTAAATTGTTGCTCATACTATGAAAATTACCTGGTCTTTTAACCAAGAAGCAAATTTTTGTGAATGAAGTCTCCATAATGTTGTTGCATCACGTCTACATTTTTCATTAGTGTCCTGTAGATGCTGTAGGTGCATGCTTCAAAAGGATTCAAACAATGTATTAGCTACGCTATAAAGTCACAAGCGACAGTAACTAAAAAAACAACAAGTAGCTTTGAAAGACTTACTCCACATAAGGTTCGACGATTGCCATATTCTGAATCACAGCAAGATGTATAATCTTCATATCCTTCTCAGAAAGAACACGACAAGTGGCTGCAGATATTGGACGGCCTTCAAGAATAGAGCTGCTCTCGAACTCAGTATTTCTATCAGGTTTCTCCTCATAACTTGTTGTTTTTTTCAAGAACTGACTGCAGAACCTAACACATTCCTCTGCAAGATACGCTTCAGCAATACAACCCTCTGGTCTTGCAAGGTTTCTTACAAAGTCTTTCAGCACTTTCATGTATCTCTCAAATGGGTACATCCATCGGAAATGAACTGGTCCACATAACCGAGCTTCCCTGGCTAGATGAACTACCAAATGCATCATTATATCGAAGAAACTTGGAGGAAAAAACCTCTCAAACATGCAGAGGGTTTCCACAATTTCAGTTTCCAATACTGTAATTTTCTCTACATCGATTACCCGCTGACAGAGATGATGGAAGAAAGCACACAGGCGGCCAATAGCTATCCTAACACCTTTAGGTAATAATCCTGTCAAAAATATAATTTGAGAATAGAGTCAGGACATCTTAATCTTGACTATTAGAAAGTTTAAAGACTCAGTTAATACCTCTAATAGCAACTGGGAGAAGCTGTTGCATCAAGACATGGTAATCATGTGATTTCAATCCTGATATCTTAGATTCTTCTAACTTCACACACCTTGATATATTTGAGCAATAACCATCCGGACCTCTGAAGTCCGATAGCCGCTTGCAGAATACTTTCTTCTCTTTGCTGGACAGAGACCAAGGAGCGGGAGGAAGGTATGTTCTTTTCCCACGGGGTTGAGGATGTAAATCCTTCCTAATACCCAGCAGTTCCAGATCTTTTCTCGCGTTAAGACCGTCTTTTGATTTTCCACAATGCAACAATGTAGCTATAAGGCTTGCAGCAACATTTCTTTCCACATGCATAACGTCTAAGTTGTGTCTAACTGGTAGATCCTAGACAAAACAAACACAGATAATAGTGTCAAAGGAAGGTGGTGACTGCACAATTAAGAAAAACTGATATATCTTCAGATTAGAAACATACTTCCCAATAAGGCAACTTGAAAAAGATTGACCGCTTCTTCCATCTAGATAGCTCTTCCTCATCAACTGCTTCTTCCTCTTCCTCTGAATCACTGGATTCATCATCCGTATTGGAGTCTGATCCAACCGTCTCATTAATCTTCCTCTTCCTACCAATTACTTTCACATTTCCAAAATCATTCTTGTAATTTCTAAGTATATGGCTTATGTTATGACCACTCAGAATTCTACCCTTTTTCCCATGCTCTGCTTTCCCATCAAACCATGCTTTCTTTCCTCTATAAGGATGTGTGGGAGGAAGACCTTTCCGATGGGACATATAAACGTGCTTCCTGCAGTTACTCAACCACATACTGTCTGTGTTTTTTCCACACACAGGACAACCCATTTTGCCCTTTACTTTGCAGCCTGCAAGATTCCCATATGCTGGAAAATCCTGAATAGTCCAGAGAAGCATAGCTCTTAATGTGAAAGTGGTGTGGTTGACTGCATCATACGTTGACTCTCCTTTTTCCCACAGGTGGTTTAGATCCTCTATAAGCGGTTCTAAGTACACATCAATATTGTTACCAGGTTGGCTTGGACCAGGAATCAGCAACGACAACATGATGTTCTCCTCCTTCATACACTTTTCAGGTGACATGTTGTAAATGACAAGCAAAACAGGCCAACAGCTGTAGTTCACATTCTTCATGTTGAAAGGATTGAACCCATCTGTGGACAGCCCAAGCCGAAGATTTCTTTCTTCAGCGGCAAATGAAGGGTATCTGTCATTCATTTGATTCCAAGTAACAGAATCAACCGGATGTCTGCTTTTTCCATCAGTGCTCTTATTAGTAAAATGCCACCTCAAGTCCTTTGACATGTCCTCTGACCTGAACATCCTCTTCAGCCGTGGGATTATGGGAAAATACCTTAGAACTTTCTGTGGAATACCTTTCTTCACATCACCTGTGCGCAAGTTAATCTTCCATCTTGAAGCATTGCATTTCGGACATTTGTCTAGCTTCTCAAACTCCTTTCTGAATAGACAGCAGTCATTCACACAGGCGTGTATCTTCTCATAACCCATATCAAAAGATCTCAAAAACCTCTTCACTTCGTACAAGGACGTGTGCAAGACATTATCCTCGGGTAGCATCTGTGGCAAAGTCTCAAGCAGCAGATCGAAGCTTCTATCAGACCAACCACTCTGTGTCTTTATCCTAAAGAGTGAAACAATTGCAGAGAGCTTGCTGTGGTTAGCACAACTTGGATACAGAGGTGTTTCTGCATCGGCTAGCTTAGCAAGAAACTCATCTTCTGCCTTATCTTCACCTTCAGCAACCTCACTTAAGTCACCATGCCTAAGAAACTCTTCATCAACAAAGGCAGCTGCTTGGTATAACCCTAAAATCTCATTCCTCTTCTCACTTCCATTGCTTCTACTGTCAGTCCCTGACATTACTTCTCCATGGTGATACCAATCCTCCCTCATCTTGTAACTCAAATCCATTCCTCTTGTTACTAGATGATCCACAATAACACTGGCTGAGTGACGAGCTACGTTGCGACAATCAATACATGGGCAAATGATCAACTCAGACTCTCGCAAATCTGCACCAACACACCTCACAAATTCCCACGCACCACTCTCATAACCAGGATCAGCTCTTCGGTTTAGACACATGAAAGCATAATTTCAACACTCTTAATCACACACAAAAATTCAGTTCCTATAATATATATTGTTTTTCCTTACCTGTTTAGATGAACCCATGACTTTTCGACCATTTTATGTTCTAAGTTTCTAACCGATAGACCAACAAAATCAAACAAAGCCATAAGATTATGTCAAACATACACCAAACAGACACAATGACATTCACAGAGGAACACATAAACAATCAACGATTCAATCAGATACATCCTCTTCAGTCATTCAAAATGATCAACAAGAAACGACTTCTATTTGGCTGAAAAAGAATCACCTGATCAATAAGATCCTTCGGATTTCAACTCCACTAGCTTCACTCGAGAAAGGAACAATCAAAACCTAAAACCTGCAAAGCAAAAGAGAAGAGAAAGGAACACTCAAAGCTTCAGTCGAGAAAGGAACAATCGTGTTCGCCCATGACGATATCAAATGCAAAACGGAATTGATTACCACCTGACTTCTCGTGATTCTGTAACCTGACTTCTCTCCTCCTAATCTTCGGTGAACTCGAAATTGTAAAAGCTGAAACAAATCAAAGGAATTCATCTGAGAAATCAGATAAATCAAAGGAATTACAGACAAAATCGAATATGGGTTCACCGGGAATCTGACCGCTGGCGAAAACAACACCGTTCAGACACGAAGATCGATCAAAAATCGGAGAGATTGGGCTTCCCAATCATTTTTTTTCTTCGATGGTTTCTATGTGAAGAGTGAAGGAGAGGCGGAAAAGGTTAAAACTAAACCCAAGTCTTTTGCATCGCGACAACACTTTACTCTGTTTTACTGTATTTTTTGTTAATTTTTTCCTGGATTAAATTTATCGCTAGCGAGGAACTAACGCTATGAAAAAGATGGGTATCGGATTACACCATTTTTGGTAGCAGTTTGAGAATTCGTGCTACCGTGAACTGCTACCAATAGCCATATTTCTTGTAGTGTATATCGTAAATCATTGCAATGCAAATCCAGGTTCAAGAATCCACTAAGATCACATGATCACGTATGGCTCCATGCCAGAACGGCACAAAAGATGATATTTTTCCCAAATCCTCGCAATGAGGCACCCACTACTGGGCCTTCACACGTCCATGCTAGGATGACCCTGGAAAATCTTCAAGAAACGATATCGGGACTCATACTACAACTTAAACTTATAACTATATGTTACTAATCAGAGCCATTTTTTTTAACTCAAAACTGAATATTTATAACTAAAGATGATATTCACTACAAGAAAACATGTTTGTTTCCAATGAGAGAGAGAGAGAGAGAGAGAGAGAGAGAGAGAGAGAGAGAGAGAGAGAGAGAGAGAGAGAGAGAGAGAGAGAGAGAGAGAGAGAGAGAGAGAGACCTGTCACTGTCAGTTTTGCATAGTGAAAGAAAATTTTAATTTTATCAATTAAAAACTTAATTTCCGACGAATTGAAACCGTCATAAATTTGCCTATCGTCAAAAAATTAGGAGGTAATACTTTGCATCTCAAAAGTTCTAGTTTCATCAAAAAATTGACGAATTTCCGACGATGGAAATTATTATAAATATAGATGGATTATCTTCCAATATTTGTTAAAAGAAAATTGACAAATTTTTTATGACAAAAGTCATTACCAATATTGATAAAATGTCGTCGAATTAGCGCTAAAAATTTCTGATTAATTTTCAATGACAAAATGATTATTAATACCGATGGACTGTCATCAGAACAGATTTCCCATTGACGGACTTTAATACTAGTGTCAAGGGAATATCGTCGGATTTCCATTGGAAATTTCTGACGAAATTCTAACAAATACCATTTTTATTGGAATTTATGAAAAATCGGTCAGAAATTCTGTTGGAGTCCAACAATCCGATTAAAAGGGAGACACTAAAAAACATGAAGGAAAAGATATATCAAGTATTAGGGCTAATTTTTTTTTTGTATTAGGGTTAATTAACTTCATACAATAGTATTAGACTATTAGGGTTAATATGTTGAATAATTAAATTGTGGATGCAATAGCATGCTCATCTTTTTTTTTTTTACTTTTAATCACCGGATATCCATTTAAAACCTGCAGTGGATGTCCAATTGTAAACATGGCTTGTTCTCTATGTTCAAATGCTGTTTAGGAAGGGTTTTGAGCTGCTCGTCCGATCCGTACATGTTGTGGATATGTATACTTTTTTTAAATATATTGTGGAGGAATTTCTTTCGTAATATTTTTAAAAAGCTATGTATACATATAGTTTGGCACAATCAAATCAACTCTAACATCTTACAATTTTATATGGTAAATACAAGAAATTTATCGCATCCATTTTGGCGTGAAGAAAACAGAAGCAACATGCACATGGAAAGGGTCTTAATAATTCATTAACAATAATCTTAACTAGAGATTGACCCGCACACCCGTGCGGGTGTTAATTTTTACTTTCTTATAAATCGATATTTTATTTTTATTTTTATGTTTAGTATTATATATTTTATGTATCATAATATAATTAATTGCATAAGTACTTTTAGATTTCTATACATCATAATCGAACCTGAATCAAATAGAGTAATATGATTACTTTTGGTTATTTGGTTATTTTTAGTTTAATTTGAATTCAATATACCCGAATTGAATCGGTTAATATTCTTACTGTTCATACAAATATCCGTACAGGCGTCAAATACATTAGTTTTTGGATATTTGTAGGTTTGTATATATTAAGACTGAATTCATCTAGACCCGATTCGAAACACACATGAAAATTTATAATACCGAAATGAAGTCTAGTTTCAAAACTCAAAAAGCATAATAACCCAAAGAAATAACTCGTAGCTGAATAGTTATCCGAATGTCCATGTCTAACCGATACATAAGTAAATAAAAAAAATATTTGTTAACCATTTTAAATTCTTATCACAAATAGAGTGGTTTCATTCAAATATGTCGAATTATTATAGTTAATATGTAAATAATCCTGGCAAAATATTATAGTAAATATAATTAATGAGATAGTTAAAAAGTGAGAAAATGAATATAAAAGATAAAATAAAAAAATTGAAAACAAATAAGTTTTGTTTTTCATGTCACTATTATATATCATCTATACGTCATCATATAATTAATCATATTTTATATGTACCATAATATAAGTAATCATATAATTAATGTTATTTTATACGTACCATCATATAAATAATCACATATATTATATTTATAAACTTAATATGAAATATAAAAACCATAATTTAAGTTGGTGTTTTTAATTAAGTTATGTATTGTATTTTTCTTATATATAGTGAAAATATATTTTTTAAATGGTTATTGGAAAATATTTTAGTAAACTTTTAAAAAAATATATGTATATATATATTTGAATCAATTATTTATATAAATTAATTTTAAATTATTATTTTGATTTGAATTTTGTATAGAAATAATTAAAATTGAGAAAATGAATGTAAAAGATAAAATAAAAATGGAAAACAAATAAATTTTGTTTTGTACTTCTGTAATAAATGATATTAACTTATTTAGTAAATATAATAGATGAAGGGTTATAATTGATTAACAATAGAATAAAAATCTTTTAAAAAATCAATTAAGATAAGCAAGTATTATTTTGTACTGTTATCCATGTTTCCAAACAATTCTCATTTATACTATTATCCAAGTTTCCAAACAACTCTCAAATGTACTTCAGTTTTAATAATATAGATAAAACGTAACTAGTGCTTTTGCTCTGTTTCCCGCGAAATAAGTAAGCGTTACCATTTGAAAATTTATTACATTTTTTCACTGGCTATGTAACAATTGATTCAATTGCGTGTGATCCAGGTATAGAGGGACTTCACTTCATAGCCAAAGGCCTAACATTCCGTAACACGGCTGGTCCGGCCAAAGGCCAGGCCGTGGCACTCCGGTCATCCTCAGACCTCTCAATCTTCTATAAATGCTCTATTGAAGGATACCAAGACACACTGATGGTTCATTCCCAACGCCAATTTTACCGTGGCTGCTACATTTATGGAACCGTAGATTTCATATTTGGAAACGCAGCTGTAGTTTTCCAAAACTGTCTCATCCTCCCTCGCCGCCCGCTCAAGGGTCAAGCCAATGTAATAACCGCACAAGGTCGTGCTGATCCATTTCAGAACACAGGGATCTCAATACATAACTCAAGAATCCAACCCGCTCCTGATCTAAAACCGGTGATCCGTACTGTTAAGACGTACATGGGCCGGCCTTGGATGAAGTACTCTCGCACCGTGGTTCTTAAGACGCATTTGGATAGTGCTGTGAGTCCATTGGGTTGGTCACCGTGGACTGAAGGTTCGGTTTTCGGTTTAGACACGCTGTTTTATGCTGAATATAAGAATACCGGACCAGGTTCGTCCACTAAGTGGCGTGTTCGTTGGAAAGGGTTTCATGTGTTGAATAGAGATTCTGATGCATCTGCTTTCACTGTTGGAAGATTCATCGCAGGTACCGTATGGCTGCCACAGACAGGCGTACCCTTCACTTCCGGGCTCTAAGGCCGGCCATTGTTTTGTTTTTTTTTTTGTGCTTAAATTAAAATTATATAAATTTTTTGACTCCGAATATAATTTCATTATGCTTATTATGAATAAAGTTTTAACTGTGGAGGGAAAAACGGGTACATAGTAAAGAAAAAAAATACGAATCAAAAGTATATACTCATACCGAACAGGACGAGACTTTTGTTTTGTCCATCTCTACTTTTAAGCATTGCTTAATAATTGTAGAAATAATGTAGAAGACACAAACTACAATGCTTTAGACACAAAGCAAGCCAATCTGAAGTTATTTCGGATAATGAGAAGTACATAAACAAACAATCAATGAAATCAAAGAAGAAGAAAAAAGAAGCCCAACAGTTTGTATCATACAATTTCACCAATGAGAGATCAGATCTAACAGAAAAATACTGGAACCAAGGCGAGCAGAACCATCACCAAGCTGAAAACTAGATTCCACTTTCCATTTAATATTGATGTTGCAGAGCTATGGATCTGGTCCCTGCAGGAGATAACCAAAGAGAAGAGTGCTTAGGATATTCAGATCATCATCAAAGGTGATATGAGAGGAAATGAGAGGTCAGTGTGCTTACTTCTGCATGCTCTTGAGAGCACCACAGTAAAGAGCATTTCCAGGCTGATCCATTTCTGTGCTACCGTTCTCCTCGGGGTTTATGATTCGCATGTATGTTTCTTGGCCAAGATACCATCTGTCAAGATTCTGAACTCTGATGTTCCAAACTCCGGCATTATCGAGGGAAAGAAGTACTGCAGTCCATGCCCCTGGGTAAACCTGAAGCAAAACATTAAAACAAAAACAAAACATGTAAGTAAACCTCCTGACAAAATTTACCATACAGAGAGACAGATTGCAAATGTGAATCAACCTCAACCGTGCTTCTTGATGCTGCATCCCAATTATTATAAGAGCCTTTTTTGTCTTCAGTCCAGTTACCAAAGTCCATCCTGGAACACCAGATTTTAAAAAGTCAAGTCAGAGCAACTAAAACTGTTAAAAAATGTAAATAAAGAAAGTATGTCATGATTTTCTTACGCAACAACGTAAAACGAGTATCCATCAATATGGAAGCTCTGGACTTTGGTGTCATTGTTCTGGAAGATAATTTGAATAAAGCCTTTGTATGTCGCGTTGATGATAGAACTCTCCAAACGTGGAGGTATATTGTCAGCAGGTCTCTCTGGGAAATCCAGTTTATAAACTCCGTTCACTTTATGCTTATCCGCAAGCCTCATGGGCGTGCTTGGGTTCAGAAATGAAATCCCATTAAGCGTAGCATGAACTGACCCATTGATTTTGGTTGGAGGCATACTCCTCAAGATGTATGTGTCTGTGATGTTTATCTCTCCGTAGTGATATGATCCCTGCGGATTTGGACGAGCACCACTTGCAGTTGTGTTTTGCCTGCACATGAAAAAAAGATCAAGTTTACATGTAAACGTCTAAGTTTAAAATATCCATTTGCTTGAAGGGGTGTTGTAGACATACCTTATGGCTCTTTGTTGGTTCATTACAGACCAAGGTTGAGAAACATCAGTCGCTGGAACTGGAAGAGGACCAGAAGCCTGTCCTTTGGAATTGGAATAATGGAGAACGCCAACACCGGTGACTCTTTGCCACGCTGTTTCATTGACAAACCTTGCACTCGCCACAATGTAGTAGTCACTTGAGGCGTTTTGGTCCATGGTGACCAAGAATGAATAAGACTGTCCCACATGGATATCGAAATCGGTGAAGTTTGTTTGCAAGTTGTAGTGACCCTCAGTTTCAACTAAGAGCATTTTGTGGTTCTGAATCCTGAAGTTCAAGCTTGTCGAGGTACCAACATTGTGAACACGGATCCTGTATGTTTTCCCTGCAACAATGTAACACGGATGAATAAAAAACAACTACTCAAACAAAAGAGAACTCTCAAAGATATTAACCTGGATCAACATCAATGGTTTCATACTGGATTCCATCAGGTACACTGCTAGTGTACTTGTAAGGACCTTTCCCATTGATGAGGACTCCATCAGGCATCCCAAGTTCTTCACCAGAGTCAAGTACACCCCTTAAAGCCTATGAAAGCAACAAAGTTTTCACCGATATAATAAAACCATTGGAACATATAATCAAAAGTGAAAGAACACCACACCAGTAGAGTGGACTTACTGTATGGTTCTGAGTATACCAATCGCCAATCATAAAGCTGATTTCGCCATCAGGCTCGTTGAACGGGATAGGAATACGATCCCGGTTATTGATTATGATTGGTCCAAAACCACCAGAAGCTCTCTGAAGGTTAAGTGAGGGGAAATAGAAAAAACTTCCGATTTGATCTTTCACTTGAAAGCTGTAAGTGAAGTTCCAGTTCGGAGGGATGGGACAGTTTGTGCCAAGAACACCGTCTTGCCACGATTCACCCCGCATCTCGATCCCATTCCTTAACAGAATTGTTCAAGCAAGACACAATGTTAGTAAACTCTGTTGCACTGAATCAGAGAAGAAGAGATAAGAATGTTAATAATGATCACCAGGTGAATAGAAAAGGCTCATCCAAACGATTGAAAACATTAACATCAACATTGTAGTTTGTGGTCACATTAATCACAGGGCCTGGAAATTTCCCATTGATAGCTATAACCTGCAAGGAACAATATCTATTAACACTGTGGATGTAATTACATTTTTTTTTTTTTTTTTCTGAATGACTAAGACGTTCAGGCTCATAGGCTCCTACCATCCCCTAGAGCCAATTACATATTCATCATAAAAATCAACCAACATTCAATGATTGTTGCCTTTGATCGAATATCAAAGATAAAATAGTGATTCTGTAACATAATCTGATACGATAAACTGAAAACGAAGCAAATCATCTTTCCTTATGAAAACGCGTAAGAGGAAGAAATTACAATGAAATTAAAAGTTTTTTTTGTGGAACTAATTTGTCGCAGTAAAATAAATGTGACTGATATGACAAGAGCCATATAGTTTTTAACAAGTTTAATAGTGAAAAGCTGCACTAGAGAGAACGAAAACCCGTATATAATAAGCTAAACGAAACCTGTTGAGGAACGCCGAGAGGAGAAGCAGTGATGTACGAGACTTCAAACACGTAGGAGACGGAAGGATCGCCGGCTAGAGAAAATCCACAGAGAAGAGCCAAGGAAAAGAGGAAAGGGAATGTAGTAAACCGCGAGAAGAAATAAGCAGCCGCCATTTTTATGATGTGGCTTAGGTAAGGAGGATAGGTTTCGCTTATGCTTCGTTGATCTTCTTCCTCTACGAAGAGAACATTACCGAGAAGAAAAAGAAGATGAAGAGTGTGCACTTTGTGAAACTGCTTCTCTGGCAAATGATGATTTTATTTTCTTCTTTCTGTATTAGTCCATAAACGCGTTTTTAATCTTACTGGTTAACCGGTCCGTATAACTTGTCAATTATTCATATCTTGTCTATATAGAAGTGGTTGTGAAATTGGATAACTTACTCAAAACGTAATGATTCTCTTAGATTTTTGTTTACCTTTTCTTTATTTTTTTTGATTATATACCATATGTGTTACCATCTTGTTAATTGTTGTTGGTTGAGTAAAGCATTCATTTCTTTAACTATGTGATCTATCTATACTATTATTTAACAAATAATTTTGCTTATCTATCGTGGTTTCTATAATTTTAGGCTATGTTGTTAGTTTTAATAAACAACTAGATCTTGATTCGCACAACCGTTGTGCGGATCTTTTTTAATACTAAAATATTTCAGGTTATGCAATAAAATATATCAATAAATTATATAATTTGGTGTTATATATTATCTAATTTTATAATAATATTTGTGCGGCTAATAATATTGTTACTATAAAGTTTATAATTTTTGTAATTTTGTAACAATATTTAATTTAATTAATCACTATATACCAAATTCTCTATTATGTAGGTTTAACTTAATTTAATTTCCAAATATATTTCAAATTTAGAAATAAAAAAAATTTATGTAAATTAGTATTGTTACATAATAATGTTTTCAAAATAAAACAAAAATTATTTAAATCAGTATTGTTACATAATAGAGAATTTGATATATAGTGATTAATTAAACTAATTTAGTATAGTTGTTTAGATAATAAACCGAATTGGTTAATAACAGTTGACCAAAGTCTTATATATAAGATATGAATAAAAATCAAATGTTTCATCTATGAAGAGATGTGTAAATTAATTGTATTACATGGTAAAAGCATTTAAAGGTTTGATTTCTAAGCGGTCTAAATTAAAAAAAAAATCACATATGAAAATAAGTCATAATTTATGTGCTAAATAGATAAGATATTTTTTATTTTAAATCAGAAATCAGAAATAGAAATGAATATTTATTTTTAAAAGCATCTTTTAAAATATTTCTTAAATTTAACTTTGAAAAATAAATCAATTTAATTTTTTTATTATCATTAAAATATTATTAAAAGTATTTTATATAACTATTAATTTTTGTTTACAATTAAAACTAAACTAAAATTTAGTTTCTAATTATAGTTTGTGATAACTAAAATTGTAGTTAACTAATTTAGAAAATATTTTTAAAAATATATTTAAAATATTTTGTTAGACATTTACTTAAGATATTTTATTAGTATTTCAAATAAAAATAAAAATATTAAAAGATATTATAATGAAGTTATGTAAAAGTTAATAATTTTTGTAAAGATGGTCCAAATAAAAAAATCACGCATAAAAGAAGTCATAACTTCTATTTTAATAGTATAGATTTCAGCATTTTATTTATACTCGAAATAATTTACTTTGAAGTCACTGGTTTTAATAAACATTTTATTGATTTATTTAGTGATTTTTCATTATATTTGAAATAATTTATCTGTTTAAGAAGTGATTTTTTTTTCTGATTTTAAATGTTTTTCATGACTTTAGGCGGAGTCATTAGTTCAATAAACAATTTTAATGATTTATTTGATGATTTTTTCATTATATTTGAAATAATTAATAAAGAGATATTAAAAAATTTATACGACTATTTAAAATATGATTTTGATGTTTTGTCATGTTCTCGATGATTTTAGGTTGAGTCATTAGTTTTAATAAACAATTTTAGTGATTTATTTGATGATTTTTCATTATATTCAAAATATTTAATAAAGGGATATTAAGAAACTATAGCGATAATATAATAATTATTTTTTCTTAAATTATATTTATATACATAATTGTCATTATATTATCTATGAACAATACATGTTTACTCTTTTTGTTTTATGTGCCATAATTTCAAAAATCTAAATTATTGATAATATACGATGTTTATTGGTTACTGTTATTTTATTGATATTTTATGAGTTTTAACTATTTCTAATTTCTAATGCTTTCAGTGCCAATGAGATTATTTTCAATCCACAACTCTGAGAAGTCTTTTATTTTAACTCCAGTTTGTTTAATGATTGGTTTGGTTGTTACTAGAGAAAATTTTGGTTTAGATCCAAACATATATCTCTTAAATAAAAAGATAAAGAACATCAATTAATACATTAATTAGATAGTGAAGTTAGATAATTTACATTATCATTTTAAAATATTTATAAAATTATGAACTTAGATTGGTTTGATTATTACAAGAGAATTTATTAAATAAAAGATATAGGAAAAGTTGAATACATCCCCTAGTCCCTAAACATCATTTGAGAAGTGATCATTTGTCATCACCATAATTTTGAAAAAAATGATGACGCGGCATACTAATAATGAAGACATGTCTTGAAATTAATTATGACATTGACATTTAAATTTAGTGTTGATTTATATTTTTGGTAAGTTTTTATATGGTAATAAATCATAGATTATCATTGATATATAGGAAATAATATAATAAAAGAAATAAAATATAATAACATTTACAATTTTCGAAATATTATTTAATTCTATTTTTATAATTATATAATTTTTATTACTAAAACAATTTTTCTAAATGAAAATCGAAAATTATGTTTCAAACTATTTTATAATTTTTTAATATTTTTTAATATTTATTTATATATTTATTAGAATCCTGAATTTCACATTCCAAAAACCCTATCTCACCCTCAACTCTAAACCATAAGTCTATATTAGTTAATCCTATAGATATAAATATATTTTATCCTTCGTTAAAAGTAAGGATAAAAGTGGTTAATGTAAATATGAAAAGTAATACTATGAATATTGTATTTATGGCAGTTTCCCAAAGAAAAATCATGTTATAGCAACCCAAAAATATATATTTATTTATATATCACATATTACGTCTTATCCACTCATAAGTATTTTAAAACATAAAAATAATATTATCATTGGTTATCTAGTTTTTGTTCCTCTTTATTTTCACCCAATAATTTAAACTTAATTGATTTATAATAAAATAATTTAAAATAAAAATGATACTAACACTTAGTATTTTTAATGATCTATAAATAAATACTAGTTTCATTTCATTTGGATATAGAATATTAAAAATGTCAATTTTTTCCTATAATTTCTATTTTACTAATATTAATTATGAACTTAATTATGTCATTTCATATTTGTTTAAAAAATATTATGTAAATATTATTTTCTGAAAATAGTAAAGAATAAAAATATAAAATAAAAATTATTAAAACTATGTCATTTTAAAATATTTACTTTAATTACAGTCCATTTTGAATTAATATATAGCTATTAAGTTACATAAATAAGAATATAGGTTGTAGTGTTGAATTTTCTTAAACAAAACCATTGTAGAGACAAAATTTGTATATGTGTTGAATTAATAGGTGGAAGAAAGAGAAGATGATGTGGATTGTGAAAAAATGTAAATTAGAATGTTGAATTTATACAACTATTGTACATAGCCTTAGTGACGGTGATTGTAGAGATGACAAGCAAAATTTGAAAAATTATTTCTTAAATTATATGTCTAGGTGATTTTTGGTTGTCTTAAGTAAATTCTTGAAAATACATTGAAACATGATGAGCACACGCATTCTATTTCAACATCTCGTGTGATGTCAGGATATTTTCGATATTGTTTTCACTCACTCACTCACTCCATTTTCTTCATGCTCAATAACAGAAGTGTGTGTGTGGCAAATTTAATCTTTCAAAATGGAATATATATCAAAGCGCTACATTTTATATCTTTTTCTCTTTTGTGTTTCTTAAAGTTTTGCACTTTGTGTAATCTCTATGAAAAACTATATGACATCAGTCATTGTGATCGGGTTTTATTAATAAAATACTAGTTATATGAAAAGTATACTTCAAAATAAGATTGAAAAGCATGAGTTTTGTCTCCTCTCATGGTATTTTCCACAAACTTTATTTCAACGCATGCAAAATGATAAAAATCATGACGAAAAGTCTAAAGAAAGGGAACCTTATCGGTAAAGAACCTAGATCGAACTTTTTCTTCTAAGATCGCTAATGCCTCGGAAGATTTGATGCAAATGGGTGTCTTGTATTGAGTTGAAGAAGCACCTTGGGTAATGAAAAACTCCATAAGAGAATCGAAAGTTCCTTGTTGCACCACCCTTATCTCTAGAGCTCCAATTGATCCGTCTTTGCTCCTAAATTCTTTGTAAAAATTGTTCAAGGACTCTTCCACCACGTAACAACATTCTACTAAAACCTTGTTATCAATTTCAGCAATGTCATTGTTGTATTTTCCTTTGAGTTCCCAGTACAGAACATAATGACCGGGAGTAGTAGATACATCAGCATAGCTTGTAAAGTCAATCAACATCAAATTTGATGATTCAAGAACCATCTTTGCATGTGTCACCGCATTTAAAAGATCTTCATCTGTAGTTATCTCCAAATGAACGCTCAGAACCAAATTTCCTCTCCGCACAAACCTAAACTGAGGTGCACTATTGTAAAATCCAGTCACTTGTAAAACATCACCCATCTTATGTCTGTGTAGGCCTAGCAAAAAAGAAACAATATTAATATCTTAGTTGAGATGATAATATATATATACATTTTCTCCACGTAAACATTTGACTAACCAGAATGATTTGTGACCAACGGCTCGTAATGGCTCCCTAACTTGACATCCACAAGATCAACAATTTCTACTTTGTCACCCGCGTCAACAAGTAAGAACTCGAAATATGAGAAGTTAGGCATAAATGTGTATGACACGTCTTGTGGTTTGCACAAAGGATTCATGTTAATCCCAAACATAGTTTCCGAAGAAACATAACTTGAAGAAATCAAAGGCAGATTGTTAGAGTAAAACTTTAATGTTGGGATGTGCTGAGCCATTTGGCCTGTCGCAATGCTTTCGATGAATTTGGTTTTAGGCCAAAGTCTTGGAATTATACCTTCCCATGATTTTTGGTTGCATTCATTTTCGATGAGATCAGCCAATTCAGGATTAGGTTCTCCAAGGATCTTTGATACAGAATCCCTACAGCTAATATCAGTGATCCATTCGCTAAGATGACCACAACGGATATTAGTGCAAATTTCTTTCCAAAATTTTTCAAGAAAAGTAATTGCACGGACCAAGATAGAAACAAAGGCGGCACCAACCTTCACAACCTCGTCTCTTTGAACTATACCACACAGGAGATGACAATACAAACTCTGTTTGTTGTCTGAACACAATATGACTTCGTCAGGACTTGTGAATGACCAATGCCAATATGATGGTCGGTTCTTGAAGTAATCACTCTTGAAGAAGCTCGTCGTCGCAGACGAAGCTGGCAAACCAGAGGGAGTATTCTGCTCTGGTGTACAAAAGTTAAACACCATTCCCTTTCCATGCTCAAGACCATCGATATGCCTATGAATCCAAAAGAATAATTTATCATATAATTTACAAATACATTATTGTTTACTAAAACAAGACACACATGTTTCCATTATTACTTGGTTATAACGAGCGAGCGGTAAAAATAGATGAATTTCAAGTTTTCCAAGTATTTGTTGTTACGAGGAAACATCTTCCGTTTTCCTCCAGAAGTTCCGGAACTACAATAAAAAAAACTAGAGAATTAAGACTCTCAAACATAAGTTTGATCACATAAATAATTAATCAGTTGCCAGTGGGTAAAGTTGCTTTATACAACAAGAGACTACCTTAGTAGGAAACCGGTAATGGGTTTCCCAGAAATAACATCAAAGGGCTCTCCATTTGCAACACGGTCGATATAAAGCTTTACATCTTCGTATGTCGTCACGGGAACGTTTTTTTTAAAAAGCTCCTTATCAGAACTCCCATGGAGAAAACGCCTAAGATACTCAGTTCCAGCATTAAGTGTGAGTATCTCCTCCAATACATTGTCTTGTACTTGCTTCACATTGGACGCCAACTCTTCCAAAACATTCTCGTCTAATTTGTCGCAGAGATCAGAGCACAAACTCATATTTGGTTCTCTTAGCTTAGCTCACCTGAAACCAAAAAGTTGCACACTCGGCTCACAATATTATTGAGTTGTACGTACAAGTTGGTAGTTAGTGAAACCGCTCAGCATAATAGGGAATGCCATAAATATTGATATAGTGCTAATTTATGTGAGTAAAAAAACAAACAAACCTTCTATTTGTATGGCGTTTTCAGCCAATTTGATATTTGGCTGTGCCGTAACTCTCTGATTTGAGTCACGTCAATGGCAATATCCAAACATGGCTTGGCCTTCTTATATAGTGATTATTAACTATTATTTTAAAATTTTGAATCTCTCAACTTTAACACATGACACTGACCACATGTCGACTAATAAGCTCTTACTAATGAATCGTTAGAAAAATAATAGTTATGTATATTCAAATCTTAATTTTCAGACAAAATCATATAAATAAATATGTACAATCACATAGCTTGTGAAGAACGTTCAATGTTTATTAAAATATTTCAACGATAAAAAGGCTGAAGCCGGAAACACTATTTTATTTGTGTAACTAGATTATACTAAAAGTTAGTTACTCTTTGCCTTCTTCTCAACTAATTTTTTTATATATTATTCACACATATTAAAAATATAATAAATATTTATAATTAGTTTTTTTATCATGTGTTTTTAATAAATATTAACCAATAGTATTCAATTAATTTAAATATTTTCAATTAATGTTCTTAAAAATATATACAAAAATGTAAATAAAATTGAAACAAAATAAAAATCTAAAAATCCTATTTTATGAATGGAGGAAGCTGAGGGAATACATTTTAGGAAAACGTGTGAAATGATACGGAAGATATGGTAAGCTAACAAAATATGCTTTTTGTTTGTACGGGACTAAAGTGATTTGTGTGAGCGTGAGAGAAGACCATCATTAACTCCAATCTCTTAATTGGAGTTCTTAATTTCGGATAAGAGATATCTCTTAATTTTTTTTAGATTTGAACTAAGAAAAGTTAAGAACCGTCTCTTAAATAAGAAATATAAGAGTTGTCTTTTAGTCGAAAAGTGTAAAAAGAAAAACAAAAAAATATCAAATCATGAGTTAAGAAATCCGGCTAAGAGACCGGGTTAATCATGCCGTAGATCAAGTCCCCAAGCACCAACCTATGACCTATCTTTACGTAAGGCGCACGTTTGAACGAATGCACGTGTCTCCACTCTGGCTCACATTTCACATTTGTAAATATACTTAGTAATCTGAAATATATGCAGTTTCCCATGAAGAAAAGTCTCGTAATCTTTTGAAAAATGGAGCTACACCTCGTTAATCCGGATTATTATGCTTAATCAGTTATATACTGTCTAATGGTGTCGCCTAGTATTAACTTACAGAATCAAATTCTCATAATTGTGCATGTGGGACTTTCAGGTGTTGACGGGTTTCAGATATGGCCCGGGTTTTATTGAACAAATTGCAATTGTATAATTGTATCTTCATACCAAAGCATGTCTAGTAAAAGTTATAAAATACTTTTATGTACCATCTTTTTGATAAAGGTTATTTATTCAAATGCATGAAAAAAATACAAAGCAATGACCTTTTGTAACTTTAAAGCAATGAGTTTTTGGATCATATACAAAGTTTGGAAAATTAGTATAGATGAAGAAGGGAACATAACATTTTAAACCATGAATTTGGTTAAAATTAGCACTTTAAACATTTCATTTGGACATTTAAAACTTCAAACAGTAAAACTAATTTTAGTAACAGATTAAACCTTGAAACTAAGTTGTTTATTCATCACATCAATAGTATGATCGATTATGTTCATTTCCTGGTAAAAAAGAATGATTTACTTTTACAAAATTATTAGTAATTAATCAACAAAATTAGTAAAATAAAATTAAAATAATTTAAAATCAACTATAATAAAAAGAATTCAAATAAAAAATAATAATTCAAATAAATTAAAAACTTAAAAATGAAGGTTACTGTAATTTTAAACAAACCAGAAATTCAAATTTTTTAAAATTAATTAAATTTTGTATTTTAAACCTGTTGGCAAAAGTTTTCTTTTTGACAACGAAAGACCACTCTATTACTCAAACTTTGAAGTGACACATGTAACTATATCGGAATAGAAACCAACAAATAACAGTTTCTTATGGGATAATCTTGCAATTCTAGCTAAAGAATCCACAATTACATTATGAGATCAATGAATATAGATAAGCTTGAAATGATGAAATATCCTTTGCAAAACTGTTATCTCTTTTAGCTCCGTAGAAAAATTTGGCCACACTAGACGCTTCCCAATCTTTGTTAACAATGTTTTCAATATGGTTCAAAACCTGGTAGGCAGAGAGTGACAAAGCATGTTTTACATTGCACAGCTTAGAGTTTCTAGCTCTGAATGCAACGTTGATTCTCTCGTTCTTTGATTTATGGTACCCATAAGTTGGATTTTTCCGGATGTATCCTTCAAGACCCATCAACAACTAATTGCGATGTAGGGTTCCAAAAACCATCCACCAGACATATATTATGTAAGCATATGACTTGTGAATAAATAGTATATGGGATTTGTTCAGAAACTGAAACTGATGAATTTGCCTCACACCATGCTAAGCATTCTTTTTCCGCATGTCTGATAAGTTATGTGGATATCTGTCGATTCTTCTGAATAACTTATCATTTCTGGCTTTCCATAAGTACCATATTTTACCCAAAGATAAGGATTTCCATCAATGTCAGGGTCTTCAATACTAATTTTTCGCCAGCAAAAAAATAGTAAATATTGGCATAGACACTTAGACTAGGAAAATATTCAGATGCGAATGTGTTTTTGATAATGCTCATGCCTACACAGCAGGTGGCACTCAAAAATAGCATGATTCATCAGGTTCGATCCACATGTATTTAGTCCAACAGAATTCAGGTTCCGTTAATCGTAATTACACTCTCATGTCTCTTGATTGTCCTATGATCCTCGGTTCTAGTTAATTACTTTAGATCCTAATATTACAAGTCCTCTTATTACAAGCCATCTTGGTGTAGAAATCGTGAATACCATGAGTCTGACATTATCAGTTTGACATTAAGTTTATGAATCTAAAAAATCTAGGTTCTATTTAGGGAAAATTGGAAAAATGAGACACTTTGAACTTTTATTTGTCACAATAGGACTTCTGATATTTTAGGCAATTCTGGACATATTTTACCCTTCTTTTATGGGAAAAATAGTAAACTGAATTTTAAAAATATTAAAAAATATGATAATTATTGGAAACATAAGTATGACAATATATATGTTTAAAAGTTTTTTTTTTAAAATTGGAATCATATTTTATTTTATCTTCTAACTACAGTTAGAATACTCATTCTGGTCATCTACTTAGTCTAGAAATCAGATACTAAGTTTTATACATAGATATATCTTGGGTATACAACGTAAAATAACCTTTCTTGTATTTTCTAACAAGTCTAGAATTTGTTACGTTATAATCAAGAAAGATGTCTTCAGTCTACCTACAGCTTGATAACAACATATAGCCACAACTCAACGATATAACTTGGCTAGATTACGTGCCCTAACATATTCTGCCTTTTACGTTATATGACGCCTATAGGAAGAATATGTTTCCCACCTACTCTATTGTGTTCTTCGTAGGTAGTATACATACTCTAGATAAATCTGTAAAATATGGAAACTTCCATAATCAATTAAAGATGTTTCCTAAATCTAAACTAAATTTACCCTAAATCTCGCAAAGAATATTTTCTTCCACGTTTTTCTCTAAATGAACTTGCAATGACTAAGACATGCTTCAATGAGATCAAAAGAGATAAAAGCAGTTAAAACCAAAAGTATTTGAATTTGAAAGAGTTGTCTTTTCGCCATCTACTTTCCAAGTTGATAAAGCAGATAAAATTAAGAGTATTTGAAGTAATCAAATTCTAAGTGTATTATTTTTTGTGTGTTTTCTGTCTTGGCATCCTCTAAGTGAACCCCCTCTTAATGACAATATCAAATATAATGTTATTTAGGGATTTGTTTAGGGTTTACGGTTTGTTTATAGTTTGTTTAAGGTTTAAGAATTTATTTAGGGTTTCTTTAGGGTTTGTTAATGGTTTATTGCATACGACTATGGGTTTGGGGGTTTGTTTAGGGTGTAGTGATTCTGACCAAAAACTACAAAGAGTAGTTAAATATTCTTTTGCAAAAACTAACAACATACTTAAACATTCTCAAATCTTTTACAAAAACATTCTTGATCTGTCTCCCTTGATAGAGACTGAGACGTTTGTAGCTCATACTGTGATTCTGAAGATGCATGAGAGACAGTACCACCTGGGGCTTCTTACTTTAACTCTGACTAGTCTGTGAGAGCCTCACCAATTGTGAAGACCAATAATGGCCGAGACAGCATCTAGATAAAGATGTACGCAGTAATTGAGACTCAAAGTCACATTAGTGGAGGCTCTTGTTCCTTCTTCTTCCTGTCTCACAATACATTAGTGAAGCTTCTCCTGTAAACAAGAAGGAGAAGTCAAATTCATTGGAAAATTTTAAATGTCAAAATCGCATGAAAATGTGACAAAACAAGAACGCTGAAACATTCTGAAACGCAGCCACCAAAGGGGAAACTGTGGGATTCATGATTCGAGTTGTTCATATACCACTAAACATAACTACAGTAGACAGTTTATATATCAAAGGACACAACTTCGTATCAATAAGACTGCGTAGCTTCAAAGATCAGAACATAAGACCCTAATGAATGAAATCGCTCCTATTTCTATCTAAATTTTCAAATAACTTGGCCTGAGTAACAACAAAAATAAGCACTTTGAGATCAAAAGGCCGCAACTTTGAAACAGTAAGACTGCTTAGATTATATGCAAAGAACATTGAATATAATGCCTAACATCTTCTATGATTAATTACCTGGAAAAACAGATTTTTCCAAAGCAACACAAGAACCAAGATTAAATAAAATACCTCAACATCTTCTATGATTCATTACCTGGCTAAACATCTTATTGATAACCAATAAAGAGAAGAAGAAACATAGAAGAAGAAACAGAGAAGAAGATAGAGAGAATAGAGACGACTAACACTTAACCGTGTGGAGAAGAAGAAGAACTCGAAATCGCCATTGAAGAGGAAGAAGGAGATCGGCGGAGAAGAAGAGATAGGTTAACCCGATGTCTTTACCTTTTTTTTATTTTATCGTGTATTTATATATCTTTTTCCTTATGTTTTTACCTTTTTTAATATTAAATCAATTATTATTAATTCATATTAATTGGTTAATTTGAAGGGTATAATAGTATTAACTAAAATCTAAATCCTATTTTCCTAAATAATCTTCTGAAAATCTTATTGAGACAAACCTAAGTTGAGAATGTCCTATTTTTCCAATTTTCCCTTCTATTTAATTACTTTAGATTTTAATATTACAAGCCATCCTGATATACCATGAGTTTTACATTAAGTTCATGAAATCCCTAAAACTAACAAGCCATTTAGGAGAAAAATCTAAAGAGCCTCGCTATCATCTTTGACTTCCAGTTCCCACTACATTTGTCTAGTTAGTAATGTACTCACTGTTATTGAGATTCAAGAGTGCCTACGTCTCCATTATCTTAAAAATTGTTAGCTTCTTTATTGTCTCCGTGAATCACTTCTTCAGAAAAGCATATGCTCAACACTTTTGACACAGAAAGTTATGTGATCCAATAAAAGTTAAAACTAATTATGTTTACGTCTTAAATGAGAGAGGAGCCTCATATATCAAAATTAGAAAATGAGATTTCAATATACAGAATATGCATGCCCCATATAGATTAACTCGTTTGACATCATGTCATTCACCCCATAAGCTCTTGTAGATAATACGGGTACTTCTGATTGTAGCTAACTTCTAACGATTAACAAACCCCACAATCTACTAAATAAATTCTATATATATGGAGAATTAAAACATCAGAATAAAGCTGCCAATTATAATTAAACATACGAAGAAAAACCTTGTATTATTTTTTATAACTACAAATTGTCAACTGTACTTTCTGGAAATTCTAATTGCTTTGTTAGAAAATCATTTAGTATTTTTGAATCATGATTTAAACGTTACCATCCAAGAGGACTGACATCTACTAAGAGCATCCACATCAATGAACCCCCTCTTGGGGTTCATCTTTTTAGTTTTTTATTATTAAAATTTGTATTTTTTTCTTTTTGTTTTTTTTTTTAAAAAAAAAAAAAAAAAAAAAAGTTAGACCAATCGCGGGCCGCCACGACACATGGGGCCCGCGCTACAGTGATGAACTTTAGGAGTGAGGGGTTCAACCAAGAGAACTTTAGGAGAGAGAGGGTTCATGGGATTGAATTATTTTATTATTTTTTTGTCTTGGTTTTTGTATGAACTCCCCCCATGAACCCTCAATGGGGGTGCTCTAAGTTAGACCATCTCCAATGTATATTGCTATTTTTTTCCTCTAGAATAGAGATGGAGTGTGCTCCCATCTATTCCCCTATAATAGCATCACTTTAAATGTCTATTGCTATTTCTTATCTAAATATAGAGGAAAGATAGCAATCTTCATTGTTTTTAAAAAATAGCAATCTTTATTTCTGAGGAAAAAATAACAATGAGTTGGACTAAATTACCTTTAAATGCTATTATAAAGTTAAAGTAGATCGAAGTTGCATGCCACAAGACTATAAGACTTTAAACTTGACAAATATCTCAATCAATCAACAAGTTATAACTTCTTTTATTTTCTCTGCAAAACTAAATCTGCTTAATTTTGATTGAGTGAGAACATTATGTGGCAATTTATCCTACAACTACATAACTCATTGTTTCACATAAATTAAATAAAAATGTTAAAACAGAATGAAACAAATTATTTGATTTAAGCCGGGATTTAGTAAATATGATAAACTGTTGCCAGAACTGAAAGAAGAATTTACAGTTTCAGAGGAAAATGATGATGAGAGATTGATAGGGAAAAGGATCTCCGGCATGTTTTAAGCCTTCATGTGATCTCTCCTTCCTACGCCGCCCTTACATTAAAATCTCAACTGTAGTTAAGCAACTTCAAGAAAAAACCAACCAAGAAAGAATACTAAATGCTTTACTTTTGCATCATCTCTTTCTCCATTCCCTCTGTATAACAACAATAATTTTCTAACTTCCATATATATATATAAATATATATTATATAGTCAGCCATTTTCTTCTACTTCATCTTCTTGTTCTTCTATTAAACCATTGATCTCTTCCATGTCACTAATGATTTCAGAAACTCCATCACCTGATAGATAAATTGAATGTTGCAGCAAAATCAAACTCATAACCTTAGGCTCAAGTATTCAGTAAAGAGATTTATTAGTTTACCTCGGATGGGTCACGAAGAGAGTAAAAGGCATTGGTGTCTTTAGGCACAGCAGAGACTAATACACCATACCCGTGGTTTGGTCCATCTCGTAACACCTAACATTACTTGCACTTTAAGTCAAAACTATTTCTTTTTATATGGAACTGTTTTTAACAAAAAAAATGGGTTATATATTTAAGAATAAACCTTAAATGCATCTTCATCTGTTCGATCATCCCCGACATAGATTGGAAGAACATCATCACAGTTGTTTAGGCCTGAAGAATGTTTTGGTGTCAATGGCTAAACCAAGTTTCAGTTCAGAAGAAGCAGAGAAGAGAATATATTTTAACATACCAAGAGATTCGAGTAAAAATGTCACAGCTTTTCCTTTGTTCCAGTCAATAACTGGACGGATCTCTAAAACCTTTTTAACCCATAAGATACAAATCAGAACTTTTGAAATTTATTCGAACTTGTTTTGTTGAAATATACACTAGAGAGGTTCAGATGTTGTTTTTACCTTCCGGCCATGTGTTAGACGTAGCTTTGGATATGTTCTAATGACATACTCAACGCGTTGTGCAACCAATGTCCAGTTCTGTAAACAGAAGAGATATTAAAGAAAAGCGTATCCGTTTAAGAGAACCAAGGCTATTGAACTGTGAAAAAAAAAAAAAAAACCTTTTCTTCTACATTGCGGTAATGCACAGAGATGCAGAACTTGTT
Source organism: Brassica rapa (assembly GCF_000309985.2). NCBI lineage: Eukaryota > Viridiplantae > Streptophyta > Magnoliopsida > Brassicales > Brassicaceae > Brassica > Brassica rapa. The sequence continues at coordinate 8,409,437 of NC_024796.2, forward strand.
GTCTTCTACTTTCACCCCTTTGATATCTTTTGTAATCTCCACAAGCGAACAAAGCACCTGAGAGTATAAACAATCAAGTATGATAGTGTTTTTTACCACAAAAAAAAAGGTATGATTTTGTTATTACTTAAAACTATACATTAGAAAATGCATTGTGAATATACCTTATCAATCATCGGTAGAAACTCGCTAGCAGGCTGGAATAGATTGACATCTTTCCCCTGAAATTTTGCCACATTTCTAAGAATCTGATGTAATAAACCGACATTGCAGAAAACAAACAAAGCAAGAAAACAAAAACCTGTTCGTTAACTGATACAGTACGGCTGAGATGTTCATGGTTTAAAGATTCTCCTGCAGGACTCATGATGTCCATTCCGTGGCTTCCGGCGTAATAAAGTTCACTCAATCCAACAAACTCACACACCTTAACCAAAAATAAAATTATTGACTATTACATTCTTGGTGAAGAAAATTGAAGGATAAGTAGAGATTTACCTTATCACGGCTTCTTCCACTAATGATCGCGGTTGGGAAGTACTTGGCAACGTTTTGCACCGCAGTACGCATCTAAACAGGATGATTCATTAGGCTAATGATGATGGCACAGATTTTGATTTTTTTTAGCATTTAAATTGAAACAAAGAGAAGTTAAAACACAACTTACAGCACTAGACATGTAAGCGCAGTCAGGTTCCTCAACTATAGGCGAAAGTGTGCCATCATAATCAAGAAACAATGCTATTCTTTTCCCTTTTGCAAAACTCATGATTTTCTCAAAACTAGTAAGAGCTGATGGATACTTGAGCTGCTAAATAAGATAAAAAAGATCAGGGAAGCTGTGTTTACTGTTTAGTAATAAAAGTGAAACTGTAAGGGGACACAGACCGTCCATTCGCGGTAACTGGCATCGCTGCTAATGCTATCTTTGTTAAGTATTGCTGGGGGAGGAGAAGAAGATTTCATTGCATCGAGCCAACCACAAGACTTGACATCATCAAGAATCCCAGTTTTCTTTCTGGGAACGGTTAGCAAAAGATTGTTGTTCTGTGAGAGCGCTGCTGATGAGCATAGTAGTCTATTCTGACGAATGGTTAATCTTGAGTTGCTTATCGGTGGAATATCAGTCATTACAGGAGACGAGTGACCAGATTTTATCTCCATAAAAAGACCAGATGTTGACAATATATATCCCCGAGTTCCTTCAACGGACAGTGGATATAAAAGAAGCTCTAGTCGATTTTCAACTCAGTTAAGAATCCACTTCCTCAAGGACCCTGAAATAATGTAAGATGCCAAGAAGAAATAGAACCAGTTTAGACTTGAAAAATACTTAGAGAAATTATCCTGCTGACTCAAGAAATTAAATATTTTGAAAGCATTCTCTTAAGCTAGGACAGGAGAACATTGTATACCACAGAGTAACATATTGGCCTCAAGCTTATTAATCAAAAATGAGAAACAAACAAAAAGATTCCTGTTTTTGTATTTTGCTGACAGTTGTTATGAAAGGTTAACCAAGATAACAACATGATTCATGGAAAGACTTGACTTTGTTATAGAATTTTGCAAAGAGTTAACTTTTAACAAAAATAAAGAAATTTTTTTTTGCAAAGAGTTAACACCAGAGAAAGAGAGATTTGTAATAGAACTTCTTCTATGATTGTTGCTACCAAAGGCATACAATTTGGGAATATTTGTCCTAGAATTTCTTCTGAGTTAATGAGATAAAAATAAATAAATCTCAAATCCTTCACCATTTGACCATTATTGAAGCTCAAGGACAGAGCCAAAAAATTTAAAACCTCACATATCAAGAATCAGGCACACACACATAATGGTTCTGCAAATACATACACACGCTTGGAGAGAAACTAGTGTTGTGAAAATTACATTCCAGAAAAAGGCAAAACACACATTGAAAGAAGACAGATACATATATACATATATATATTGAAAACAGTATTGCCAACTAATATACATATTTGTATTGTTTCGAAGGAAACAATTTACACACTTGCAAGGATATAGACAATTAAGAAAACATGTTAAGACCCACCAGGCCACCACCACTATTGCGCGTGAAAGCTTTGACAAATCATTGTCATTCTCAACCAAAATCCACCCACAGAACAAAGTACCCATTCCAAAAGAAAAACCAGAAGAATTTTTTTAAAAAAATCAAGTTTTTAAAACTGGGTCAGTCATTTTATCATATTACAAACTTCTACGTAACTTCATATAAACGAGTCCAAGCTCATAACAAAGAACAGAGAGAGGATAAATTGTTAAATGTGTAATTTTTACAAGTGAAAACACGAACCTTTAAGCTACGCAAATTCCTGAGAAAAATGCTTCGAAGCTGAAAGCAGAAACAACGGGAAGAAGAAGAAATATCTTTAAAAGAGATGGGTTTTTTTTCTCTGGCGGTTTCTCAGCAATCAAATAAGGGACACAGAAAATAAATGGGGGAGGAGAGAAAATATTTTTTAAGATTTGCAAAGAACAAAGAACTGTGAAAGGTCTTTATAAGTTCCCGAGAAAATCGCAGAAACTATCCCAAGAAAATGTCCATATTTTTACTTTTTCTGATTTAGCATAAGAGTTCGAGATTTTGGTAATATAAATGATGCATAATAAAAATACAGTAATATTTAGTTATGGTTAATTTTATGTGAGATAAATAAAAGTCTTGATAGAAAAAGTATTTCAGCTTTTTACAAAAAAAAAAAAAAGTATTGCAGTTTTGATTAAGGGAAATTGTCAATAATAGCACCTTTTGAAGTTTATGTCTCAAAAATAGCACTAGAAGGAGAAAGTCACAAAAATAACATTCATTAAAGGATAAAATATCCCTAATACCCTTAATTTAAAATTAAATAAACAAACAAAAATAAATAAAATAAAAATTAAAAAAATGAAAAAAAGATTTTTTTTTTTATAGTTTCAGATTATATGTTTTCAGATTCGAAATTTTTACAATTTTTTTTTCGAAATTTTTTTCTTTTTTTTTATTTTTTTTTTCAAATTTTCTTTTTATAATTTAAAAATACTTTTTAAAACTGTTTTTAAAATTTTTATTTTTTATTTTAATAAAATTTTAAACCCTAATTCCAAAACCCCACCCCTTAACTCTAAACCCTAAGGTTTTGATTAATTAACCCAAGGGGTATAAGTGTATATTTACCTCTTTAATGAAACCTATTTTTGTGACTTTGAACCTTGAGTGCTACTTTGGGAACATAAACTTGGTTTGATGCTATCCTAGTCTTTTTCTCTTTGATTAACTGATAAAATATACTCCCTCCGTTTTTTTATATAAGTCGTTTTACAGTTACGCACGTAGATTAAAAAAATCATTAATTTTTTATATTTTCTAAGTAAAAACATCATTAATTATTTACCTAACCACAATTCAACCAATAGAAAAATAAAAGATATACTACCATTGGTCATACAACATTAATTACTAATAAATTTTACATAGAAAACCGAAAACGACATATAATTTGGAACAAAAAAATTTCTCTACAACGATTTATATTAAAAAACGGAGAGAGTATAATGCAAAATACATTATTTATGAAAACTATTAATAAAAATCTGAAGGCAGAAAAAAGAAATTACACTTTTCATATTTTAAAACAATAACCTTTTCGTATTCAAAAGCTCTCTCCCGACGGTTTGTTTAACAACTAGGTGTCGTACGCGTGTTCTCTACACATCAAATGATACTAAAGCGTGGGATAAAAGGAACACTTGTAGCGCGTGTAGAAACGCCGTGATTAAAGAGTTTCACGGTGGGTGTTTGATACAACAGTTAACTGATTAATTTAGTGTCGGCTATTTATAGCTCCAAAAAAAACCGCCGATCATTTTGGCGGCCCACGTTGTGAATCCAAACTACGGCGCTGGCAGCTGATTTCAAAACTTGACGAGTAGATTAGTCGAGTCAGGTCTGACGTGGATAAGTCGGATGGTGGATCCCACTACCATGAGATGGTTGCCTGGTGCGGTCGCTCTCGGACGCAGCTGGTGAGTAATGAGTGATGAGGTCGGTGACGGTTTTTTTAATCTCTCTTTTAATTAATGCTAATAATAAAGTCGTTTTCCCGGCTCAGTTCCAAAAACCAGGAGGGACCTCTCGTGGAGTCGGCATGGGCTCCATGTGACCAATATTAAACTAATATAGCGATTGCTGCACACAATTGTCTAACTTGTCTTGTTTACAGATTATCCCATTATTTTACTTCGTTTTTTTCGTTCTTGTGGTTTTAACTGTTGTGCTTCCTTCTCAACAAGAAGCAGAAATGATTATGAGCATTTAAAAAAGACTTATTCTTGGGTTCACTCCCTAGGGTGAATCTCTAGGTTCACCAACCAATAGAATTTCATTATTTCAGATTCAATATCTTTTAAAAAAAGAAACAAAATATTGTCAAGTTATATTATGTTTTTAAAATAAAAAGATAAAAAATAAAAAATAAAAATAGTAGTAATTACAAAAAAATATTTTTAACTGTCGTCAGGAAAAAAGTAAACCCTAAATCCTAATCCCTAAACCCTAAATCTGAAACCCTAAACCCTTGGATAAATCATAAACTCTAAATCAAAAACACTAAACACTAAAACACTCAAGGGTTTAGGATTTTAGTGTTTAGTGTTTTTGATTTAGAATTTATGATTTATCCAAGGATTTAGGGTTTACCCAAGGGTTTAGGGTTTACCCAAAGGTTTAGGGTTTCAGATTTAGGGTTTAGGGATTAGGATTTAGAGTTTAGTGTTTTGCTGGCGACGTTAACAATATTTTTTTTAAAAACTTCTTTTTTTGTAACTATTTTTTTTTTACCTTTTTATTTTAAAAGCATAATATAACTTGACAATATTTTATTTCCTTTTCTAAAAAATATCGAATTTGAAATAATAAAATTTTATTGGTTGGTGAACCTAGAAGTTCACCCTAGAGGGTGAACCCAAGAATAACTCTTTAAAAAAAACATATTCGCATTGTTAATTTCCAGATTTGGTTTAGGACAGCTAACACTATAAGCTTCTTAATATTTTTATTTTCCAAGCCTATTTAATAAAGGGTTTCCCACCAATTTCTAGCTAACTAATGTTGTGTTACATGTTATGTTATCAACTTTTTAGTAGGGGGAACAATACTTTGAAATTCAAAACAAAAACTAATAATAATGATATTATTGGTATGCAGACCCTATGTCAATGTCAAATATAAACAGGCAGCTAGTCCGAATCAAATGGAGTAATTGTATAATTTGGCCATACAACATTTTCGTAAATTTATCAAATGTAAATCAGTTTAGCAAGTTAAAAATGGCTATTGTTATTTGTTACTATATATCCTTCAGTTGACCAAATTGGATTACGGTGTATGTAAAGTTCATATACATGTGGAGGTATTACTTTTGTTGAACACTATTTTATATTCAACGTAAGATGTATATATAAAATCCAAAGGTAAGAAGTTAAAGGAGAAAAGTCGGGTCAGACTGGTTACAAAAAAAAAGTCGGGTCAAACTAAGTTTTGACGAGAGCTGTAGTTTGACAAAGACAGCCAAAGATTCTGACAAGAAGACGACAAAGTAGAAAAACCATTTTGGAAATGGAAAATGTAACTGTAAAAGAAAGAAGAAGAAGAGATTTGGGTTTTCGAGGAGATGCAAGGTTCGACTAGGTACCAAATGAGGGAAGATTGCGGGACCACGTCACAGTTGGATACTTGGATCCTCAATTTCTAATTACCTATTTTAATCACTACATGTAGAATTATATGAATTAAGTTAAGTAATTGTTTTATAATGAAGGGAAACACTAGCAGAACTTTTTTTGTCAACAACAGATTATTATTTAACTTTAATAGTAATAGAGTATAAAAATAGGAAGATCTTTTGGAAATTTAAATTGAGCAGTCAGAATCTTCTCGTTTAACGCCGCTGTTTCTGCTTCTCCCTTTGACCATCCGTCAGGCCTCAACAACTATTTTTAAAAATAAAATATCAGAAACTCAAATATTTAAAGGGAAACACCTTAGGATGATCCTCAATTTTGTTTATCACAAATATAGCTCTCAATAATTAAAATAACCAAAATATTTTATTAAAAAGATAAGTGAACACTTAGAATTTAAAAAAATAATTAAATACTAAAAATTAAAAATAAGAATTAAAAATAAGAATTTTAAAATAGTTCCAGCAAAAAATTTCAGATTTCAAAATAAACTTCTGGAAAAAGATTTGAAAAAATTAGAATTCAAAAACGTATTATTAGAAAATAATAGTAAACTTCTTTTATTATTTATTTAAATAACTATGTATATTTTAATCTATTAATAATATCAATCTCAATTAATGTAAAAGGTTATGAATTTTAATTAAGTTGAAAATTTGTGTCTTTGTAAAATTATTTGTTCAAGAGTTTTGTATTAGAGCATCTCCAAAAGGACTCTCCATTTTAGAGTTTGCAAAATTCTATATTTTAATTTTCAAGATGTTTCTCTCCAAAAATAAAATTCAAAATTAACTTCAAAATTATTATTAATTTATACTATGGTCGTTATATTTGTCATAATTAATATAAATATATACAACTTTTATAAATAACTAAAATATTACAGTAATATTAATTAATAAAATATTATACTAAAATATAAAATTATAAATAGAAGTACATAATTAAATATCAAACTACAAGCAAAATACCATGTTATTCCATAAAATTATTTCTGCAATGTTATATCTTAGGTTACACAAAATTTGTTTGGACAATATTTTAGAGGTTCCGAAGAAAATTTACTAGATTATTAGTGTTGTTGTAATATTTAAATTTGTATAATAATTATGTCTTCATGTATCTTTTTATAAAGGTTTTTTGTTAAGTTTATTTTGTAATATTTTGTTGTCTAATTCTAGTTTTAAATATTATAAATTTCATTAAAAAATTATTTAATTTTATGTGTAAATTTTGAATCTATTAAAATAAATTCGAAATATTTATGATATACAAAAGTTTTAAAGAATAAAACGATAAATGTGAAAAACTTAAAAATCATAAATGTGATGTGTAATTAATTATAAGGACCAAAATGCAAATAAAAAGATGAAACTTCAAATTTAAAGTTTTGAGTAGTGAAACTGTAAATATGAAGTTTCACTCCTTAAAACTCTAAATTTGAAGTTTTAAAGTTCTTTTTTTAGAGCAAAAAACTATATATTTGAAGTTATAGAGTTTTTTTTTGGAGATGCTTTTAGTTAGTGTAAAAAAAGTTGTGTCTTTCCATTGTAAAGGAAAAATTAGTTTTTTTTAAATAGTTAATGTGTTTTTATATAATAAAATTATTCTTTGAAATGATGTGTATATTTGAATTTTAGTATTTTAAAATAGTTAAGGTGTTTTTCAATAATGAAAGTGTTTTTTAACTAATATGTCTATTCAAAATATATTTTGTAATAGTTTTATTTTAAAATAACTACCAATAAATTGAAAATATGTGACTATTCATATAGATATTTGATTTTTTTTTATAAATAGTTAAAGTGTTTTTCTATAAAAAAATGTGTGATTTATGTTAAGAATTGTGGATTTTCATAAAAACTTAAGGAATCTTATTGGGTTGACTGCCCAAATCGTCTTCTACTTAACGAACCCGCACTGATCACCTCCAAACTACTGAACTCATCGAAAAAACCACCCAAATTATTTTAGAATACAAAAACGCAAACCCGACCTGCTAAACAATACACTAAAGAAAAAAAATTCTTTCACTTGAAATCTGGAAAGCATCGTCTTCTTCATCTGTCTCACCTTTTATTTGTTATTTTCTCCAAACTTCTGACCTTCTCGCATTTCTAAATGTATTTCCTGAGACTCATTTTCATGCTCTGTTAGTTTCTGTCTTGATTTCCATTGGATTATTAGTTTTTTTAGTTGCTTATTTACTTCTAAAATGTGTTGTGTTAGTGGAGGATGGTTCTTCGCTTTCCACTATTTAATAGGATGATATCATGATGATGACGAAGCATTATAAGAATGATTTTGCTGTTGTTGATTAATATATATATATATATATATATGTATATTTTTATTAGAAGAAGATTTCACATGATGAAATGATCATTACACGGTTCTTGATGGCGGATTTGGACTAGGTCCTGATGGCGGAATAGGAACATTTTTTGGTAACATTCCAAAAACTAGGCGTTGTGATGGTGACCATGGCTTTACGCCGACTATGGCTGCCTTATGTGGACCTCGTGGTGGTGGATCAGCTGGTCCTCTAAGCAGTTTTCTAGGCCAGAGTAAATGGTTGGTCTCATCTTGAAAGTTCTTCTCAGTAGCTTCAATGACACAAGCAAAGAGGAGACCAAATGAAACCACCACAAGAAGAAAAGTTGATTTCGCCATCGATCACAATTTTACTTTGCAGATGACAATATCAGTTGATATAATTGATTAATTGGGAGAGTTTGCATAAAGAGGCACTTATATAAGGCATGGATATTGATTGTTTTCAACTTTCCATAAATGCTATGCTAACTAAAATCCAATTCAATTCATTTCCATTCAATACATGGACTTTTTTAATTCATTTGCTTTAATACTTTTTTCAAAAATATCTATGATTTATTTAGTTTGGTTAGGATACATTCAATCCATATATATTAAAATAAATCTATCTTATATATTAAAAGAGAAGTCATGACTTCTTTCATGTGTGATTTTTTTAGTTTGGACCATTTCTAGAAAATATCATATTTAACATAAGTTCATTATTATATTTTTAATATCTTTATCTTTTTATTTGAAATACAAATGAATGTATTTAAAATATTCTAACAAAATCTTTTTAAAATCTTCTTAGAATCTTTTTAAATTTACTTTAAAAAATTAGTTAGTTTTAATTTAAATTATCATAAAATATAATTAGAAATTAAAATTGAATATAGTTTTGGTTTATAAACGAAAATTTAAATAAAATGAAATTAATTAATTTCACAAATACATTTACTAATAATTTTTAAAGATTTTGTTAGAAATAAGTATTTATTTTTATTTTATTTTTTTCAAATTTGTTTTTTAATAAAATAAAAATCATGATTTTTTAATGAATGATATTTTATTTGGACCATCATTTAAATTTTATATTAAATGTATATCACTAATGCTAATATACGTAATATTTTTAACTACTTTAATCATAATATCTTTTATTTCTTTTAATTTTAAAAAAAAATCTAACAAATCTCTTGAAAAAAGTTATAATATGATCTTAATTGTCATAAATTGAATATAAATATTTTCAACTAATTTTGCAATTAGTAATGAAATGTTACTAAAAGAATAAGATTATATCCTATTTTATCAATTTATAATAATATCTATCATTTTAAAATAAAAATGTTATATTGAACAAAATATGATAAAATTATTTTAAATTGATAAGTTAACATATTTTATTTTCATTAATATAAAATATTTATGCTAAAAATATAATATGTTGGTAGAATGGGTTAATATTAGTAAACAATATAATACATGTATAAAAATTTAACTTATCTTAAACTTTTTAATATACAGTAATTTATTATATAAAATTAATAAACATTACTTAAAAATATTACGATTTTAATTACGGATCATGATTATAATAAATTAAATACAAAATTGTTTTCATATATGTTGTTTCATGCATTAAAAAATTTAATTTAGTAATCAAACGCAAATTCAATAAGACAAATATATAATAAGCAACATATATATGTGATGATTTTAATTTACAGCATGAAAACTATAAAATTATTATATTTGGCATAATTATACAAACATTTAAATATGTGAGTAACATTAAAAATATATAATAATTATGTAAAACAAATATCTATATATATAAATGTGAAAATATATACCCGCACGGTTGTGCGGGTGGAAATCTAGTATATATTAAAATAAACCATCCATTTTAATACATCTATCTATATATACTATCTATTTATGAAGTGATTTTGCTTACTTGTCATGATTTCCTTGATTTTAGGTAATTTTGTTTATTTGTCATGTTTTCCATAATTTTAGTTTGTATATAGTTTTGCTTATTTGTCATATCTATATTATTAAAACTGAAGTACAAATTAGGTTTGTTTGGAAACATGGATGACAATGTTATATGAGAATTGTTTGGAAACTTGGATAGCAGTATATGTATTTTCTTTTATTTACACATTTAGTCATTGCATTTATAATAAATTACATATTTCTTTTTGTATTTCTTTTTATTTACAGATTCTACCACTACATTTAAAATCAATTTAAATTAATTAATTACAGTTCTAAAACTTATCTAAACAAATCAATATTCATATATTGATCATTATTGATATTGTACAAATATTACTAAATAAAAAAATTTCTATTTCATTTAATTTAGCCAAACACATTAAAATAATTTTTTTATTTGTTTACGGAATCAGTTAGGAATAGATATTCGGGTGTACCCATTTAAGTACGGGTTGTTTCTTTCGGGTAAAGATTTTTTGGGGTTTGAAATATCTTTTTAGGTACTTCCTTTTTGTATTTCTTTTTATTTATGGATTCTACCACTGCATTTAAATTTAATTTAAATTAACTAATTACAATTCCAAAACTTATCTAAACAAAGCGATATTCATATATTGATTATTATTATTAATATTGTAAAAATATTACTAAATAAATTTTTTTCTATTTCACTTAATTTAGCCAAACACATAAATATATATCTATACATATATTTATTTGTTTACGGAATCTGTTAGGCATAGACATTCGGGTACCCATTTAGGTACGGATCATTTTTTAGGGTATAGATTTTTTGGGTTTTAAAATTAGGCCATGTTTGGATATAAATTTATGTGTGAGTTTCAAGTTGGATCTCCCGGATCTGTATGAATTTGGTTATGATGCACAGAAAAGTAAAAATATTCAAATAACGAATGTATTTGAAAATGATTTGGATATTTGAACCAAAAATAATCATATTATCCGATTCGATCTGGATCTTTTGAATACAATTAGTTATATGGAGACATATCTAAAATATATTGCACTAATCATGAAAAACAAATATCAATGTATAAATACGTAAAAAATAATACCTGCGCGGGTGCACGGGTCAAGCTCTAGTTTATAATTAAGTCATTATTTTATAAAGTGATTTGATTTTGCTGATTTGTCATGTTCTTCATGATTTTAGGTAATTTTGCTTATTTATCATGTTCTACCTCCATAATCTTAGTTAGTATATAGTTTTGTTTGTTTGTCGTATTTTTGATTAAGTCATTATTTTGAATAATCTATAATTTTAGTTGATATATAGTTTTGCTTATTTGTCATATTTTTAATTAAGTCATTATTTTATAAAGTTATTTTGATGATTTGTCATGTTCTCTATGATTTTAGGTAATTTTACCTATTTATCATTTTCTTCATAATTTTAGTTAGTATATAGTTTTTCTTATTTGTCATATTTTTAATTAAGTAATTATTTTGAATCATCTCTATAATATAATTTATATTTTTTTATTTAGTTACATAAGTTTAATATAAATTTTTAGTAAAAAAATTTCCCTTTATTTCTGTGCCAACTCATGAATTAGGTGAGAAGGTGAAAAAAATATAACAATTAACCTCTTGTGTTTATTAAGGTAGGTATATGCTAATAATTAATAATAAAATTGTATTTAAAGATGATCACTATGTTTTTGAACAATATAATACACAAAACATTGCTTTCTAAAGTAGATGTTACTTCCCTTGAACTGAAGAGTACATAGACAATCTTATATTACAGTTATAATTTTCTATATATAGTAAGTAGTTATCGGTATAATTATATTTGATTAAGTTTAAACCTTAAATAGAGACATATCTAAAGTAAACCTACTATAATTATATTTGATTAAGTTTAAACCTTAAATCCAGATATATCTAAAGTAAACCTACTATAATACACTGTGAGAAATTATATTTATAAAAGAGAAATTGCCACAAATACCACATTCATAGTACCATTTTTCATGTTTACACTAATCACTTTTACCATCATTTTTAATGAAGGGTAAAATACAATTATACCCTTAGGGTTAACTAATCTAGACTTAGGGTTTAGAGTTGAGGGGTGGGATATGGTTTTTGGAATGTGAAATTTATGATTCTAATAAATATATAAATACTTAAAAAATATATAAAAAATAGTTTCAAACATAATTTTAATTTTTCAAAAAGAAATTTGAAAAAAATAAAAAAAATAATTCGTAAAAGAAATTTTGAATTTTTTTTATCAAAAGTTCGAATTTGAAAAAGCATATTTCGAAAACATAAAAAAAAATTTTACAGTTTTTTTTTATTTTATTTTATTTTTATTTTTTATTTTTGATTTTTGATTTTTTTTTAATTTTAATTTTTTTTATTTAAATAATGATTTATTATATATATAAATAACAAGGGCATAAGAGTTTTTTGCCACTTAATGAAGAAGGTATTTTTGAAAATGTCTCATTAGTGGTGGTAAAAATGAAAAGTGGTAGCATGAAAGTGGTAAACATGTAATTTCCCCTTTATAAAAGATATATTTGTTTATTATTTTATTTAGGAATCAAAGGGGTGTATTTTCTGTATTGGTTGGGATTAAGAATCATGATACCCTTAATAAAAAAAATAGATATAATTATTTGATATCCAATTATAAATTAATATCATCAAATTTGGCTAACAAATAAATAAAATGTATTTAGAGTATAAATATAATTCCTACATATATTGTGTTGTTATGGTAAAAGAATATTGTTTCAATCATAAAAGTTAAAAAATAATTATCTTTAGATTTACCTTAATTTTTACTATTATTGATTATTAAAATCAATAGAATTCACTTTATATACACCCCAAATCATTAAAAATCAACTTTAAAATTTTACTATTTTTATAAATTATTGAAACATTTAAATTAATCAAAATTTTATATATTTAAGTTTAATACTGGCAAAAAAGGGCAAATATTTTTGGGGAAATTACATGTTTACCACTTTCATGGTACAACTTTTCATTTTTACCACCGTTAAAGAGACATTTTTAAAAATACATTCTTTATTAAGTGGCAAAAGACTCTTATGCCCTTGTTATTATATATATAATAAATCATTATTTAAATGAAAAAAAATTAAAAATTAAAAATTTAAAAATAAAAAATAAAATAAAAATAAAAAAATTAAAAAGTAAAAAAAATTAAAAAATTAAATTTATGTTTTTGAATTATACTTTTTCAAATTCGAACTTTCTTTTTCGAATTTTTTATTTTTTTTCAAATTTCTTTTTGAAAAACGAAAATTATGTTTGAAACTATTTTTTAAAATATATTATATATTTTTTAAGTATTTATTTATATATTTATTAGAATCCTAAATTTTACATTCCAAAAACCCTATCCCATCTCTCAATTCTAAACCATAAGTCTAGATTAGTTAACCCTTAGAGTATAATTGTCTTTTACCTTTCATTAAAAGTGAGAGTAAAAGTGGTTAGTGTAAACATGAAAAGTGGTAATATGAATGTGCTATTTGTGGCAATTTCTCAATATATTTTTATTCGGAGAACTTTTTATTTTTAGGCCAGATTTTTTCTTTCTTATTTCAGATGACATACACGTAATTGTTGTCTATGTTTTCTGATGAATATTAATGAAATCTAATGTTACATGTTATGAAAAGTTGGATTATTTTCTGAAAACAAAAATGAAACTGAAGATCTTGATAACTGATGAATAAAAAAAAAATAGGTATGTATATGCGGGCAAAACACCTAGTATCTATAAAATAAGGGTAAAATAATTTTACCTTTTTAATGAAATCTTCTTTTGATTATTTTCTTTTTTTTTCTGGACTTTTTTGGTAAAAAAAACCTATTTTAGGATCATTTGAAACAATTGTTCATATTAAAATTATAATATATTGATACATCGACTAGAGTTGGTTTGATCAAGAGAGAGGTCATGGACATAAATCAGTTCCAACTTCAACTATAAAAAAATGTAAAAAGTGGAATTTGTCAGTCAGTAGCGGCTCTTGAGGGGGTGCCCAAAGTGTACATGCACAACAACCGGGATATAAGCTCTCATTTTGCCATTTTAAAAATATATTTTAAAATGTAAGGTTGTAATTTGTTAACAAGTATGGAACAAATCCACTAAATTAGTAGGCGGAGGTTGGGTGATTTGTAACAAAAAAAGGTGTGGTCCTTTGTCACAGTATAAGAGTTTTTAGCAATATTCATTCACTTGATGAGGCTAGCCTGGTGGTGATAATTTGGGCTTTGGAGAGTATGAGAAGCCAGAGAATGTCTAACATTATTGTAGCGGGTGAGTTTATGGAAATGTTTGGAGCTGTCGAAAGCCCTCAAGTATGGCCTTCCTTCCTTCATCAAGCTGGAAAGATCGAGTTGGGACTATCCAAAATAGATGGCTGTCAGTTGTTGGCGGTGGCTAGTGAAGCAAACAAAGTGGCTACTTTTATTGCAAAAAGTGTGACTAAACAGGGTCTCGTGAGATCCTATGTTTAAAATGGTCATCTTCTTTGGGCTTTTGAATTCTTCGTCAACGAAAACTGCAAACTCTGATTGTTGTTCTAATTTTTTGGGATTATGGGCGGGTATGGATGTTGGTTTATCATGCTTTGTCTGATTTTTTGGTGCAAGTATAGGCGATAATCAGTTGTAGGTTTTCTCTTAATCTTGTATGCTGCAGTTTTAGAGCTGGTATGAATTGGTTGGATTCTCAATTTTCAATGGAAATTCAATGAATTTTTTTTTGTTAAACATTATGTAGACTAGGGTCCTAATTTATAAATTAAAAACATATATAATTATCTTTTAGGGGAAAAATATGTGAGCACAAGGTCTATCTAATCTATTAATTTAGGATTATATTTTTATCTACATAACAACTTAAAGAATTTGCTAATATGACATATTTGATTATTTAAATTAATAACAAGCCAACTAAAAATTTAATTTGTATTTTTTTAAGTATAACCAAATCTGTTGAGAAAAAATCTAACAAAATCTTAGTTAAAAATTTAAATATTTTTATAAATAACACATTAATAAATTCATAATTAGTAATAAAATATTATTATAAATCTGTTTTAACTAAAATTTTATTATAAAACAAGAAAATAAAATTCTATATTATTTTTTTTATAAATTCTATAATTCTATTCTGTATTATATATAAATAGCAGTGCTATATGACTTAGTTATGAATTTGTTTATTAAATAGGTAAATAAAAAAAATAAAAAAAAAAATATATATATATATATATATTAAATTTTTCATTTAAATAAATTATCAGTCATCAGTTCATCAATTTTTAGAATATATATATACTTATAATAACCTTTAGTTCATATATTAATTTTTAGAAATAGTTATTAGTAAACTATAAAATTTTAGTAATTCTCTTAAAATATTAATGACAAAATAAAATTCAAATTATAAATTTATTTTTATTTTAATGATAAAAAAATCTGTTGACAATTTTTTTAAAAATATTTCCAAAAATAAACAGTTTTTATAAATTAATATATTAATGTAGTAACAAAAACAAATTAAAAATTCATGTATTGTTTCGAACTCAAAAAAGTTGTGTAATTTAAAAAAGTTTTCTTGACAAAATATAAAATTTTGAAAATAAATATTCAACTTAAAATGATAATATTTCAAATTTTACAAAAGATAAAATCATAGATAATAAACTAATTTTATTATATATGCTGTAAAAGTTAAAGATAAAATCATAGATAATAAACTAATATTAATATATATTAATGTAGTAACAAAAACAAATTAACTATATATATGTTGTAAAAGTTAAAGAAATCTAATATTTTGAAATCTCGATTTAAAAAAAAAAACTTAATATCATAACATCCAAAAAATATCTTATATCAATAAAATTTACTAAACTAATAGATACTACTATGTATAAAATTTTCTAAAATAATATAGTTATATTATTTAAGCAAAATATGGTTTTACTTATAAATTTCTTAAAATACTAAAACGATATATGTTAAAGTATATTTTCTTAAACACAGCATGTAAATATAAATTATCTTAAACATATTTATTTTCTATAATATAAATTAATAAATTTTAAAAATGTATTATTTGCAAAATGTATAAATTTAAAAAAAAAACAGATTTGAAAGATATTATCTATTTAATTATTTTATATTATTATTTTATTGTATCTGACTCGAATATATAACACTAAAATATAAATTATATATTTAAACATTTGTAATGATATCAAATGTAAAAATATCTGCACAGACCAAAATCTAGTAATTTATTTAAAACGGGGTTGATGCCACTAGATTAGTTAGAAAACACATTGTATAGTGTGCTTGCTTACACATTAGCAACGGATCCATTGTATCAACATAATCATGACATATAAATAACGTTTTAAGCGAAGATTCTCTTCGGTTCAGTTTTCGTGTAGAATTGTACCGATTGAATTAGAATCGGTTTAAATTGATTTGGTTCAGTTCCTCACTCGACTGAAGATTTCATAGGATCTTCTTTCCAACATAATCGAATTAAAGAACGTAGTCGAATCTGGGTGATCGGGTACAATGCTGGATCTGGGTCCGTTCTCAGAGGAGAAGTTCGATGCGAAGCGGTGGGTGAACTCGTCGTGCAAAGCGCGCCACCCACAGGACTCGCTCGAGAGACACCTCGTGGATCTGGAAATGAAGCTCCAGATCGCCTCCGAGGAGATCGGAGCGTCTCTCGAAGAGCAGAGCGGAGGCGCCCTCCTCCGTGTCCCTCGCGCCACTCGCGACGTCTTGCGACTGCGTGATGACGCGGTGTCTCTCCGTAGCTCAGTCGCCGGAATCCTCCAGAAACTCAAGAAGGTTCTTCACACTATATATATCTGAGCATTCGTTTTAGATCTCCTGTAGTGATCATAAGATGATGATGAGTTGTTTGAAAATGATGGTTGTAGGCGGAGGGATCTTCAGCGGAGTGTATAGCTACACTTGCTAGAGTGGACTGTGTCAAACAGAGAATGGAGGCTGCCTACAAAACTTTGCAGGTCTGTAATTCGAAATCAGGCGGCCTGAGGTTCCAGGGTGGTCATGGCGGCCCTGGAAGTTCCAGGGCGGCTCTGGAAGTCCCAGGGCGGCCCTGGAAGTACCAGGGCGGCCCTCGGGAGGTCCTAGTGGTCCTAGTGGTTCTAGGGCCGCCCATGGAATTACTTCTAGGCTATTTATTAAAGATTTGAATAAAAAAAATTTTAAATAAATTTGGAGGCTTATGTCTATGACCTGTCATAATGAAGACAGTTTGAATATTTGACTCTCTTCTATCTTGTATATGGACAGGATGCTGCTGGGTTGACTCAGTTAAGCTCGACGGTCGAGGATGTTTTTGCTAGTGGAGATCTTCCCCGTGCTGCGGAAACTCTTGCCAGCATGAGAAATTGCTTGTCTGCTGTTGGAGAGGTAGTTTAAAAATACCAAAAGTGTAACGGGCTATTTTAGTCATTTGTCGTCACTCAGTCAACTCTCATTTTTGATTAATAGGTTGCAGAATTTGCCAATGTTAGAAAGCAACTAGAAGTGTTGGAGGATAGGTTGGAGGCAATGGTGCAGCCACGTCTTACTGATGCATTGACTTATCACAAGGTTTTGAATCCCGAAAACCCGAATAGTTTAGGTTGCTATTCTAGCACTAAAAGGCTTTCTCCAAATTTGATAGGTTGATGTTGCCCAAGACTTGCGAGGGATTCTCATCCGGATTGGGAGATTCAAGTCTCTGGAGTTGCAATATTCAAAAGTGCGTCTAAAGCCAATAAAACAACTCTGGGATGATTTCGACACAAAGCAAAGAGCCAACAAGCTTGCCAGTGAGAGAAGTGAAACCCAAAGGTTGTCTAGTGGCGATGAGGTTCAGTTGACATCAGCTCAGACATCCTTTGCCAGTTGGCTGCCAAGCTTTTACGACGAGTTGCTACTCTATCTTGAGCAGGAGTGGAAATGGTAATTGTGTACTCTTTTTTTGGGTTAACTTTTACTATATATATTTACCACGCCTTTCCAGTGAATATATATAGTAACAGCTTAAGTATCAATCATTATAGTTCGTTATTGCTTTCATGATTGTTCAGGTGTATGGTTGCCTTCCCTGATGATTATATGACTCTCGTCCCAAAGCTGTTGGTTGAGACCATGGGAGTACTTGGGGCTAGTTTTGCTTCTCGTCTTAACCTTGCAACTGGAGATGCTGTTCCTGAAACTAAAACACTCGCCAAAGGTTGGATATGATGTCACTGCATTTAAATTATCAGATTTTCCTTCTTAGTCTATTCCTTTTACCCGGATGGATTTGGGGTACTTGCTAGCTAGGTGGTGTTACTCTACTGTCCTAATTCTTTGCTAGATTGGTCAACGAGGATCAAGTTTCTTCTGCCTTGACATGAACTACTGTTTTTGGTTATTCTTGTCTGGTTTTTATTTTTGTGCATAATAGCCAACGTGATTAATCTGTCAATTTGCTAGAGAGGTTTGAAGAAAACTGAATTTTTATCTAAGCAAGTTATTGAACCATTTCATATAGTGATTGTAAATTTCCCTAACAGTTAAGCATTATTTGTGAAATGAGAAGAGTACCGACACTTCTGATGTTTTTTTCTTGAACAGGTGTGATGGATCTATTATCCGGAGACTTACCCAAGGGTATTAATATTCAGACCAAGCATCTTGAGGCCCTTATTGACCTGCACAACGTAACTGGGTCCTTTGCAAGAAATGTTCAACACCTGTTTGCCGAATCTGAACTTAGAGTCTTAATAGATACGCTGAAGGCCGTGTACTCACCCTTTGAATCGTTTAAGCAAAAGTAAGTTTTGATGTTATGTAGTTCTCTAGTTTTCCCACGTCTGTCCATTTCTAGCATTTATGGATTCTCTCATGTTTCGATGGCTCTTCATGGCTGCTTCTGAACATTAGAATTGACCATGCTTTAGGTATGGGAAGATGGAACGTGCTATTTTGTCCTCTGAGATCGCAGTTGTGGATCTGAGAGGGGCTGTTACACGTGGTGTTGGGGCTCAAGGAATAGAACTCAGCGAGACAGTGCGTAGGATGGAAGAGTCTATCCCCCAAGTTGTTGTTCTTCTTGAAGCTGCGGTTGAGAGGTGTATTGGCTTCACTGGCGGCTCAGAGGCAGACGAGCTGATACTTGCACTAGATGACATAATGCTGCAGTATATCTCCATGCTTCAGGAAACACTCAAATCTTTGAGAGTTGTGTTTGGAGTAGATGGTTCAGGCGATGGAGTTAGCTCAGAGAAAAGGGAGAGCTCTCGCAAGATGGACCTGTCTTCAAATGAAGAGTGGTCCATTGTCCAGGGAGCACTACAGATACTTACTGTATCAGATTGTCTTACGAGCAGGTCTTCTGTATTTGAAGCTTCCTTGAGAGCCACTCTAGCTAGACTGAACTCCAGCCTGTCTATTTCATTATTTGGCACAAATTTGGATCAGAACCTATCACATTTGACAAGTGAACAAACAGCTGGAGATTTGTCTATGGCTGGACGAGCTTCCCTGGAGGTAGCAGCTATTCGATTGGTTGATGTTCCGGAGAAGGCTCGCAAACTCCTAAACCTGTTGGAGCAGGTACTTAAAAAGCAGAAAATTGATTCTCAATTTACCGTACAATATTCATGAGTAATCGTTTCTTGTTCCCTTTGTTTTGTTGCAGTCCAAAGATCCAAGGTTCCATGCACTGCCTTTGGCATCTCAGAGAGTCGCCACATTTGCCGATACAGTCAACAAACTTGTGTATGACATCCTCATATCAAAAGTCAGGCAACGACTAGGGGAAGTATCTCGCCTACCAATTTGGTCTTCATCTGAGGAACAGAGCGCTTTTCCGTTACCAAGCTTCAGCTCATACCCTCAGTCTTATGTTACAAGCGTTGGAGAATATCTCCTCACTTTGCCTCAGCAGCTTGAGCCTCTTGCTGAAGGAATATCAACCAATGGCGATTCGAACAACGAGGACGCACAGTTCTTTGCAACCGAGTGGATGTTCAAGGTCAGTCTAATTTTTTTTGTTTTGGTCGCAACCTTGAATCGCAATAGACTAACCATTGAAATAAAAATAAACAGGTAGCAGAAGGTGCAACGGCTCTGTATGTGGAGCAGCTGAGAGGAATCCAATACATTACAGACCGAGGAGCACAACAACTGTCTGTAGATATAGAGTACTTGAGCAATGTGCTTTTGGCTTTGTCCATGCCGATTCCGCCTGTGCTGGCAACTTTCCAGACGTGTTTGGCTACACCAAGAGATGAGCTCAAAGATGTGATGAAATCAGAAGCTGGTAGTGAACTTGATTTCCCTACGGCTAATCTTGTCTGTAAGATGCGTCGTATCAGTTTCGATTAGTCTCACAATTTGGAGGTCCATCCATACCCATTATGGTGGTGTCTACGAGACTAAGTTAACAAATCGGTTCGGCCGTATTGAAAGTTTTGATGCTATATAAAAGGATAAGTTTCGCATTTCATAGTAAAAAGGTTCAAATTAATGTTATCAAGATATAAATACTTTTTAATGTATGGAATATTTCTCTTAACTAGTATGAACCCCATGCTACGCATGGGTCAATTTACTGTTTTAAAAGTTGTTTGATCATTGTTTTAATTTTAATTTTTATAAGAATGAATACTTGTAAAACACTAAATGAACAGTATCACATAATATTAAAGGTGGATACATGTTTGGCTCTTCGGGAAGATATTAAAGTGCATTGTTTCTAGTATTACCATCTTAAAGCGTATTATTTCTAGTATTACCGGTCTGGTGTTAGCACTTAGTAGTCCGTGCTACAAATTTTTACTTGCATTTAAATGATTTTGTTTCTTGAAATTAGAATTTTCTCTTTTTTTTTATCAAAACTAATCTTTATAATACTCACATTTCTGGAGCCGGATAAAATGAAAAGTTAAAATTAGAAGTATTGAGTTCAACAAAGCAGTTAGACGGGTTTAAAATAATTCTTATGTTTTTATTCCTGAAAAAAAATTATAGAAAGCAAAATAATACATAACTACCAACACTTAAAATATGGTTAAAAATTATTAAATTTGACCCATTTAGTTTTATTTGGTATTTTTTTTTGTAAATAAGTCTCTTAAAATTTATTTAAATATAGTAAAAGTGAAGCTAAAATATATTAAGAAAAACATTAAACTGTTTTGAAATATTTATTTTTAAGTTTGATATCTGGAAGACTGGAACTAGAGGTGTCAACTGGGCGGGATGACCATGGGTTAGCCCAGTCCAATTTATTTTGGGCGGGCTATGGACATGCCCAATTAATAAATGGTCCAACTGGACAAAAGACCAATTGGTACACGGTCCAATTGGGCGAAGACCAAATGGACAATGGGTATCTATGGGGTCCTGAAACATAATTTCATGAGTTTAATAAAAGAAAACATAACTTTACAATTTAACCAAAAAAAACAGTTTTATCGTTAAAATAAAAAATTAACGATTTTGACGGAAAACGTAATTTCACAATTTTGAAAACCAGTAGAAAGATAATTGGTCAGTTAATAATAATAAAAAAACATTTTTAATTCTTTTAACTTACATTTTTGGATTCTTCTCCATCTGTTTCCTATTCCTCTACCGTTCAAATTTACCTGGAACTTCGAAGATAAGACAGAAAACATGTTCTGTTGAATGTTGTAATAAGAAAATATATTTGTATAATAGTCAAACAATAACAAACAGATTTATAAATATCAATTTCTACATAGTAGATTCGGATATACTTACAGTTCTCTAGTTTGTTGTCAAATTTCTCTTTCTTCGTGTTTTGAGAATGAAGTTTTGAATAACCATCATCAACATAATCCATGCACAAAAGAAGTAAAAGAAATAGAGTGTTAAATATTGAGAAGGAAAGAAAAATAAATATGATTAAAGGCGAGACATAAACTTGTGTAATCTGTTTTTTGTTACACTCATACACACAAAAAGAAAGATGAAGAAGAATGACAAAAAAGAGATGAAGAATAAAATTAAGAGTGAATTGGCTGAAAATACAAGGAGAATATAGTAATTAGGAAAATACCCTATACAAAAAAAATTGTGGGGTTTTAAAAGTGATAGTAGCAGCCGAAATGACAAAACTAACCTTTTCTTAATAATATCGAAATATGCATTGCACCGGTAATAGAAGGTTGGAAGCAAAAAGGGTTTTGATCTCTAATTGGTTGAATTGGTAAGAGCATCTTTAAAGCTAAATGCATTTTAAAGTTTCTTAGTTTTTGACTTTTTTTCTAAAAAAAAAAAAAAAAAAAAATTATAACTCAATCCAATTGCGGGCCGCCACGTGTTGGTGGGGCCCGCAAACAGTGCAGAAAACAGCCCATTACCGATCCTTAATTCATCACTTCTGCTATCGATTTTTGTTGTTTTTGTGGGACCCCAAGATTAAGAAACCCACTTATAACCTGGGTTAAAGATGGTCTAATGATTAACCTATGTTTATTTCCCCAGCTTCTACGTGAGGCTGGCTACAAAATGGAACTGGCCAATTGGAGGGTTATCGTTTCTGACAACAAAGGCTGCATGGAGAGAAGAATCTAATCTCTCCAATCTTTTTTAATTTAGATTTATCTTTTTAATTCCAAGAAAAAAAATATTTATTTTCTTTCTTCGTCAAAAGTCTAAGGAAAATAAAAGCATCATTATGTGAATTACAAGATATTTTGGATTAACATCTTCTCAGCCATTCCTCTACTTCACCTTATTTCTCTGTTATGTTCCAAAGTTCAAGCCCCAAATCATAGTTGTTACGGAGAACTCCCCCCCTCCCCACTTTTACGACTGCTTTCACCGGCGTGAGCATGATTCAATCTTGTCTTTTTCTATCTCTGTGAGTTACATTCTTAAAAACTATTTTAGAAGCCTCACCTAATAACTTAGAGATAAAGAATTGGTATTATGTTTATGAGAACAGTATCTTCAAAAGAAAATTCATGAAAACAGTAAGTGCTACTACTACAGTTTATTTGGTTTAAGAGTAGATGCTATGACTTCCTAAGATATCATGGCATTAGGAAATCTTCTGTTCTTGTATGTTGAATCTTTTCAAACTAGTTCATCAAGAAAATGCAATTTGTGATTGATTTTTGATGTGTTAGATAGCATCACCACATAGTCAAGTAAAGAGTGTGTCTTCCGTGGCAGTTATTGTTGGCTCAAAGGTGATAACAAAGGAAGTGCCAGATGCAACCACTTATGGAACTGCAATGGAAGATATTGAATCCAACCCAATTAAGATTCCTAAAGTGATTTGTATTTGTATATTAAAATTTTAGTTATCTTGTTAATCATAATTTTGGCTGTGAAAGTCTTCTACATATTTCTTGTAATATAATAAAGATTGTAACCAATTTAAGATTCGTTGTTAGATTGCTAACAAATTTAGTAGCATAAAGATCCAATGTTAAATGTATATTTGAATTATTTTGTGAGATTCATCTTTAGCGTACTAGCATATTTAATATTAATAACGTTATAACAGTTTGGTCATATTTCTACATGTATCTTTGGATTAGATTTTGAGTTT
This sequence comes from Brassica rapa, assembly GCF_000309985.2. Taxonomy (NCBI): domain Eukaryota; kingdom Viridiplantae; phylum Streptophyta; class Magnoliopsida; order Brassicales; family Brassicaceae; genus Brassica; species Brassica rapa. The sequence goes on from NC_024796.2 coordinate 8,433,150, forward strand.
CGTTGCTAGTGGCTAACATATTTATTAATATTTAACAAATTTATTTATTCATTTGCTGTCAATCATGAATATGTGTACAATGCAATATTTTATTCAAGATTAGTAGCAAATCTCATATATAATGTTGTTAGTAAGAAAATAATATATCACTAGGAAACAATTTATCTGATGTTTTGCTAATTTTAATGTTAGACTGCCAACATTTTTAATACTTAGTCAATGTTAGACGTCTAACCATTCTTACCACCAGGCTAATATTATTTTTAGCGGAGCTCTGATTGTGGTACCCGGTTAACAACATTTTCTAGTATTTTATTTTGTTTTGGTGAATCTAATATTATGTTTAACAAAGACACATAAAGCTTTATCTGCTAACATTTTAATATCTAATAACAAGTATTTTAGCAGCAACATGTAATGTTTAGTTGTTACAATCTAAATAGATTATTTTTTTCATCTTAAATAAACTGAGTCATTGTTGGTAATACTCAGTAAGTGGTTACTGCGAGCTAATATTACTTCTAGTGGAGCTTTGACTATGATATCCGGTTAACAACATTCTTAAGTATTTTGTTTTGCTTTGTTGAAGCTTTAACCTTTCTCCTTCAAGAAAATTTTGTTTCTTTGTCAAATAGCATTTAACATGCACCCCCATTTAGATTTAGAAAGAAGGGTCGCCTAGCACGAGTCTTATTTAAAAAGCTTCAGAGAAGCTCTTGCCACTCTTCTGTTAGACCGACTACTCCAAGAGCACTCATCCATAAACATGTGATGCCATAAAGAGACTTCTTCCGAAGGAAGTAGCAGACGGTGGGTGTTGAATATTAGAGTGGGATTGGGACGTGGGTTGTTTTTAGGTGTCTAGGAGTGGCTGTTATAAAATTTCTGAATGTTACTGGTGCAAGGTTGTTGGACTGCTATGCCGTAGTTTAGCTTGTAGTGTTGATTTTTTACAAGCTAATGGTGTATTATTAAGGTTAATTAAATGTTGTGGATGTAGTTTTTTTCTGACATTAAATATTGGACATCGAGTTATTAGCAACATAAAAAAACTAACAATTCTGTTTAAATGCTAGTCTAACTTATATAGTTAACATATTTAATGACAAAAGTAGCAGCTAGAGTTATAAGTATCTGGTTATATCTAGAATTGATCACATTAAACAAAAAACTAATTGACTAAAATCTAAACCTAATTAACCAAACTCTAAACCTAATATCTCTGCTGCCGCCTCTCTCCTCTTTTGCCTCTTTGTTCTCGATGTCTTCCTCTATTCTGTCTCCATCTCCGGCACCATTGATGACGACCAGGACGAATTCGAGACCTGTGATGACAGGGGCAAGCTCGAGACCGGTGATGAAGGGAGGAGACTTCTCCTCTGCTCACGACCACCACCTCTTGCTCATGACCACCACCTTTACCAGCACTAAATATCAGATTGTCAACAAAGAGATAGAGAAAGAGAGAGAGAGAGACCACCACCTCTTGCTCACGACCACCACCTTTACCAGCACAAAAAAAAAAATCAGATTAAAAACATTTCTTCTCTTCTCTGAAGAAATCCTAGAACTACTTCACCAACGCTTTTGCTCCAGATTCCATTAAATAACTCTGCAATGGCTCACTCTTACTGCAAATAATGGGAATTGTGCCTTTATCTCACTGAAAAATTCAAAGAAAGCCCCAATTTCATAGTTTGTGATAACAATGGAAGAATATCACATAGAAGAAGGAGATACTAAGTGTTTTAGGTTGGAAACAATCTCTGAAAAAAACAAGGGAAACAATAGACACGAGAGAGATTTTGAAACTTTTATACGAAAGGAGGAAGAGCAAACGCTTTTACCTCCAACCACCCAGAAAAATTCATACCTTAAGAATTATGGGATTTTCGATTTATGAGTAGATAGGAAGGTTTGGAAAAGTGTAAAATATCAACTTGCCTGACATATAAGATTTCGTGTGATTTTGGGTTACCAGAGAGAAAATTAAAAAAAAATTAATTTAAATTACAAATCTAACAGGTGACCGGTTGCAAATGCTCAGACATGAACAAGGGTAAAATGGTCATCTAATTCTCAGCTTTATGCATGGAAAACATAAATAGTGTATTCATCTAATTATCATATAATTCTTGTGTGTAGAGTGCAATTACTCTAAAATTAATTACTTCAAAATTATCTATACTATTAAAAGGGAAAGAGTCCTAAGAAATCTACTTACACAAAGTTGTTAGACCATTTCATTAGACTTAATTATTTATTTGGTTTTCCTTATATTTCTCTAACTATATAAATACTTTACATGATTTAAATAAACTCATTTATTATTTTCCCATGATATATTATATAATTACTCTAACAATAAATCTCCATGAATATATGACAGATTATTCAAACATATTTTTACATGACGTGAACATTACCATGTATAGTTTCATTAATAGTATAAATTTTTTTATTGGTTTAGTTATGTTAAATAGGTATATAATTTGTATTTTAAAATTTTAAGTACTCATTTGGTTCTTAGTGCGGTTTCTATTTTTCGGTTCCAAAGATACATATATATATATAATATGCTCAGTTATTTATGAAATTCAGTTTAATTTTGGATTATTTCTAATTTGGTACGATTCAATGCACTCGGGTAAATGTACCCAAACCTACATTATTTTAAATAGAATTATACAAAAATAATTGATTTAATTTTAAAAATAAATCCGCGTTTTCTAAGCGCGAGTCAAAATCTAGTATAGAGTTAAAACTGTTTGAGATCGTGTGATAAAATATAGGGATGTGAAATATATAAATTGAGAGATAACAAAACATTCTTTTTAAACACGTAGTGGAATAGAGAAAATCAAGGAAATTAGTTTATTTTTACAGTTTTAGGAATTGAGAATGCAATTTTTTTTATTGACAATATCTTTTTTTTTGAAACACAAAAACATGTGTCATAATTTTATTGGGCAATTGACTTATGCTTTAGTATATAGGGGATTACTTTTTTTCAAAACTCAATTCTTCTTTTTATATATTTAAAACAAGTTATTTTATGGAATAAAATGCAATGTCTAGCATGATTCACGAAACGTTCGTAAATCTCCAACAGTGTGATTTAAACGGTTTGTTTGTAAATAAAATCTCATATGTATATAAACAAAATCTTGAAGTTTATGTTTATCAAAATTTCAATATAACTAATTAAACATTTAACTACCAGGTGTTTTGCCCACGTTAATTATTTTGTGAATATTTATTAATATGTGTATTATCAATTTAAACACTACCATGGAAAAAAACAAACTGAGCATCATCCTTTATATACTAAAACACAAGTCACTTGACCAATAATATTATGCCACATAGATTTAAAGTATAAAAATTTTTAAAAAAAATTAAAAAAACGTGAGAAACTAATGTTTATCGGCCAAAATCAAAAATATTTTTTCTGCCCACTTCACCGACGGTTCTTTACAAACCACGATCAATATTCACCAACAATCTCCAAAATAACTACCCATATATTTTTTTTTTTGTCATCAATAACTACCCATATTCTATTGCTTATATTTGTATGAAGTTATTTATTTATTTTATAATTGCATCTTGCTAAACACATCTCCTCTCTTTCTCCTTCAGTGTGCTATGATGAAACTGGAATTCTGCAAAAATATTTGCAGGGCAAACTAAATCAAATTTACAGAGTTTCAAATGGATTTTCCATTCAATGGTGAATTTTTGGCACAAGAACCAAAAGGTATGTAGTGTTAGATGAAAATATGTTCCATTTCATAAAACAAGTAGATTTATGGTGGAGTTAAAAATTAAACTTTGTTCTTCTTTTTGTTTAAAATAGAGTGTAATTTGATTTACACATCGGTCACAGTCGCGACTGTGAATTTATTCCAGATTTAGTAATGCTTACAAAATATGAGATATTTTATGTACATTTTAGCATAATGATCACGGTAACTAAACTCTGTTGTAAAAAAAAACATAATAAAAGCTAACACAAACCTTGCTACCAAGTAAAATGAAATAAAATAAAAATAAAACTGAGAAGAAAACAATTAATCACTTTGTCCGTCTAAAAGATAAGAGAATGTGACTCTTGTTGTCTACAAATATTGCTATATTAGCATGAATTAACTGGCAATACATTTTGCTGCAACACACACTACTTTAACATAATAAATAATCATTTTCTTTTCCTGTACGCAGTACAGGTACAATACTAGTATTTATATAAAATAGATACCTTTTTATTGCGTAAAATTAAAAATTCTGAAATAAAGTAATATTATGGAAAATCTCTATTTAATATATTTACTTTTTTTTAATCATTTTATCATCATTCATCAAGATATTCAATAATGTCCGCAACTTCACTCTGATTACATAATTATACAATTAATCATGTGAAAACACATACCTAACAAAAACAATCCAACTTTCTGTAATGTAATTAACAGAAACATTAAACTGTTGAAACCTTTTTTTTTTTTTTTGTTCAAAATAAACTTGCATTGCTTAAAGGAAAGTTTACCCCCCACTAGGGAGGGATGAGTTTACATCTAAGAGAGCTGACTTTGCCACTAGGTCAGCCTCTACATTACCCAAACGAGAAATGTGAGAAAACGAGCACACCTTCAAGCGGTTGCTAAAATAGTAAACATCAGTGAGAATGTTGTTCAGCTCTGTTAAAGAGCTCTTGGCGTTGAGGAGCTTAACCAGCGTCTGTGAGTCCGAAAAACTCGAAGAGAGTCTGCGTTAGAAGTAAAGGCCTCCAGCACCGCCCTTCGTACCGCCAGCGCCTCTGCAACCAGCGCAGAACCAACATGTCTTCGTGACTCTCTGAATCCTTGGTGCCTCCTCTGATCTTGCCCTTTGAAGACACCCGCAATACCACAATTCTGAGTGGTAGCATCCCAGGCTGCATCGACGAAACACACCAGCTTTTCATTCTCCACGCTTGGTGCCATCGGTAGATCGCTCGGTTGGTTACGTGCAACGGAAACAACCACTTCCTGCGCCGCTTCCCACTCCTTTGCGTCCTGAATAGCCAACCTGATTACTTCCTGGCCCGTGAGAGATCTATTTTCAAACACAAGCAGGTTTCGGGCCTTCCAGAGTCGCCACAGGATCCATGGCCACAGGGGGGTGGTGAGACCGGTTGGCGGAAGGGTAACATATTGGGCGCCAGTTTTTAAAAGGTAAAACAAAGAAGGTATTGACACCTGAGGTTGTGGTGTGAGGGGAGCCAGCGTCCACACCTCCTGGGCAAGAGGGCACAAGAGGAAGGTGTGGAGGTCATCTTCTGTCCCACCGCAGCGTTTACACGGAAAGGCCGGTAAGCCTCGCATCTCCAAGTTAGCACTAACCAAACTGTTGAAACCTTTACAATGATCTTCTTTAAAAAAAAGAAAAAAGACCATTTATAATGGCATATTGAATAAAAACATTAAACTGTTGAAACCTTTACAATGACAATTTGGAAAAAGAAAATATAATGTGAATTTAATCTTGTTGAAAGGATTCAAAGGTTTGAATGCGCAAAAAATAAAGACATATAATTTTGTTTTTGATTAATATACAGTACATTTGCTGTATTTTTATTGGTCAAGTTTGTTAGTTTTTTTTCCCCCCAAACTATTTGTAATAAATTATTTCATAGAAATTATAATTATAACTAATAATTTTTTATACCAAAATACATAATTTTATAAATAAAATTTTTGTTATTTAATTTGGACACTAAATTTTTCGTTTTTTTTTTGTTAAAAGAATTTTAACAATAATCCTTTTAAACTCAAATCTTAGTATCTATTATTCGAGTATATAAATTAGAAAGAAAACCATTTTTATTGTTATTATATTTTGATTTTACTAATTATCATTCTAAATTATCATTAACATTTTACATAAAATAAAATAAAACTATGAAATGAAAATGTTTGGATAGGTTTGAATTTTATTAAACAAATTATTATAAGTGGCAAATTAAATGAATGTTGAATTAATAGGTAAAAGAGATAGAAGATGATGTGAAATGTTAAAATAGGTTGTTTAAAAATTAATAAATTTTTAAAATAGGTTGTTAAAATAGGTTGTTAAAATCAATAAATTTAACATTTCATCAAAAAAAAAATGTTAAAATAGGTTGTTTAAAAATTTATCTATTGTATATAGTCTTATATTTGTTTTTCTTACTGCCACCTCAGCACTTGCAAACATGTTTTCTTGTATCCCATCAATACTCATGCCGTGCTGATCGATGGAGAACATTGCTTAAGACTCGTTCTCTTATATATTAACATGTGGGAACAAAGAAACTTCGGAGACTTCTTCTAACTCTTCAAATATTTCGGTTTATCTGAGCCTTCTCGTTATTGCCACCTCAGCATATGTACAAGTGTATTCTTGCATCCTATCGAAAGAAGGCCAATCTTTAACTCGTTTGACAACACTTTGCTTAAGCTCTATTCAATGTGATTAGAAAAAAACAAAAACAAATTCACAGAGATCCGACCACTGGAGCAAGAAGAAGAACCTTTAGGATTGCTCTTTTGTTTCTCGGGTTCGTATCTTTTTGTCTTCCTTTTCTTTCCCAATTCCATTTTGTTGATTTGTTTTATCACCGTTAAAAATTTAGGATTCAGATGTCGGACGGAGGAGCACCGTCGAGGTACGTGAAGTTGACAAAGGAACAAGCTCCGGTCGATGAGGTTAATCCCGGCGAACTCAACCAACCGATTCAGGTTCCTCAAGTATGCGTCTCTCTCTCTTTCTCTACTGATCTGATTTTACATTTACGCATCTCAAGAGGACTATCACCCGATCACGGTTATTTCTTTCTTGTATTCATTGTTTTACGATATTGAACGTATATATGGTGACAGTGACAAAAAAAAAGAATGTATATATGGTGATGCGTGTTCATCAAGTAACCTATTAGTGTTTACGTGCTTGACTCTTACATAAATTTATAATTCCCTAAAACCAATCCGGTCGGTTTGAATCTGCAGCTAGCAGTTTACAAATGCAACGAATGTGGCCAAACTTTGCCTGAAAATTTTGAAGCTCCTTCAGATGAGCCATGGACCACCGGAATATTCGGGTGCACTGAGGACATGGATAGCTGTAAGTTTTTTCATTTGCTTCTTTTCATCTTTATAAAACCATCATCAAGTGAGTGATCTCACAAGAACTAATAAGAGCTCCTTACTTACATGTCTTAATACAGTTTGGCAAGGATTCTTTTGCCCAAGTGTTCTGTTCGGACGTGTCTATGAAACTCTGAGTGAGGAGGAAACCTCATGGAAGAGAGCATGTGTTTGCCATTCGATTGTAGTAGAAGGCGGTCTTACGGCCGCATCCTTGCTTCTTTGTATTCCCGGTATAGATCCACATACTACGTTTCTTTTTTGGGAAGGCTTGTTTTTTGTTTGGTGGATGTGTGGGATTTACACTGGAGACGTCAGGCAAACTCTCCAGCGCAAATATCATCTCCAGGTACAAACCACAAAGTTTCGTGACATATCTGGAGGTTGATGCTTTGAAAACGTGTTGTTTTTGTGATTATTAAACAGAACTCTCCTTGCGACCCATGTATGGTGCATTGTTTCCTCCATTTCTGTGCTGTTTGTCAAGCACACCGGGAGATGAAGAACCGTCTTTCGGACAACTTTGTGATGCCAATGACTGTGGTTAACCCGCCACCGGTTCAAGAGATGAGTTCCTCTAATGACGGACATCACCATGACTCTGTCCCGGTATCACACCACAGCTCTGACCTTGTGATGCGGCCATTGTAGTGCAAAAAGATTCAAGGTCTTGTTTTGTACATGGACCTGAAGATGCATGGTTTAATAAAGATGATATATAGTATATACACCCAATTGGTTTGTTTAAAACTCAGAAATAATAGAGAGATCCTTATCACAAGATTTAAAAAATATATAAGAAAAAAGTTTATTAGTTTTGATTTGAAATATTCTACTTACGTAGCGTGCAATCTCCTTATTTTGATAAAATATTGTTTTGGATAAATACAAACAAATTTTAAAAAATCTTTAAAGAATCGTTAAGCGTTTTATATCCTTGTTTCTTTGAGATTTCCTAGTCTTATTAAAATAATAATGAAAATACCAAATCTTTTCGTATAAGTAACGATAGATACGAAATTAGGTACGTAAAGTCTTTAGAGTTGAGTTTTCTGCTAGATACGAGAGGATCAAAAACATAGCTATATCCAAAAAGATGATCGGAAGAGATGCTGCTTCGATTCCCAACGTTGACTTACCACCTACAACGGCGGGATCACGAGTTTCAGCATCGTTGCCATACCGACGGAAAGGTCTTGTTAACGCCCGACTGAAAGAATATGCTCAACGATATGTTCCTATATTCTAGGATCTCGATACTTGACCATATCCCTTGTATAGAGGAACCGTAGAACAACCTTGTGTATATATTGATTGTATCGTGTTCATGATTGATTAAGGAAATACATACAATTTCATGGTATCAGAGCCTAAGCTCTTGAGACCCTAATCTTCTTCTCTTCCCTTTCTTTCTAAATTTCTTTCCATCATCTCTCTCTTCTAAAGTTCTCCGTCAATGGCCGCGCCAAATCCCGTTGATTTCGACCGTGCCTTTGGCGTAACGAACATTAAAACCCACATCCCTATCACTCTCGACTTTGAAGATCACAACTATAACGCTTGGCGTGAGTTGTTTCTCACTCACTGTCTAGCATTTGATGTGATCGGTCACATCGACGGCACCTCTCTCCCTGCAAACGATGATGACATGGCCTGGAAGAAGAAGGACGGATTGGTAAAGCTATGGTTATACGGCACCTTGACTCAACCGTTGTTCCGCAGCACGTTCCAAACTGGTGGATGCGCACGTGATATCTGGCTCCGCGTCGAGAACCAATTCAGAAACAATAAGGAAGTTCGAGCACTCCAACTCGACCATGACTTGCGCACCACGGAAATTGGAGATCGTACTGTGCACGAGTATTGTCAAACACTCAAGTCCATATCAGATCTCTTGGCCAATCTCGACGCTCCAGTACCGGACAGAACACTCGTGATGTACCTACTGAACGGCTTGAACGAGAAGTACGACAACATCCTCAATGTCATCAAACACAAGGAACCCTTTCCTACGTTTGATACAGCGAAACAGATGCTTCTCAACGAGGAAACACGACTTAAGAAGGGTACTAAGCCGCCAGCGACTGCAGACAACGCTTCCTCATCGACGGTTCTCACAGTCTCAACAGAAAAACAACCTCAGCGCTTCAACAATGGGAACAGGAAGCAGAACAATCGAGGCCGTGGTCGTGGACGCAACAACCAGCAACGCTCTTGGAACAACAACTGGCAAACCGGCAATTGGAATCCTCATTACTCTGTACCGTTCTATCAACCACCAATGATGCAGTGGCCTGGATTCCCTACTCCATGGATTCAGCAAGCAAACAGAGGCATTCTCGGTCCTGCTCCTCAACGTCAACAACAGCAACAACAGGCTCTAGTTGCTGACACTCAATACCAACCGACAACCGATTTTGCTCAAGCCTTCAACACCTTGACTATTGCTGATCCAGGCGCTGCAGACTGGTATATGGACTCAGGTGCTACAGCTCACTTAGCATCGTCGTCAGGTACACTAAATTCTGTTCTTAAAAATAGCACCGGAATGTCAGTCAAAGTTGGAAACGGTTCTCTTATTCCCATTACTTCAAAAGGCTCTACTTCTTTAGCTTCATACTCTCGTCCTCTTTCATTGAAAAACGTTCTTGTTGCTCCTAATATCATCAAGAATCTCATCTCTGTTCGTCGGTTTACTAATGATAATTGGTGCTCGGTTGAATTTGACCCGTTTGGTTTTTCTATTAAGGATCTAAGCACCAAGAGGATACTGCTCCGCAGTGACAGTTCAGGGGATCTTTACTCTGTTCCGCCACAACTCAATAAACCGGCGAACACTCCTCAAGCTTTCCTTGCTGCTGCTCCTTCTCTCTGGCATAAACGCCTTGGCCATGTCAACAATGGATCATTGCGTTCTTTAATTTCTTCTAATTCCATCTCTTGTAATAAAGGACAACTTCCACTTGTTTGCGAAGCATGTCAATTGGGTAAACACTTAAAACAGCCTTTCTTTGATTCAAATAAAATTGTTTCTGCTCCTTTTGAGTTGGTGCATTCCGACGTTTGGACATCACCAATTACAAGTAACAGTGGAATTCAATATTATGTCCTCTTTCTCGATCACTTCTCTCATTTTCTATGGGTTTATCCACTAAGAAAGAAATCTGAGGTCTTCTCTAAGTTCATTGACTTCTGTGCTTTTGTGAAAACGCAGTTCAAATCCTCTATCCAATCGTTCCAATGTGATAATGGTGGTGAGTATAACAATACCAGCTTCTTAAACTTCTTCTCAACCAACGGTATTGTTGTTCGGTTCTCGTGTCCTCATACTTCTCAACAGAACGGACGTTCCGAGAGAATGATACGAACCATCAATAACACTCTCCGAACTCTCCTTTTCCAAGCTCGCCTACCACCTTCCTACTGGGTGGAAGCTCTTCACACTGCTGTTCATTTACTCAACATTCTACCCTCAGCTTCCATTCAAAACCGTGTTCCTTACACAACCCTTTACCAAAAACAACCCTCTTATCACCACCTAAAAACCTTTGGCTGCTTATGCTTTCCCAACCTGAATCACTCTTTTCTCCATAAACTAGCCCCTCGTTCCACACCCTGCGTTTTTCTTGGCTACCCATCAAGCCACAAGGGCTACCGATGCCTTGATCTAAAGACAAGAAAAGTCATTATTTCTCGGCATGTAGTCTTTGATGAATCCATTTTTCCCATGGCTCAAACTCAATCCACCTCACTTCCAAAGCCTTATGATTTCTTGGACGACACGTCTGAGGTATCTTCAACGTTCAAAAATATCCTCACTCAGCCATCTCCTCCTCCTTTACAGTCCGTTTTACCACCCATTCAGACGACTGTTCAACCTATTCCTGCTCCCATTCCACGTCATCCAATGACTACTAGGAGCAGAGATGGTACAAGAAAACAAAAATCTGTCATCAACCTAAACACTTCGACCATTTCTCCTCTACCAAAAAGCCACCTCACAGCTTTAAAAGATCCTAACTGGAATCCCTCAATGTCTGATGAGTACGGTGCTCTTGTTAAGAATAAGACATTTAGTCTGGTTTCACGTCCACCTAATGCTAACATTGTGCGCTCCATGTGGTTATATAAGCATAAGCTTGGTGCAGATGGAACAGTTACTCGCCACAAATCTCGTTTAGTGGCAAACGGCAAGTCACAAGAGCAGGGCCTGGATTATGATGAAACCTTCAGCCCAGTTGTGAAGCCAGTGACCATCCGTTCTGTTCTCCACCTAGCTCTGCAACGCGATTGGGAGGTCCATCACCTTGACGTCAAAAATGCTTTCTTACATGGAACATTAGATGAGACAGTTTATATGCATCAGCCGCCAGGTATGGCCGACAAGTCAAAGCCAAATCATGTCTGGAAGTTGGAGAAAGCGCTTTACGGTCTCAAACAGGCTCCACGGGCCTGGAATGGTCGCTTCTCTTCCTATGTAGAACGGCTGGGTTTCACAAAAAGCTCCAGCGATAATTCTCTTTTCGTCTACAGCAAAGGGAACGACATTGCCTTTCTCCTTCTTTATGTCGACGACATTCTGCTAACGGCATCGTCTCCTCCTCTGCGTCAACACTTCACAACCTTACTAAAGAAAGAATTTGAGATGTCCGACGATGGGAAACTCAAATACTTCCTTGGCATAAAGGTTGACTACAATGGCGATGGCATGCTCCTTTCACAAACTGCTTACGCAAAAGACATTCTACTTCGTGCCTCAATGCAAGAATGCAAACCTGTAAGTACTCCAGTGGATTTAAAATCCAAGCTCTCTCAGGACAGTGGCGACAAAGTTGATGATCCAACACTCTATCGAAGCCTCGCCGGCGCGCTCCAATACCTCACTCTCACACGTCCAGACATTCAGTATGCGGTACAACAACTTTGTCTCTTCATGCATGACCCACGGACCTCTCACCTAAACGCCTTAAAACGGGTATTACGCTACCTAAAAGGCACCATCACAGACGGATTACAGCTCTACAAATCCAGCGCAACCACTATCACAGCCTACACGGATGCAGATTGGGCTGGATGTCCCGACACTCGACGCTCCACCTCCGGTTACTGCGTGTTCTTGGGCGGCAACCTCATATCTTGGTCATCAAAACGACAAGATACAGTTTCACGTTCCAGTGCCGAAGCCGAATACAAAGGAGTTGCAAATGTCGTAGCTGAAACCTGCTGGATACGGAACCTTCTTCTCGAACTCAAATGTCCTATTTCAACAGCCACATTGGTGTATTGCGACAACATTAGCGCCGTTTACCTCTCCACCAACCCGGTAAAGCACCAAAGGACAAAACATGTAGAAATAGATATACATTTCGTTCGTGAGAAGGTCGCAATGGGTCGGGTCCGAGTTCTACATGTTCCATCCTCTTCCCAGTTCGCGGATATCTTCACAAAAGGTCTTCCAACGTCACTCTTCAACGAGTTCAAAACCAGTCTTTCCGTTAGAAGGCCCAACGATAAGACTGAGGGAGGGTGAAAGAATATGCTCAACGATATGTTCCTATATTCTAGGATCTCGATACTTGACCATATCCCTTGTATAGAGGAACCGTAGAACAACCTTGTGTATATATTGATTGTATCGTGTTCATGATTGATTAAGGAAATACATACAATTTCACCGACAGGGAGATGTTTTCTACGGCGAAGATGACGTGGCAGATTTGATGTTTAGAGAAGACGAAGTGGAACAAGACTCGGTGATGAGAGCTTACAGAAGTGACGAAGCTATGAGATCTATTCAAGATACGAGAAGACGAGAAAGAAGAAGAAGCTTCTTTTGCTTTGAATGTTTCGACTTTCTCATACTTGTTTTCTCTAGAAATAGGAACTAATTAACATACATCTTGTAAATTCTACTAGTCTTTTCTTGTTAGCGTTTTAATTCATCCAAATTTAATTAAAAACCAAAAAAGTTATTTTAAATTGATTGACAATTTGATGATATGAACGACAAGAGTTTTTATAATTACTGTTATTTATAACAACAGACATTGCAAATACATATGTGCGTTCAACGTTGACTAGAAATTTGAAACCAGAGGTAGATTTTACAACAGGTTACAAATACCTTAAGTGGTTCTCTTTGGCGTCGACTTGTGAGCTTCGTTTGTTTTATTTGCTTACTTCTTTCTTTCATACCTTCTCTTGATCATGTTGGTTTATCTCTTCGTTTTATTTTTCGTCCTCTGGTTTGTATTGATTTCATTATGTGGGTTTGTGCTTTTCTCTTGTTTTGGAGGATTTGGTCTTGCCGGTATCCAAAAACGAATTACCCAAAATTACATGAATTGCCAAAAATATCCATGATTGTCCGAATTTTATTATCAGAGATTATCCGTATATTTTCATTTGGTATATCCAAAACTACCTGTGTTACTTGATATTTTCATCCGAGGAGAATTTTAATCTGAAATAATCGGAAGTGCTCTATATTCTTACACGAACTATCTACAATACATGAGGAAGAGATTTTTTATCTTAAATAGTCAGAATTACTTTATATTTTCTTCCGAACATCCGAAGTTCCGAACAATCCAAAAAGGAAGGGGAGTGTCTTTCCAAGAAGGTGATTTTGATGTCTACACAGGGCCGGGCCTGATATATGTAGACCCAGAAGCAACTAAAATTTATTTGGCCCTACAATTTATTTGACTCAAGCTAATGCTTGATGAGCTTGTGCTCAGGCCCGGCCCTGTGTCTACATAACATCTTTGAATAATCTCGACTTTTTCCTACGAGAAATACCATTATAAAACTTTTACCATGCGACTTTTCCTAACGAGCTCTATTGTTTTATAGGTCTATCTTCATCATCGTCTACTTCATCTATTGAACTTCCAGATGTGCTAGCCCCATCAATATAGGTTATCGCATCTATATATTTGAATGGATTTGTTTTTAAAGAATATTTTTCATGATTTTTTTTAGAATGATGCATTCATTGATTCCATGATGGTATTGATGTGAATGTATGATATATTATTTACTGAAAAACGATAAGCATTTGTGTTTTATACATATCCAATTAAGATACAATTCATGGTTTTAGATACAATTCTGAGGTATTTATTCAAGAGTACAATAGTTTTTCAAATCTCATATGGTATATACTGTCTGTTAGCTTGAGGGGTAGTTTGTATAGGATATATTTTGTGGTAAGCAGTGGTGAGTAGTGCTTTCCCAGTCACCCCTTCCTATATTCCGATCAATCCTAATTTATCCAAAAAAAAGTCCCAATAAAACATCAATCTTATAAGAATCAGCTGGTCAAATTCAAAATTAATTACAAATTTATAGTTACTCATTAGAGTACCAAGTATCATATTCTTGTTCCTGTTTGAAGTCATCTTCAACATGATTTTTCCAATACATTCACCCTTAGATTGTGACAAGTTTCCCATATCTTTAGTTGATCACATTTCTTGCACTTCTAATATGTATGAAAATTTCTTTTCAGTGCAAATGTATGTAGTGGCAATGTGGCATGTATTGTACCACCACTCTTTAGGGGTTTTCTTCAACCATATTAGTTTATGTGACTATAACACATAACTCAGCTTCAATCGGATTTGCTTGATTTTCATTCATAGTCTTCTTATGACATTCTAAAAGATTTATGATCCGACTTGCCACAACTTTTATACTTTCCAGTTGATTTATTCTTCATGGAAACTCAGCGCCAGTCCAACTATATTGGAGCTCTCATTCTGTGTGATTAAATATACTTAGTTTTAAAAAAATTGGACAAGGCTTGGACTAGGCGGCGGCTTCTAATGACTTCATAGCGGACCGGTCCTGTGGAAACAAACTTAAATTTAGTGAAACCTTGATGAACAAATTTAATAGGTCCAACTTTATTAGGTCTTGCCTTTCTTTTTCCCTTATTTTAGTACTCAACCACATTCACATTATGAATGTGAATTGATCCTTCTTTCTCGAGTTTCAGTGACTCATTTTATAGCCTGATGATCATGTTTACCAAAGGCTTGTAAGAAACATGGTTTTGAAGTATGCTAAACTTGCTAAACGTAGTTTCATGTTTCAGTTGTTGCTAAAAAAAGAAGTTTCCATGTTTCAATTGAAGAAGGTAATCAATTCATATATTTTTCTTCAATTTCAATAGCTATGCTTTAATCTACTAATTATTGTTTTGATTACAGCCCAATGCTGATGTTTCATGTAGTATTTGGTTTACTTTTTTTTCAATTTTATATTCGCAGAACCAGGCCTCAAACTATTGGGGTGAAACATTTGAATGGGTTCCATTTATATAACGGATTCCAATATTAAAAAACTGTTTTTAAATATTAATTTATAGAAATTCAATGTTTTGACATAATACATATGAAAATATATAAATTTTTATATATTACTTAAAGATAGATAAACTGTTTCTTTAAATAATTTTATCTTGTTTGTATATAAGTTTATTGGGGGGCCCAATAATACCAGTCCCGACTCTGTATATTCGTGGACCATTTCCATGTCTTTGTTAATCTTCCATGTGAATTTATTTGTATCTTAAAACTCAATTAAAATTATTTTTATATATGAATTTGAGGGTGAAGATATGTTGATTATTGAATATGATGAAGATACAATCGTGATGAAAAGGAATGTTTGATTAAAAATAAATTGGATTACAAAACAGTATAGTATTGGTGCAAGAGGTCAAAATCCCCTCCTTTATAGCTGATTTTCGTCTGTGTATATATGGACGGGGTAACGCACTTCGGTCGATATAATTCATTAGTTTAAAAGAAAATAAGTATATATTGCTTAAAATAGCATTAGTTAATTTCTTAAAAGTAATATTTTTTGAAAGAATTCTTTATCTAAGATTCTGAACGGAAATCACAACAAATAGTTATACAAGAAATTGATTAGTATGTACATCACTACATCTGATGTAAGAAAACATTGATTAGTACACCTCCTAGACGAGGTCATAGCTAATATATATCTGGACATTTGTTTCTTCTGATCACTTCTTTAAAAAGCAATAGTGGAATTAAAGAATTTGTTTTTGGGAGCAATCGAAGTATTTAGGCTTTAGTCTAACGTTCAATTGGATCAAATACATCTTGAACCATTATATTTAATATACCATATTTTCATGCAAATTGAATTATGATAAACGAATTTGTGTGAATGAAAAAAAAATTCATTTTGACAAAAATATATATGAATAAAGCTAGGTTTGTAATTTTGTTTTGACAAAAAATGAAACTTACTTGTTTCGTCAAAAAAGAAATGAAACTTACATAAAACAATATTTTTCCTTTATTGAATATAAATCAATGATTATGAATGTATCAATTATCAAATCAGATACAGTACGAAAATCGGATTTCAGCTCTAGACCTCTAGGAGTAGGCAATAACGGAATGATAATCGCACGCGCGCGTGGAATTAAGTTGAGCCCAAAAAAAATATTGAAGCTAGAAAGTAAGTTACATATCTTTTTTTTAAAACACTTTCGATATATCTTAAGTAAGTTATATATAATTTCAACAAATTAATGATAACGAATTTAGTGTTGTTTTTTTTTGCTTAACGAATTTGGTGTCAATGAAGGAATATAAGTCATATATCATTTGAACAAAATATATGTGAATAAAATTAGGTTTGGTTTTGCCAAAACAAAACTTATATAAATCTACACTATTTCTTTTGTCTAAAAATAGTAAATCAATGATTATGAATAATTGAATACATATGCACGAAATCAAATAGAAAGATTTTGAAATTCTCAAGCGTAGTGTAGTCGGTCCTCGCTGTAGACTCTAGTAGTAGGCTCAGTAGGCCAAACGGAATGAGAACCGCAGGCGCGTGTGTAACACCTCAAAACCACACGGAAACACAAAGTTATTTATCAGGTACAGTCGATTCCACATTCCTTCATGTTTTACCACCGTCAAATATCACACAAACTCCAAAAGTAACAGGTGGCATCAATCCATCGCTTCACTGCACATGCCAATATTTTATCTACCTTGTGAACGAGCACAGACAAATAAATCGCCGCGAAGGAGCACAGTTACATAGTTACAGGCGGTTTGAGGGTAAAAATGTCAATTAAGCTCAACTTGCAGCGCAGGCAAACGACTCACGTGACATGCCACACGCATATCAGGCACACACACCACACTCTCCCTTTCTCTCTCTATATATGTAGATTTTAACGAAAGCGACATTTCGAAGCTTTTTTTCTTTTCTTTTCCGTTTTCGTCCTTCCTCAGCAGAGAAAAAGCTCTATTTTTTTTCCGGTGAGAAAAATAAAATTATTCGTTTGTTTCCGATTCTCTCTACCAACTCGTTCATGTTCACTGAATCAGATTTACTGATTTTCCAGGGAAATCGAAGGGAAGAAGGAGCAGAAGATCATGATTGTAAGCTTTCTCTCTCTTTATTTAACGAATCCAGACAAATAAAAAATTGTCTCTTTCTCATGACGATCGAAATAAAATCATCATCATCGTCGTTGGTCTAGTGACGTTGACAGTGTTTCCTTACTGTCTCCCACGCGCGCACCTGATAGCGCGTGTGTGTTTATTGTTATTAGTCAGCTTTATTATATTCTCCAGGCATCATCAACTGATTTTCCTCGGCAATTAAAAAAAAAAAAAGTTAAACCTCTGAGTGTGTGTTTGTACGTACACTCGTGTGCAGGAAACGATGTTCGTGAAAAGGTATCCGATCAGAGGAGCCTCCGCCGCTAAAAACCCTTCGCCGCCACCGCCATCGCACATAAGAGTGGGATCTTACTACGAAATCGATTCCTCCGTCCTCCCACTGAGATCATCGACGCCGGAGCAGCTCAAATCCATCAGAATCGTCATGGTAGTAAAACCTCACGTTGTTTCCTTCTCTCCTCACGTTTTCTCAAAGACTGATTTATTTATTTATTTTTTTTTTTTTGCTCAGGTGAACAAAGTCACGGGACGTCACGTGACTCTCCGTTACCCGAGCATGTACTCTCTCAGATCGTATTTCGATTTCGCCGGTCTAAACCGGACTAAACCGGAGAATAAGAATAAGAATAAGAAGAGTGGTGGTGGTAGTCTTCTTCCGGTTCTGGACGAGGGGTATGTGACGACGGCGGATCTAGCCGGAGACTTGCTCTACAGAAGAATCCCACCTCACGAGGTTTCTCTGAGTAGAAAGTCCTGGAGTTTCTGGGTTTCCGACGATTCTCATCCGGCGAAGGCTAGACTCTACCGCGCGATTTCGCCTGAGGGAAAGTGCTGGTCTGAGCTGAGATCGAGAGGGATGATCAAGTGGGGGAAGAGGTTGCGCGTCCGTTACCAGAGCCGCCATATTGACTGTAACAACAACAAGAGTTGTAGTAGACTCAAGGAGGAAGATGATGGGACTGGTAAGAGGAAGGTGAGTGAATCCAAGGCTGAGACTCTTGCTAAGAGGGCTAAGGTGTTTGATCAGAAGATGGATAATCAAATCGTGGTTTATAAGAGGGATGAGATTGAAAGCAGTGATCTTCGAGCTGAGAAGAGAAGATTCAACGTATCTGAGAAGAAGAAGGAGAATCAGATTGTGGTTTATACGAGGAGATCAGAGAAGAGCTTTATTGACAGATGGTCTGTTGAGAGGTAAAGAAAAGAGCATATCTTTAATGATCTTTGAGTTGCTGGATTCGTCTGATTTTTTTTTAATGTTGAAGGTACAAACTTGCGGAGAAGAACATGTTAAAAGTGATGAAGGAGAAGAACGCAGTGTTTGGTAACTCCATGCTCAGGGCAGAGTTGAGGTCAGAAGCAAGGAAGCTGATTGGGGACACGGGTCTTTTAGATCATCTGCTTAAGCACATGGCGGGGAAGGTGGCTCCTGGAGGTCAAGACCGGTTTAGGAGAAAACACAATGCAGATGGAGCTATGGAGTATTGGTTGGAGAGTTCTGATTTGGTTAACTTAAGGAAAGAAGCTGGAGTCGAAGATCCTTATTGGACACCTCCACTTGGTTGGAAGATTGGTGATAGTCCTACTCAAGATCCTGTCTGCGCTGGTGAAATCCGTGACATCAGAGAAGAATTAGCTTCCCTGAAAAGGTACAAATCCAACTTATTGGCTTGGTTATATGATTGATTATAGCAACTGCCGCTTATGTCTGTCTTGTTGTTGAACAGAGAGATGGAGAAACTCGCGTCAAAGAAAGAGGAGGAGGAGCTTGCTATCATGACTACACCTAAATCTTGTGTTACTAGTCAGAACGTGGACCATGATAGCATGATGACTCCAGCAAAGGTAAAGAACTCAATTCATTTCTATCTTGTGATACTACTGTCTTTTGAACATTTCTGCTGCTTCGTCTCAGGAAATCTACGCTGATCTGCTGAAGAAGAAATCCAAAATTGAGGACCAGCTAGTGGTAATTGCAGAAACCTTGCGCAAAATGGAGGTAAATATATCCCAAGATTGAGTTTCCAAACACAAACACTCTTCTGGCTAGTTGTATATGAACTTACTCAAAAGTGAAACCTTCTATATTTGCTATGATGTAGTAACTATTAAGTTGTCAAAACAAACATACGCCTAATATGTAGCAATAAACCTAATTTAAAAAAGGGTCCATTTGGTGTATGTATGTGATCAAAGATATGCCACTTTTCTGATGAAACATTTGTGTGTTTGATGGATGCAAATATTGCAGGAAGACATGGGATGGCTTAAGAAAACAGTGGACGAGAACTGTCCTAGGATGCCAGACTCAACGGAGATGCCTTTTCTACTAGAGGATTCACCAATGTTTAAGACACAAGAAGGAGAAGTGAAGGAAAATCAAATCACGGAGTCACCTCAAAAAGCTAGGAAAGATAGTCGACAAGGAGAACCATCACTTATACACAACACTGGTTTCAGAATCTGCAGGCCTGTGGCGAGTTTCTCCTGGCCTAAACTGCCTGCCCTTGTTGCTGCAACTGATACTGATGAGTTTGCTTCTTCGCCGAGTCACCGACCATCTCCCGTCCTGCCTTTTCCATTCACCCTCCGTTCCCCAGAAACTCCAACAAATCTCTTTGACCTTTAAAGCTGTCATCAGTCTTGAGATCTTACTTGCCCTACAAGTAAGCTCTCAAAACCACAAGCGAGTAGGTTTTTACAACTATCACTTATTATAGAATTTAAGGTACGGAAAATAAGAGAAGGGACCCCTATTCTTATGGGAGCAATATTTGGGAATTTTGATTTATTTTTCCTCTCTACTTTATGTCTCATAGAGGGATGTCTTGAATGGACTTATATATCATAGGAAAATATTTTGAAGATTGAAACACTGGGACCAAATGATTCTGTCTTACTGAACCATTTCTATTATTGATAGGGTTATATACTTATTCAATTGAGAAAAAGACTAGGATAGCACCAAACCAAGTTTTTGTTCCCAAAGTAGCACTCAAGGCTCAAAGTCACAAAAATAGGTTTCATTAAAGAGGTAAATATACACTTATACCCCTTGGGTTAATTAATCCAAACCTTAGGGTTTAGAGTTAAGGGGGTGGGGTTTTGGAATTAGAGTTTAAAATTTTATAAAAAATAAATACTAAAATAAAAAATAAAAATTTTTAAAACTGTTTCAAAAATTATTTTTAAACTATAAAAAGAAAATTTGAAAAAAAAATAATTTTTTTTTAAAAAAAAATTATAAAAATTTCGAATCTGAAAACATATAATCTGAAACTATAAAAAAAATTCTTTTTTTTTTATTTTTTTTTTATTTTTTTTTATTTTTTTATTTTTTTTATTTTTTTATTTATTTATTTTTGTTTGTTTATTTAATTTTAAACCAAGGGTATTAGGGATATTTTACCCTTTAATGAATGTCATTTTTGTGACTTTCTCCTTCTAGTGCTATTTTTAAGACATAAACTTCAAAAGGTGCTATTATTGACAATTGCCCTATTCAATTCGCAAGGCTTTTTATTTTAAAACTCATTTCTTGCAAAATTGATTTTGATAATCTACCACGCAGATTAGTTATGTCCCCATTGAACTGTAGAAATAATAGTTTGAGAATGTTGTACTGATCCGGTCCGATTCTGTTCTTTGGGTCAACGATAATACGGACCTCTTAGATTCAGCCGTGGTAGCTGTTTAACTTACAGTTTAAAATTTTGGTATTTCGGATGGGTTCTCCGGTTATAATTTTCGGTTCACAAAGTTCAATTTTTTTTTATAATAATAGAAGTTGGAAAAAAAATTAGAAATGTGTTATGCTTCCAAAAGGTAAATTTGTTCTAACAGAGGAATATCGTAGAAGAATATAGAAAAATACTGAAAAGAAGCCTCAAAATAAACATTATGTATCTCAAATTAAGAGGCACATTTTATGTGTGTTTGCTAAGAGCCTTGCTTAGAGCTTTTACTCCCACTAGATCATTTGTCCGCGCTACGCGCGGAAAATTGTGTTTGATATGTTACTTTTGATTTTGTTGTGTGGACTAAAAATATAAAGAATAAACATGTTTTAAAGTATTAGAAGTGTAAGATTGAGTATAAGTGGAGTTCGATGCATTGATTTATGTTGTTTGAATGTTGTATGTAGTTTTTCTATGTCATATTGTTATGTAATATTTTTGTTATATTAGTTTGGCTAAATAGCAAGATTGACTTTGGAATACATAAATAGGTTAGAAGATGATGGGATGTTTTTTTTATTAGTTGTGGTTTGTTGATGATGATCTAATTTTTTGTCGAGAGTTTTTCCTCAAACTCATGCATTGAACTGAAATCTTATCCTGGAAACATGATAATAAATTATTCTAATAATTTAAATTTTATTTTAATAGTTTTTATTTGTCATTGTTTTTCATATATAGTTAAATATTCCAATAGAAATAACTCAATATCTGAAAACAACTAACAATTTATAGAAATAAAATCGGGCGTAGCCCGGAAAAGTGTAAAATGTAAGCAATAATAAAAACACACATATTATATTATTCAAAATATTATTACAGCAGAAAAAAATCAGGTTTAAACTCAAAATCATTTTAAGTTTTGATTTCCTAACTTATTTATTAATTCTATCTTTTGGAGTTGTATTATTCAATTATTGACTAACATTTTTTTTTAAAGTGTTAGTAAGAAACTAATCCTTCTAGAAGTATAGAAGTATGCATGAAAAATAAAATTGTTGAAAAAAAGTTTCTAACTTCAAAAAGGTTGAACCTAATTTTTTTTAAAAAAAATCTATTCTATTAAATTAGGAACATGACTTATTGATATATGTTTAGTCCAACAATTAAGAGAAACAAAAATCCAAAAAAAAACATTAAAGAAAACAATGGTTTTTATAGGTTGTCTATTACTTAGGGGGAAAACAATTATTTGGTATTAATGTGTATAGACTTTGACAACATTCCTGCTAAGAACATGATAGAGGGTTTAGAGTACAGAACTATCCTCTTACTTGGGTAACTACTGATCACCTGCACAGCTCAAATACTTACTGGAGTTAACATGCAAACACTATCTGTTTTTTGTTTCTCACGGTTGGCGAGTTGAGGTTTGTTTTCTTGGTGATAAAGCTCATTGCTCGTCCTGGATATCCTCCAACCAAGGTCTCTCCCAAACCCTTCACAATCTGAGAAACACAAGTTCTTGATTATTTTACTCAGAAAAGCATAAAAAGGAAGAAAGGTCTTTTAATTTACCTCTTGTGTGTATTTTTGAAGGATCACCAGTGACAGGATTGTTTGTGTGAATGACGAAAGCATAATCACCACATGATTCTTGAACCAGCACCGACATGCAGGCGGCATCATGGGTCAACTCTAGTTTTCTACTGACGTAAGCTCTCACGTTCCACTTTGAAGCCCAGAGCTACATGTTGATGTTCAGAAGATCAGTAAAGTACTTGGTTCCTTTCTTACACACAACAAACTCTTAAGAGATTGTTACCTTCTAAATTGCCACCCATGATCGGTTCCAGCTTGATTCATCTCCATGATACGACATTCTTTCACTTCTCAGTTTGTGAATCAGTTCATTTCT
The DNA here is from genome assembly GCF_000309985.2 of Brassica rapa. Classification (NCBI taxonomy): domain Eukaryota; kingdom Viridiplantae; phylum Streptophyta; class Magnoliopsida; order Brassicales; family Brassicaceae; genus Brassica; species Brassica rapa. Next base: position 8,456,383 of record NC_024796.2, read on the forward strand.
CTACCAAAGAGTTCAAAAACTCATCATGTGATGCATCTAGAAAAGCATGAGCAGAGGATGGGAAGAAAAAAATAATTATATGTCTAGTTATTACCAGAGCCTTTGGTGCGCTCATTTGTAAGACAGCTTCTTGAATCTCCTTAAGTCTTGCCATGTCTCCCCTGTTAAGAAAAACTTTAAGGGCAGAGACCTTGTGTGCTACATCCTGAAAAGCGATGGATCCAACAAAAAAAATATTTCTTGCTGCCCCATCTGTTCCAACCACTCTCCAACAGAGTTGTGCAAGAAAGAAATAGTTAAACTCTGATCAGTAACTCGATAAATATCTTGCTTTTTCCGAAGCGTAAAAAATTAGAAGGCTGTATAAAAAAAACAGAGCAAAGCTGCGATTTTAAAAACAGAGCAAAGCTGCGAACTTTGTAATCTCCAAAACAGAGCAAAACTGAAAAGAAAATTACATTTCCGTTGTGTTGGTAACTTGCTGAAATGGAGTCATGAGCATCGGTCCAAGCGACGACCCTCTGTTCTGATAAACCCCAGATTCGAGCTTTGACATCTATGGAATCCATCATGGAGTTTCTTATTGTGTGCTAGAAGAGAATCATTATCCGATTTCAAAACATCGAGCTGTTTCTTCAGAGTATCATAGTCTCTTTCAAGCTGCTTTGTCTTCAACCTAGATTTCCTGTTCTGAAACCAATTCGCAATCTGCCTAGGCTGCAACCCTAAGGCCTTACCTAGCTGCATCTTCCTCTCAGGCTCCAACTTGTTCCCTAGCTCGAAGATCTTCTCTAATGCCCTAACTTGCTCTAAATTCAGCCTCTTCTTCGTCCCTCCTAACATCATATGGGACCCATCATCTGATAGATTGTCTTCGTCATGGTCGGGCTTCTTTGAGTAAGATGGTGGTGGTCTGATACTCCCGTGAACGTCATTGATCTGTTGATCATGTAGTTTCCTCCTCCTCCTACACCAAAAAAAAGGTTTAACACTTCAAATCATGATTTGGTAGTCTTAAACCCTTTTCATACTGTTATATACATGTGTAATTGTGTGTATATACAGAGAGAGAGAGAGAGAGAGAGAGAGAGAGAGAGAGAGAGAGAGAGAGAGAGAGAGAGAGAGAGAGAGAGAGAGAGAGAGAGAGAGACTTTCCATAGAAGAGATGAGGAGGGCAAGAAGGGGGAGAGGTATGAGAAGGTAAGTGATGAGCATTGTCTTCATGAAGTTGCTGAAACATGAGTCCATGCTGTGGAAAGGCCAACTTCAATCTCAGTCCTTGACTATTAATAATATTGCTCTTTTTCCTCCTCATACATATACATATATAAACATATATGTCACACAAGCACAGAGGATTGAGCTGCTTTTTTTTCCTTTTTAACTGAGTTAAGAGTTCAAAAAGTTACTATAGTTGTTATTATGGAAGATATGAAGACACTCATCACAACCAACTCTCCATAGCCGAACTGTCTTGTCTTTAGAAGCTGAAAGAAGCAACTGCAAAAACCAATACCCAATTCATACGAAAAATGGATCAAGAAATCTCAAAAAAAAAAAACAAACAAAGAAAAGATTTAAAACTCACATTTGAGTCTGACCATGCCAAGTCCAAGACATCTCCAGTATGACCATGGAGTACTTGAAACGGTGTTTCTTCAGTATAAAAAGCTTTCTGAGGGAACAGAAACAATCGGCAATAGTAATGAAGTCAGCAATAAAATCTTACCATTCTTTCATCTTTCCATTTAGTGACGGTAGCCGGATCTGAAAATTTCTGTAAATAAAATTTGATTTGGTATTTATGAGTTCTTGTTAAACTTTTTGAACTTAAAATCTATTGAAGAAGAAAAATAACCTTATTTTTGAAATTGTGTCGCCCATTTGCTGTTTCAAGGTCCACTCCATTGCCTGCTTTAAGCTTTTTGGGGATTATAAAGATCATCTGAGACAATAGTTTGAAGTCTGCAAGTTACAATCAATATAGACTCGATCTTGGTTCGAGATTAGCACAAGCATATGTGTCCAGTACTACAGTATTTATAAATGAAAAGGCAGGAGTAACTAAGCTAATAAGGGGATGAAGGAATAAGAACCTGGGGAACATGTTGTTCTTGACCGCTTTTTGGCCATATTTTCTCCAACGATAGCCACCATCAATAATATCAACTTGGCTCCATAGAAATCAAAAAGTTGACTTTGTGTTTCTTAGAGGAGTCTGAATCGCCGGAGACAGAGTTGGTGGAGGAGACACCGGTTTAGCCCGGTATGTCTGATCGGTGGGGATGTGCCATTCAATTTCATGCGGATTTGGCTTCTTGAGAGGATTCTCTGGATTTTGATTGGAACCAGGAAATGGTGAAAAGGTTTATAAGAAATAGATGGAGAGGGAGGTGAAACGAAAGACATTAAAGATGAGAGTAAAGAGAAAGTTTGATTGTCAGTGGTGATGAAGATCGCAAAAAGGGGAAACGGAGAAGATGAAGCGAGTGAAATCGGGTTCACCAGAACCGTGATATTGCTTTGTCACAAGCAGAGGTGACGTGGCGGAGAGCTCTTCTCCTATTGGCTGATTTAATTGTCCTACGTGGACACACTCACTACTCCTCATATAACCCTTTTAGTATAGGTTAGATAGGCACAACAAAATAATTAAATGTTTCAATATGTTAAAATATAGAAATAAATTTTTTTAAAGAAAGTAATTTATTAATTATTATTTTTTGACAAAGGGTTCACTGTTTACAAAAGCAAATAGAGAAAAAGAACTAATATAAAAATATTATGTATAATTAAAATATTTAAGTACATAAAAGGAATAAAAATCGACTGCCAAATAAAAATTTACGAAAAATAAATTTCAATGCAATTAGTTAAATATAAACAAATGTGTAAGTGTTGACCAAAAAAAAAAAATTAAATGTGTAAGTAAATACAGAGAAATAAAATTTAATGTTGTTAGAAGAGCATATATGTTAGTTTTGATTTTTGTGACAATAATTGTAAGGAAAAGAACTTTAGAACATATGAGAAAGCATTTGTAAACATGTCCTTAAGTTTTGTTTGTGATCAAATAATTAAGTGCCCTAAAATCACTCTTGTCGCTTGTGTTACCGTGTACATGAAATTTGCAAGCACCTTACTTGTATAAGGAACCATAAAGTATTGATTCAGTGCCATTTTCTTTGTCTGATTCAATCTTTGGACTGAAAAGACCATCTTGAAATTGTCAAAATCACATTGTAGTTAGTACAACAATATTTTGAGCAAGGGTTAGAGTGTGCATGTACCAAACTTCATGTCCAAATAAGCTTTGTATCACATTTTTAATATCAGATATGAATACAACCTTTTAAGCCAAAGTTCCTAAACATTTTTCTTAATGCCCTCAGAGTCGATCCTGAGATTTATAAAGTAAGATGCAGTAAAAAAAAATTTGGCCCTATATAATTTTATAAACAATTTTATCGAAAAATTTTTAATTTTAATTTTAATTGTAAAATTAATGTTAAAACAAAAATTTAATAAACAGAAATATAATTGAAAAAACCAAAAAATAAAATAAATGGATATTTTTTCGTGTTATCAAAAGGGGAGGTTTAATTGTTTTATTTTGAATGACTTTTGTTAATCAATATTGATTGTTGCTTTTCCCTTCTTATAATATTACAAAATATGGAAAGTGTGATTTGCTTCTATGATTCTGTAATTTCTATTGCTTTTTCTAGTAATTTGATTTTAAAAAATAACGAAAAACAATGAAAATTTGCACTTTGATCTCAGGTGCCTAAGCCAATATTCAATAACTTTAAACCAACTTAACCAGCTAATCTTTTTGTTAATTGCATTCTGAAATGATTACAAATTTATTGGCCCTGAACCCAATGCTCGTTGTCCGTGAATGTAGCCAAATTAGTGAATCACATTACATCACTTTCTTGTTTATTTCACAACTTTATACATCTGTTCAGCATTTATTCCTTCTAAAGTCTGTACCAACAAACTGGCATCAGAGTAAAGTTTTTGATCTAGTGAGAAGATTATGGGATAAACACGAAGATAGACAAGTTTGATGTGACAAATAGCTTTAGTCTTTGGTAGATTAAGATTCAAGCGTTGATGAAGTAAAAGAAATCTGATGTTGCTGATTTGGAGGCTATGTAAGCAAAGGCGTTCTCAATAATTTTGTTATGTCTAGCATACATCATTTTGAAGTGCCGAATGAGAAACTCAATGTTATTTTGTGGAAGAAGTTTGAAAGTTTATACCTGACAAAATCTCTGACAAACAAGCTACTTCTGAAGCAACACATCTTCTCCGTGCGTATGCAAGAACGTATTAAGATTCTAGACTATCTTAACAAGTTAAAATCGATATTAATAGAGCTGTGTAACATCAATGTTAAGGTGGAGGATGAAGATGTTGCACTAATCATGTCGATATATCTGCCAAACTTCTTCGAGAACATCGTGCAATTGTTCATTATTCGCAAAGATACAATGAAACTGGAAGAAGTTAGATTAGGATTCATAGTCGGGATTGCACCATAAATCATCCATGTCAGGGACATACAATCAGGCTTGATGATTGTTTGTCAGGATGTAAAAGCCAGTGGAAACCAAAGGAAGTTGAAAGACATGAAATCATTCCCAAGGGGTCCTTAGCCATGAGATATTTGCAACTATTGCAAAGAGAAGGGACATTAGAAGTCAGGCTGACTAAAGAAGAAGGAGCAGCAGTTAGGGTATATTGCAATAGCGAGGATTAGACGAAGTATGACGACATTGTTTTTGTTGCGCATGGACACAGTGATGGACTAGAAAAAGAAACCAATGGGGCAAAAATTTATATATATGAAATTAGCTAGATATTAAGGGTGTCAAACAACTGAAACTCAACCAATTAATCAAGATATATTACAAATTTATGCTTACATTTGATTAATTCTTAAAATTGATATGGGTCAATTGACCCACATGATTGTTAGCTAGTTCCGCCAATGCATGGACACACACACTCTAATGTCTGAGTTCTAGATACAAGGGCGTCCTACCATATGACACCGAGGATAATGTGAATTTTAGAGTACGCAAAGCTACCAGACGCATAGATTGGCAAACAATTTTTTTCTGCAAGATTGTTGGGATCGGCTTAATCAAATTAAGTACACATGATGGTAGTTTATGTACATTGAAGAAGGTTAGACATTTTCCATCAATGACAAAGAATTTAATATCCATGGTATCATGTTCATAACAACACCGATTTTGTTCTCTACATCATAAATATATCAATCTGAAACACATACTTATACTTGAACCTAAAATAAAGTATGGTTATGCTCATGCATTATGGTAAAGCAGTAGTTGAGTAATTTGGACTTCCACGATTCAATATACATTATAGTGTGTGATATTGCATAGTTATAGCTATGTAGTTAGCCAAAAATAAATAAATCACAACAATTATTTATTTATTTTTGTTCTATTTACATGTTTATATGTAAGAATTAAAATAGTAAGAACTAAAACCAGTGATAAATAAATAAACACAAGGGCTAATTAATTCAATATACATAGAATGAAAGTCCCATTAAAAAGCAATGTTTTGTCAACAAACGAAACAATTGTATATATTGTTTTCCTAATTGCCACTCCTAAATTTTGTGGTGTATTTTAATTTATTATCCACTTGTAGTTTTCTGTTTCAAGTGGTAAATTATAAAGCATATCATATGTACAAAAATCAATTTGAGAGAAAAAAATTATATATATATATATATATATATATATATATGCCATAGTTATGAGTTTCGGCCTGATAGTCAATCACTTGTGCCCAAAGAAATTTGACGGAAAGGGTTACAAAAGTTGGCTATCACGGCAGCGTCAGCCCCTGACTTATGTTCACACATTATTTTTGAGTTGCATCAACATTTGTTTAGCCTAAATTGCATTAGAGTTACATTTGATATTATATAATGGTCATATTTTCTAAACTAATGTTAAAAAGGTTTATACTGATATGGAGAACAAAAATAGTGGCGGTTTGGGAATATGTGGTGATTTAGTTAGGAGATTTGTCAATAGATTATATGTATCTTTTTTTTTTGTTGAATTGTGTTTAGAAATCTTCAGGTATATTTATAAAAGTAAATTTCCTTTATTTTTGTTGTTTAACTATTTTTCTTACTTTTTCTCTGAATGTGATTCCTTTTTGGATTTTTCTTATTTATTAAAAGAGATTATGTGCTCTGCACAGATTAACTTTTGCATCTTTTTCATGTCACTTTATATTGTCTCAAATAAAAACGCCTAGTCAACAGATCTCCAGCCGATATACACTCGAGTTAGGGGATCTCTTGTTCTCTTAGTTACACCACTCAAATATCCATTCATGCACACTCCTACGGTCCTACCGTACTTAGAGCATCTCCAAAAAAAACTCTATAACTTCAAATATAGAGTTTTTTAATCTTCAAAACTTCAAATATAAAGGTTTATTATTCAAAACTCTAAATTTGAAGTTTCATATTTTTTTTTTGCATTTTGGTCCTTAGAATTAATTACACATCATATTTATGATTTTTTTTAGTATTTTATCATTTACTGTTTTAATGCTTACAACTTTTTTATATCATAAAAATATCAAATTAATTTTATAAATTTAAAGTTACACATAAAATTAAATAAAAATTTAAAATAAGATTTATAATATTTTAAAACTAGAATTAGACAACCAAAAAAATTTAAACTTTTTACACATAAAATTAAATAAAACTTTTAAAATAATATTTATAGTATTTTAAAACTAGAATTAGACAGCAAAAACAAATTCAATATTTTACACATAAAATTAAATAAAAAATTTAAAATAATATTTTAAATATTTTTAAACTAGAATTAGACAACAAGAATATTACAAAAGATAACGTAATAAAATGTTTTTTAAAGATACATGAAAATATAATTATTACACAAATTTAAATATTACAACAACAATAATTGTCTAATAAATTTTCTCTAGAGCCTCCAAATCTATAAAAAATTATCCAAATAATTTTGTGTAACCTAAGATAGAAGAACATTGCGGAAATAATTTTATAGAACAATATGTTATGTTCTTATAGTTTAATATTTAATTTTTTATTTTTATTTTTACATTTTACTGTAAAATATTATTAATTAATATTACTATAATATTTTTATATATGTGCTAGTTATTTTATAATTTTGTATGGAATTATATTAATTGTGACAATAATATAAGGATCATAGTGTAAAATACAAATAACTTTTGAAGTTAATTTAAAGTTTTAATTTTGAAAAAAAAACGTATTGAAACTTCAAATATAGAGTTTTGTAAACTCTAAAATAAAGGTTTTTGGAGATGCTGTTACATGTCGCTTGTTGATTTTCCTTTTGTCGTCTGTCGCTTGTTGATTAACCACAACAAAAAAAATCCTAATTCATTTATTGTATAAAATTATATTTTAACTGTAAATGTACTCCAAATCCAAATAAGTAACTTTGCTAGCTAATCTTAAGCAAATAACTAAAGAAATTTATAAAATCGAAAAATCCAATTATCTTTAAAATATTTAGAATTTAACTCGCTAATTAAATAGAATTATTTTCAATTGTTAAATTACATCTAATATTGGATAGGCTAAGAAATTTGAAATGATGAATGAAAATAATATATATATATATATATATTATGTTAATTGCTAGACTGTTTGAATTTATTTCATATGATCACCGGTTTTGGTTACTATTAGTATTATTAATACAAAGGCATTGGACAAAAAAAATTTAAATATCACCAGTGTATTAAATATTAATGGTTAAGCGTAGGAGTTGGTGCTCGTAGTTCGAACACTGATGAAAAAGAATGTTTTACGTCGCATCATTTGTATTAGCATGGTTTTGAGATAAGGAATGATTAGTACTTAATTCAAACTTTTCCTAGTTAATTAAAAATATAAAAGAATAATTCATTTTTTTCTATCCTATGTTCAATCTTAAAAATTCTAATGTAAAAAATAATCAAGATAAATATAGCTGAACTTTTATTTAGCTGAAATTTTGAGTGTAGATTGAACAGTGTAAATTTTCAATCAAAACTTATAATAATTAATGTGTTTCAATTAAAAAAGATTTGATTGTAGATTGAACCACATTATAATATAATTTATACGTACACAATCAAATTAATATAGCTACACACTAAAATATACATTTTAGCATCAATTAACATAAGATAACGTAGATCGAAAATTATTATACAATTAGATAAATTAAAATGGATGGAACAATGTAATATTACTCTAGCCTTTCACCATTTGTGATCAAAAGTAAGAAAACTAACTCCACTTAAAATAAGTATTTTTTAATTAATCTTAGAATATCTCGAATATATAGAAAGATTCAGACTAATCATAAAGAAGAAGTGCAATCCAGAGATGAAACTCTCTTGTCTCTCAGAATATACAAATGAAAATATTAGATACATATATGAATGACCACATGTAAAATTTAATAACTTTTTATTAAAAGGGAAATCAATCCTTAACCTAAACTAACATGACAACTTTTTATCTAGTGGAAATCATTAAACCACCATAATGTGGCTGTAAACAAAAGTGTCCTTCGGATATTTTTGCTGGAGATGGAAAAGAAATTTGTTATATTCCTCAGTTTCATTGTTTTATTCAACTATTTATCATTTACGTATATTCTATTGATTTTTGTAGTTGTACTCTATTGCACCCACAGTTCAAACTCTACAAATGAGCTAAATTGAGTCAGTCCATATAATTAGTTTTGATACATTTCACTGTAAATTTTTAAATATAATCTAGTATATGTTTCTCCTTTATTAACCCATAAATATCGTCCGATGTGATTACAGAAAGACTTATTCTTGGGTTCACTCCCTAGGGTGAACCTCTAGGTTCACCAACCAATAGAATTGTTTTATTTCATATTCTAAATCTTTTAAAAAAGAAAATAAAATATTTTATCAAGCTATAAGTTATATTATATTTTTAAAATAAAAAGATAAAAATAAATAAATTAAAAAAAGTAGTAATTAAAAAAAAAAATTTTAACGTCCTCAGCAAAATACTAAACCCTAAATCCTAATCCCTAATCCCTAAACTATAAATCATAAGCCCTTAGGTAAACTTTAAATCCTTGGATAAATCCTAAACTTCAAATCAAAAACACTAAACACTCAAGGGTTTAGGGTTTAGGGCTTTAAGATTTAGTGTTTTTGATTTAGAGTATGAATTATCTAAGGGTTAAGAGTTTTCCCAAGGGTTTATAGGGTTTATGATTTAGGGTTTAGGGATTAGGATTTAGGGTTTAGTGTTTTGCTGACGACGATAAAATTTTTTTTTTTAAATTCGTTTTTCTCTAACTACTAATTTTTTAACTTTTTTATTTTAAAAGCATAATATATCTTTGACAATATTTTGTTTCCTCTTCTAAAAGATATCGAATTTAAAATAATGAAATCCTATTGGTTGGTGAACTTAGAGGTTCATCCTAAGGGGTGAACCCAAGAATAACTCAGAAAGAAATAAAAGAAACTGTAGATTGGAAATTATAATACAATTAGAGAAATAAAAATAGATGGAACAATGTTTTACTCTAGCTTTTCACCATCTGTGATGAAAAGTAAGGAAATCAGCTCCACTTAAAATAAGTAAATAAAAGTGTTCTTCTAATAGTTATATGGAGATGGTGAAGATATTTGTCATATTCCTCAATTTCATTGTTTCATTTCAACTGTTTATCATTTAATTATATATATTCTATTGATTTCTCTAGCTGTGCCCATTTGCACCCCCCCCCCCCCCCCCCCAATTTAAACTCATAAAAAAGAGCTGAGTTGACTCACTCCATGAAATTAGTTTTCATACATTTCACTGTAAATATATATATTTTTTAAATCTAGTATATTTTTCTCCTCTATTAACCCAAAATCTTCCGGTGTGATGAAAACTCACAAGAGGAATAGTTTACAATATAAAAGAACAAAAATTAAGTCGGCAACCTCATAAGAAACTAGAGAAAACAATTTGTTTAAGATTCTCGAGGATGAAGAGTTCCAAACTTCCGTAGAGCCGGAACGTAGCAGACCAGCTAGCTGTAAGTGTTTGACCTTCTTATTTAATAACTGTTAGAACTATATAAAAAATCATTTTTATAATTCAAATTATGTTCATGTTCTCATTAAATCCAGTTTTCAACGGGAAGACAACTGTAGTCTTTGCCTTAACCATTTTATTTCGGCTGAGTTTGTGACAATTTAAAAATGCGTTGTGTGTCAAGGGGACAAATAAACAAAGTTTCATTGCTTTAAGACTTGGTATCATATACTATAATAACTACATCTTACTTAACAATGATGATATACACAAGAAAGTATGATTAAATATTTTTGTTATGTTAAAAAACGATGTTAGTGTTCTGAAAACTAACAATATATGTCATTTAGGTGCTAGGCCACCACTCTTCTGCCTTATTTTTGTAACGAATGAACACAGCTATTTCTTTTTGTTGTTCAGTTTATAAATTAGAAGACCGATAATAATCTAGGTTTAGATTTTATGTGCATAAATATTCCATTTTCGAAATATAAATCTATGCTATTATAAAAATATTCATCATTAAATCAATTTGATTACAAAATTTATCCGCAGTAAAAGAGCATTCATTATTTATATTTTATGGTAATAACTCCCAAGACATCTACAGTTGTGGTTTTCCTCTAACTTTTTTGTAATGTGATCGTTTTAATTAGGGTTGAAAATCTAACCTAATACCTACATGTTCTACGGTGGTGATGGATTCTTATTTTCTCACGCAAGCAGTGGTGTAACTATTTTCAAAATTGTAATGTTTATTCCCCTAAATTTAGCGATAAATAACCCACTAAAATGGTCGAATAAGAATCTCACCATTCGCAATCCTCTTTAGGACCAAACATCTTAAAATGTAGAAATAGTTAGAACAAAAAGATGTTAGTTGGTTTAAATTATTGCAATGACGACAAAGATTAATTAGCATCCAGAGTTTCTGACTATTACACGAAATAAATACTAGATTTATATGTAAGAGTTCAACCAAAATATATAAGAATTGTATAGTGGAAATAATATTATAAACTTAATACAGAAAAATATTTCTTCTAATCAACCAGCTACCTCGACACACACACATATATATATACACGCAAATAAAAACCTATTTGAATCACCAAACGAAAGTTACGAAACTAAGTTGTATCACAACATAAAGATGCAACATATATAAAAATATTCATTACCATACATCAATCATAATCATTATTTCAGGTAACTGATGTCTGTGGAACTTCCGGTGTTTGACATCTCAAAGCCTCTAAACGAGTCATCGCTGACGTCGCTACAAGATGCTTGTAAGGAGTGGGGTTTCTTCTACGTGACAAACCATGGCATCTCCGGCGATATGTACAAGAAACTCCGTCAATTCTCCGGTGGAATTTTCGGGCTCAGAGACGAGGAGAAGATGAAGATGGGAGCATCTAATTATACTCCTCGTTTCATTGCATCTCCTTTCTTCGAGAGCCTCCGTGTCTCCGGTCCCGATTTCTATGCTTCGGCCAAGTCTTCCATCGATGCTTTTTCCGACCAAGCTACCGATGAGGAGTTCAGGTATGCATATATATATACATTATTACATGTGTATATATAAAATTAAAACCTGCAGATGCTTGTTGACATTTTCTTTGACAACCCTCAAAACGATGTCATTTAATGAGTTGAATTAAAGTCTTTCAATATTTTGAAAATTGTAGAAACCATGATTAAGCTGCCTTCTCAACCAATTTACATGCAATCCACCTTTTGATTAATATTGTTCATATTTTAGTAGTACCATTTTTAAGAAGTGGCCAAGGGGCAGATTGTAATTTCTAGAGTTTATGTTAATGTGTTTACATTTAGGTAGCTTAGTGTATACTAGAGATGTTCATGCAGTGTTTTTTTTTCATCAGAACATCAATTCACGAATACCATTGAACGAAATGCACCACAGTATATTTGTTTTTCAATGACTAGGAATTTGTGATTTAGTAGAACGAACATCCGGTTAGGGCAGTGCCCAAACTACGAAATTAAATTAAAAGTAAATATATTCCAACAGAATTTGAACATGTAATCTCGAAAATCCTTATTTAGTAATTTAAGAGTTTTAACCATTATGTCAATTCGTTGTTGATGCTGAAATGCATCAATTAATAAATAGTAGAACGATTTCGTGATAATAAGATTGTCAAACAAAAGACAAATCTGATTCCAAATGTATTGGTTACTCTTTATTTGATTAGTGCGCATTGCATATTTGAATTCTCTTTAATCAAGCATTTAATGCAAGCACTAATATATTCCTTTTGTCTTTGTATAATACTTGTACATAAAATACAAAAGGAGGTGAAAGTTGGATGTTGTGATGCTTTGATCTATCACAAAGTTAAAAGATTATTAGATCTTGACAACAAAACCAAATTTGTGATTAATTTGATTTGTGTTTCCTAATCGTTTTTGTTATTATTATTTTATTTTTTAAAAAGCGAGTTGATGAAAGAATATGGAGAAAAGATGACGGAACTATGCGAGAAAATACTGAAAGCTATACTCTCTAGCTTTGGAGAGGATCTTCATCACAAATATTACAAGTCTGAGTTTGGAAACTGCCATGGCTACTTCAGGATCAACAACTACACAATCCCTTTAGAACAAGATCATCAAGAAGACAATGTTGACTTGTTAGAAGGGCTGGGAATGCACACTGACATGAGCTGCATCACTATCGTTGATCAAGACGACATTGGAGGTCTTCAAGTCAGAACCAGAGACGGGCTTGGTCTCATGGATATTAACCCTAAAGACGAGGCTTTAGTCGTCAACGTCGGAGATTTATTACACGCTTGGACCAACGGACGGCTGAGATCGTCCCAACACAGGGTTGTGTTGAAACGTCATAGTTTCGTGGATAACAGATTCTCCCTTGCTTTCTTCTGGTGCTTTGAGGATCAGAAAGTCGTGTTTGCCCCTGACGAAGTTGTTGGAGGTGGTGAAGGTGGGAGGGTATTTCGGTCATTTAAATGTGGGGATTATTTGAGGTTCAGGGAGAATATTGAGAAAGGGAAGTTCGAGAAGGTTGGGCACACGGTCGAAGACTTTGCACGAACTGAGGACCGTAATTAATTTTTTTTTGTTTTGTTTTATATTATTGAAAGTTAATAACTTGTTGTCTAAAATATATTCCCTCCATTCTCGAATAAATTCTTCTTTAAATATTTACGTATATTAAAATTATTAAAAATATATACAATTAAATTTATTATTTATTTTACTATGTATTTTCTAATAAATATCAACCAATATTATTTAACCAATTCAAATAGGATATTAGAAGTTCAGGAAATAAGTTGATATCCTTTGAGCAAAAAGTAAAATCCGGTAGAATGACTAGGGGAAGCTTGCCTTTAGATGTTACTATCAGGTCGAACTCCACTTTACCTAATGTTGAATACAACTTTGAAGTTTAGAGTTGCGTTTGACAAGATAGAGGAAGAGGATAAATTGTACACCGATTACTTTTTAGAATTGACCGAAGGTATAAAGAGATGCTTAACGAGATTGGAGTAAAAGACAATCGGGACGAGCTGCATATATACTTGAAATAAGGAGTTAAGAATCCAGATTTGATGTCTGGTGTAGAGTATGATGTCTTCTCGTTTTGGAAGCGAAACTGTACCAAGTTCCTAATTCTCTAACAGATTGCAAAGGATGTCTTTGCACTGCAGGTTTTTTCTGTTGCATCCGAGAATGTTTTCAGTACAGATGGAAGGATCATAAGCCCATCTTGAAGCTGCCTTACTCACTTCATGGTTGAAATATTGATGTGTACTAAATAATAGCTTAAGCATGACATTCATTGTGAATGAAGAATGCTTACTAATGCACAAATCCTTGAAAACATCAAAAAATTAGAAAAGACTGAGAGAGGTATATCATCTTCTATCTTACAAGTTCTAACGTTTAGCTTTTTATTTTGTTTGTGTATTAGTTTGTTTTGTTCTATCCTTGCATTAGAATATGCTATATGACATCAAGAGCCTATTCTCTTCTAAGGTATTGCACTAAAAAACCCTTAGTTTACAATGATTCGCTTCTGTTTTAGTTTCTTTTGACCTGATTTTCAAACTTTTCTTTGGCAGGAGTAGTACGTTCCACATCACTACATCATGATTGTCGAGCTCAAGATTGTTCCAATGTCTCTCACTTTAATTGTCGTGTGTTAGTTTTGTTTGTTGTTTTGTTTATGTCATTCAGTTTCAAAACTTTTAAGTGTTGCTATTTTCATTGTCGTATGTTGCTATTTTCAGTTTAAAACCTTTGTACTCAATTTCACTTTCAAGAGTAATTTTCAATTATGCGTTTCTGTTTCTTATGATTTGCTGTTTTTTTTATTTTTGAATCTTACTTCAGTATAATCCGAACCGATAAAAAAAAACCAAATGATATATTATATAAATTATATCCGATCCTGAAAAACCGATCCGAACCTGATAAATTATATCCGATCCCGAACCGTAGTAAAAAATTTACTAGAATTGGATCTATCGGGTGTTATTTTTTAGAACCAAAATCTAAAATATCCAACCCGGATGTCAACGGGTATCCGAACGCCCACGCCTAATTATCATTATAAATGTGACCAAGCCCGCCCCAGCTCATACAGTCATCTACATAGCACATACAGTCATCTACATAACACATACATAATACATACATTTCAATGTTATATATATTGTAATTCTGTAATATTATTATTTAGGTTTTTTATTTGAAATTAGTAATATAATAATTTTTATACATTTTATTTTGTTATTAGTTCTTGTTACATACTAATATACTTTCAGGTTCGGTACAATAAATTCATAATCTGATATAATTAAATAGATAATCCCCTTCAAAATAATATTTTTCATTTCTACAGTTTGCATATAAAAAATATTTTTAAAATTTATTTAGTTATACTATAGAACATATATCTGTTCAGGATCATTTATATTTCTTTGTTATTTAAAATAATACTAGATTTTGACCCGCGCTTAAAAGCGCGGGTTATTTTTCAGTTGATAAAAATATATGATATGAATTAGTATTTTAGTCTTGTTATACATTATTATGTTACAAAATTTTATTATATCAAAACAAACTATTGTTTTTATTAAGTTAGTTAATGTAATTATATTTTTAATCGTTTGATTACTTTTTTCAAAAAAATTATATGGATTGATTAGACTCAGTGCGTCTATTATTTTAAAATAAATTATTTTCAATTAGATGAGAACAATACTTTTATATCAAGTTTGGACCCGTCATCGAACCAGTAAACACGATGACTTGTACATAAGCTGGTTTAGATTTAATGAAAACTCGTTAATTTAAAGCATGCAAACTTCGAAAAAACGTTCAATCAAGTGTGACCCGGCATTTGGTTGACATGGTAGGAAAAAATATCTTCAATAATATTTTAAGAGATGAAAGAAACTTCTAATATATTAACGTAATAAAAAATAATTTAACGTAAATATATATAATTTTGTTTTAACAAATGATTTGCTAAAGTGTTTTTTATTAAATTTGATTTTGTAAATATTTAGAATTATATAATGTTAGATGACATGATATAATATGTTGTATGATATATGCTTTCATTTTAATAATTGATATCTAAATATTATATATCCATCTTTGAGCATAATATATGATGTATATAACGTTATTGAATAACAACAATAACATTGGATGATAATAAGAAAAATAATTAGAGAAGTGTATCATACAAAATGAGAAATAATAATAGGATTTATTTAAAATATTTAAATTATTTATAGTTATTGTAGTTAATGGTAGGATAAAAAATAAAGAGTTTTATATAGATGTTATAAATTCTTTTATAATATATTTATAAAAATATTTTCTTTTAATAATATAAATTTTCAATCGCATCTATAATATATTCTTATCAAAAATCATCATAACAATATATTTAGAATATATTGTTAAACTAACGTACGCAAAATAATCTCTAACAATATATTTAGAATAAATTGTTAAACTGTATGCAAAATAACTTCCTTTAAAATATAGTCAAAATTATTAGAAGTGTTAGTCAAGGAGAATCTATGATGTATAAGTTGTGTAGATAAATATTTTAGAAATGTCAACATATTCATTTGAAAAACCACATTTCGATCAACGAAAAAATGATAGAGTGAAGCCTTTGGTCAAAAAATAAATGATAGTGTGAAATGTTGCAAAGTTGGTGGCACCAAGGAACAATATAGTTTTGGTATTTAAATTTACCAATCATATTTTGGTTATGGATTTATGAGACATGTTTTGGTGAGATGATATATTTTAGTATAATGGAGTTATGTATAATTTTTTGGTGTATCATAGTAAGTTGAGTAATAAATAAGAGTATTAATTATTTTATAGTTAGAGAAATATAAGGTAATTGATTATTGCATAGTTAGAGAAATATAAGGTGAGACCAAAAACATAGTTAAGTCTAATAAAAGGGTCTAACAACTTTTCATAGGTAGATTTTTTAAAACTCCTTCTCTTTTAATAGTATAGATACTTTAGCATCTACAATTTTAGTTTAAAGCAGGATTTTATAAGTAAATATGATGCTATATATGTTTAAATAATTTAGACTTAATACATAGTTTACAAATTTTATCCATTTTAATGGTGAATGAAATTCTAAATGATTTTTTTTTTAAAATAAAATAAGTTAATTTATCAATTTAATATAATTTTTAAATTTAAATCATATAATACTTCTATTTTAATATAATATAAATAAATTAAAAGTTTATGAAACTAGCATAAAAATATTCTTTATAATAAAATCTTAATTAACACTAATTTTTAATATTATTATACTACTAATTACGAAATTCATACATTATTTTATAAAAAATATTTAGAACTTTTAGTAATATTTTCTTAGATTTTTTATCAAGAGATTTTTTATAGTTAAAAGTAAAATTAAGACAGTTTTATAGGTGAAGTTGTTATATGTAAGATGTGATATCTTAATGATGCCAAAATGTTAGCTAGAAATAAAATAAAAGATTATTTTTTAGAGAAGGTCCATTTAAAAGAATCACACATAAAAAGAAGTTGTTATTTCTATTTTAGTATATTATAAACTATAATTTAAAAGTTTATGATAATAGCATAATAAAAACTTAATTAACCTTAATTTTTAATATCGTTATACTACTAATTACAAAATTCATGCATTATTTTATTAAAAAATATTTAGAACTTTTACTAATATTTTGTTAGATTTTTTGTCAACATATTTTTTATAGTTAAAAGTAAAATTAAGACATTATTAAAGGTAGAGTTTTTATATGTGTGGATTATATAAGATGTGATATCTTAAAGATGCCAAAATGTTAGTTAGAAATAAATGAAATATGATTTTCTAGAGAACATCTATTTAATGGAAGCATCTTAGCCTACTGGTTAAGGTTTAAAGGTTTCAATATCCATGTCTGGAGTTCGGATCCCGTACTATACATTTTCTTGCATATTAGAGAAAATTCAGGTTTTAAGTCCCAGAGAAAACGATAATCTAGGTTTTAAGTCCCAGAGAAAACGATAATCCAGGTTTTAATCCAGATTTATTAATACAAACTATAGAAGAAAGACTTACAAGTGATTTTCAACATGGTGCAAGTAAATTTGGACGGATCACCCTACAGAAAAAGATTTACAAGTGATCTTCAACATGATGCAAGTAAATCTAGACGGATCACATGATGCAATTAGACGTAGATCCTCACTAAATAGATAGTATTGTTGGTTGTCGAATCGTTTATGTAATATTTTTCATAAATGTAATATCATAATAAATCAGCATTATAAAAAAACGTCTACTTAAAAAAAATCACAGATAAAAAAATCGTGATTTCTATTTTAATTGAATACATATCTCATGTTTACTGTATTCTCAAACAACAGTAATAACAAAAATAATTTAAGAAGCGTTATAAGATGATGTGGTTTATTCAAAGGACTTGATTGTGTATGAAATTAGGAGCACGAACGTGCATGGCTGTTCTTTGCGTTGTCTCTGTGAGAGAATACAAGATTCCATCCTCATTCAACTTCAACATGTCAAATTGAGAGAGTCTGCCCCAACTTCTTCTCTTTAGGTTTGAGTTTCTTGACATCTTCTATTCATCATCAGGTTGGTCAAAGCTTTGATTTTTTTTTCTGGTTTATTAGAGATTATAATTGATCATGCTTGACTTGATGGGTTTCTGGTAAAGTTCAAAAGTTATGTGCTCTGCTCAGATCATACATTTCTAGTTGTGAAAATGATTCATTTTCATAGTTTTGCAAGTATCTCCTCACCTTCTGCATTGTCTAGCTGTCCATCTAATTTGACTTTGGAATGTTTGATCAGTATTCATAATAACTTGTCCAGATTGAAATTTTGAGAGATTTAATTATGATCAATATCAAATTTCATCTTCTTGATCTATGCACTCTCTCTATCAAAAGCTTTGCATTCCTTATTGACCAATGTGATAACAATTTCTCTCTAATGTTCCTTGGTTACTTCCCAAACCAAAACGGATCTTGATTTGATTTCAGTTGTGATGTTGTCCTGACTTATCTCCCAAATGGCTTTGAGACAAAAATAAGCGACGACTTGAACCGTTGCAGAACTTCTTGTGCAGAGCCGACCCTGACGTTTTAGAGGCTCCAAGCAGCTTTTGAAAAAGACTATTTATTCAGAAATAAATGGACTTCTTTTTCAAAACTTCGTATCTGGAACCCAAACCGGCGGTTCCCGTTAGTACCGGCTCTAATCATGCGTCTCCTTCTCAATCGTTGACCGTTGCGGTAGCTATTAGTGGTAGTACCAAAAGCAAGAATGTACTTAAATGGGCGCTCAAGAAGTTTGCTTCCGAGAAAAATATCATTTTCAAGCTGATTCACATCCATCCAAAGCTCACTTCTATACCTACACCTTGTAAGCTCTACAGATTTTCTTATTTACCTGAGACTTTATGTGACTAATTAAAGATCCTGAAACTGGTTTCTGTTTCCTTACTAAGCCGGAAACATAGTCTCTATCACTGAGGCACCAGAGGACGTGGCTGCTACTTATAGACGACAAGTTATGGAGGAGACTAAAGAAACACTTCTGAAACCTTACAAGAAGATGTGCGAGCGTAAAAAGGTTTTCTTTTTCTTTTTCTTTATCAGATATCTTATAGCTAAATGTGTATGAAACTCACACGTTTTGAATCTTGTTAACCAAAAGGTTGTAGTGGAACTTTTAGTGCTAGAATCAAATAGTGTTGCAGTGGCAATAACCAGAGATATTAATCAGCATTTGATCAGCAGACTTGTTATTGGACGCTCATGTAATGTTGGCTTGTACGGGTAAGGCTTTATCTTTTCTGGTTAAATGTTATGATATTTCCATAGTGTTTTCTCCATGATATATGTGTTGAGACAAATTACAGGAATAATGATATTACCGCGAAGATATCACACTATGTGTCAAACCTATGCACAGTCTATGTTGTCTCAAAAGGAGTGTATATTCTTTCGAAAGAGAAATTACCTTCAGCTTCAGACACAGAGAGAAATGAAATTTTAAGAGATACTGGTAGTGAGAGAAGCTCCAGCTGTTCTTCTGGTTCAGGGACTATCTCAGGTTCGGAGATTTTTAAGCAGAGAAACTAATGTCTGCAGTATGATTCATGATTGTAATTTTTCATTATTATTATTTATTTATTTTGGGTAGATGCAATGTCGTCAAATGCACTCAAATCCAAGTCTCTTGGTCTGTCCAATAAGAGATTGCAACATCTCCCGACAATAGTAAGAGGGGTTTCTGGTCGTGTGGAAACTGATTCTGATGAAACAAGAAGTGTGTGTTCGGATGCTGCAGAGGAAGTGAGCAAGAGAGAAACATCCTATACCGATGAGAGAAACGACGGTATGAGTCATATCTCTAGCAACCCTGAATATGAAAATGTTACTGATCAAGGTGAAGATTATTTCACAGACGACCAGGTAGGTTTATATTTCCATATTTAAACCTCTTCTTGTGGTGTTTCAAGAGAAAAAAAACTCTTGTGAGATTGTGGAAAGCATTTGAAATGAGAGGTGTGTTTCCATTGATTTCAGGAAACACTCCAAGAAATTACAAAGTTGAGAGATGAACTTAGACAAGCTCAGGAAATGTATGCAGTGGCTCAAGTAGAGACCTTGGATGCTTCTAGAAAGGTCTTTCCTGAAGCTTCAAAGAAGAAATGGGTTTGTGTGTCTAAATAAAATCTTTCTTGTTATGGTTTCAGCTAAAAGAGCTAAAGTTGGAAGAGCTAACAATAAAAGGTCAAGGAACAAAGGGGTTAGCACAAAAGGAAACACAGCAGAAGAGAATGGAAGAGAAAGAGACTGCACAGAGAAGAGAAGCTGAGATGAAAGTAGCCCACGAAGCCAAAGAGAAGGAGAAGCTTGTAGAAAGATGCCTTGTGGCTCCTAAGGTGGCTCCTAAGGTGCAATACCAAGAGTTCACTTGGGAAGAAATCAGTACCGCAACCTCATCATTCTCTCAAGATCTTAAGATCGGAGAAGGAGCTTACGGCGCTGTTTACAAATGTAGTCTTCATCATACAGTCGCCGCTGTCAAAGTTTTGCATTCCCCTGAAAGTAATCTATCCAAGCAATTCGATCAAGAGGTACGTAGACATAAGACTGGATATTTTATCCGTTAAATTTGATTCAATTTGTTATTCGTTTCGATTTGATCTGAAAAATACATACATTCCTAGCGTTTTCTTCCTACTTTAAAGAGAAAAATAACTGACATTTTCATATTCTCTCTTAGCTGGAGATCTTGAGCAAGATCAGGCATCCACACTTGGTTCTCCTCTTAGGAGCCTGCCCTGAGCGTGGAGCTCTAGTCTACGAGTACATGGAGAATGGTAGCTTGGACGATAGAATCTTCCAAGTCAACAACAGCCAGCCACTCCCGTGGTTTGTACGTTTCAGAATCGCTTGGGAAGTCGCATCAGCTCTCGTTTTCCTCCACAAGTCTAAACCGACACCAATCATACACCGTGATCTTAAACCAGCAAACATCCTTCTTGATCGCAACTTCGTCAGTAAAGTAGGAGATGTTGGTCTCTCCACAATGATCCAAACCGACCTCTTATCAACCAAGTTCACAATGTACAAACAGACAAGTCCCGTGGGAACATTATGTTACATCGATCCCGAATATCAACGAACCGGGATGTTATCTCCAAAGTCAGACGTCTATGCCTTGGGAATGATCATTCTCCAGCTTCTCACCGCTCAGCCGGCTATAGCACTGACGTATACAGTAGAAATAGCCATGGAGAACAACGATGACGACGAGCTGATACAGATTCTTGATAAAAAAGCAGGTGACTGGCCAATGGAAGAGACCCGGAAACTAGCTGCATTAGCCCTGCATTGTACAGAGATCCGTGCTAAAGACAGGCCAGACCTGGAAAAGCAGATTCTTCCAGTACTAGAGAGCTTGAAGAAGGTTGCTGAGAAAGCAAGAAAAACGATTGCCTCTGCGCCGAAGCAACCTCCAAGCCATTTCATCTGCCCATTACTTAAGGTAATATAACTTGTTCATCACGTCATCCGTTTGCTTGCTAAAGAAGTCTCAGGTTGGTTTAGAGAAGAATGTTGTTATGATGTTTGCAGGATGTGATGAAGGATCCATGTATTGCGGCTGACGGATACACTTATGACCGGAAAGCCATAGAGAAGTGGATGGAGGACCACCGTAGCTCGCCGGTGACTGATTCCCCCTTAGAAAACATGACCCTTTTGCCCAACCACACTCTTCATGCAGCCATTGTCGAGTGGTGCCGTAGAAATCAGTAAGGCAAACAAAAGCGAGCGCACCGTGAGGAATGATGTTATTGGAGATTATGATATTATTATGGAGAATGATTGAAGCAATTATATGAAATTGTTGTGATTATATATCCTTAATTTTATGATATGTATTAGTACTATAACACATGAGATTGACCATGACTTGATTTTTATTAATCATATATTCTCAACTGGTATGCTATTTTGTCACATTTCAAACATGTGATTCTGTTTTCTTTTGGATTTGATTTGCAAGCCGCAAGATAGAAATTACAGAATAGTCTTAATATGTAATTAACATAAACTAGTCTAGAACCCGCGCGCTAAGCGTGAGTTATGTTTCTTTCTAATTTGATTTACAGATTTAAAATTAAAATAATAATGACAAATTTTGAGATGATAATGTTGTGTTAATTTTACCTTTTTGTGATGTTTATTTGAGTTTTGGATCAAGTATTTTGGTTTGTACCTTATTTTCAAGGTGCTGGTCATATCAATATATAGGATTTTTTTATCAGTTACAGTGCAAATATTATATTTTAATATTTTGTATAACACTTTTTCTTGACATCCGATCTTTACTTTATGACTTATAAAATCATGATAAATTTAAATTCAGTATAACATAGCATAGACAATACTTGAATTAATTACGGTTGTTACTCAATTGGAATTTCTAAATATAAACAAACTAGTGTTACTTTCCGTGCATAAATCTGTTATATTTTTAATTATCTTATTATAATTGTAAATTTAAATAAATTAGTAATTTTTAAATATATTATAATGGATTGCAGTAAATCTATTGAAACTATATTGAAACTATTTTGGGGTTTTTGCCAAAACTAACCCACAACTTGATTTTAATTCCAAACCTATACCCAAAATTGAATCAAATGCAAAACTAACCTAAAAGCCTAGTGAAATTACAGCTCAGCCCCTTGTGACCAAACAAAAAAACAGAAGCCATTTTTACGAATATAGCCCCAGTAAATCGTCTGAGTCGTCTGAGATGTTGGAAGTCGTCTGGACGACTGAAGTGTAAGTCGTCTGGTACCAGTTTATTTTAAAAATAATTTATAAATCTTGTAAAAAATATTTTGATGCGTAAAAAATAAAAATCAAGTAATTATAAACAGTTTTAACTGATATAAATTAAGATATGATAAAATTGATTTGTTTTGAAGATATATCAGTGGAAGTAGTGAATCATGAAATACTTTGGTTTAGGAGTTTGGCAAACATATGTTGTAGTATTGTATGTATTGTTAGGGTTAGATTTTGGAAAACTAAAATGTTTTTTTCAAAAATTAGTTTTCACCTACATGTGTTTATTTCTGTGTATAGTAAACACTTTTCAAGTTTGATTTGGTTTTATGAAGTGTTTAATTAGATAATTAAGTTTAGGGGTTATGTTTAGGGTGTGGACGACTTATATTTCAGTCGTCTGTTGAATAACTTACCCGGACGACGTATGTTTCAGTCGTCCAGACGACTTACTTGTAAGTCGTCTGGAAAGTCTTCTATTTTAGTTTCCCGCTAAAAATATTTAATTTCCCGCTAAAAATATTAAACTCTTCTGGACGACTTACATGTAAGTCGTATGTTTTAATTTCTTCACCAGACGACTGAAATGTAAGTCGTCCAGGAAGTCGTCTGAGTCAAAAATATTTAATCTAATTGGATTTTTTGTCTCCCTATATAAAGAAAAATTTACACATTCTCTCTCCTCCTCTCAAATGGCTGCAACAAAAATGTAATGTTCATCATTCTAAAACTCTCCAACCTCTCTCTAATCTCTTTGACTTGAAAACACCAAACTTTATATGAATTTTTCAGTTTTGTCTCATGTATTTCTTACTAATCTATCTCTTTTGCAGGTTTTTAATCAAATGGTACTCATCTTCCACTAATTTAGAGGTAGATCTATTAATTTTAGATATGTATTTTTGTGTGTTCTATAAATGTAGATTTATCTAATCTTCCACTCATTTTCTCTATTTTTAAGTCATTTGAACGTTTTTGAATATGCAGGTTTTTCAGATCTGGATTTGATGTGCAGGTTTTTCAGATCTGGAAGACTTCTGGGACGACTTACCTGTTAGTCGTCTGGAAGTCGTCTGGAAGTCGTCTGGACTTCTTGGAAGTCTTCTGACAAAGTCGTCTGGATTTCCAGGAAGTCGTCTGGACTTCCAGGAAGTCATCTGGACTTCCAGGAAGTCGTCTGGACTTCCAGGAAGTCGTCTGGACTTCCAGGAAGTCGTCTGGATTTTTCTGAGCGTTTTGATAAGTTCTTATGTCTGATTTTTCTTCATTTGGTAACTTCTTGTTGTATAAAGTTCTTACTTTTTTCCCAAACTAAAACTCTCCAAACCCACTCTAATCTCTTTGACTTGAAAACACCAAACTTTATATGAATTTTTCAATTTTGTCTCATGTCTTTGTTACTAATCTATTTTTTTTTTGCAGGTTTTTAATTATTTGGTACTCATCTTCCACTAATTTAAAGGTAGATCTATTATTTTTAGATATGTATTTTTGTGTATTCTGTAAAGGTAGATTTATCTAATCTTCCACTCATTTTTTCTGTTTTTAAGCCATTTGAACGTTTTTGAATATGCAGGTTTTTCAGATCTGGATTTAATATGCAGGTTTTTCAGATCTAGAAGACTTTTGGGACGACTTACTTGTTAGTCGTCTGGAAGTCATCTGGAAGTCGTCTGGAAGTCGTCTGGACTTCCTAAAAGTCGTCTGGACTTCCTGTAAAGTCGTCTGGAAGTCGTCTGAACTTCCAAAAAGTCTTCTGGTAAAGTCGTCTGAACATCCTGGAAGTCGTCTGGACTTCTTAGAAGTCGTCTGGACTTCTTAAAAGTTGTCTGGTCTTGTCTACTCAAGTGGAATCCAAGCTTGTCTTTGTAGATGAATGATCTATAATAGTTTTGTTTGTGGTCTGTTTTATGAATTGCATGTATACTCTTTTAGTTGTGAATTTTTTATAAAATCAGTAATAATGTTTTCCAAGATGTATTAAATGTGCTAACAATGTGTTTACACATTTACAAATCAATGAAATAATAGACTTCAGTAGCCTTTTTCTTATCTTTGGATCTCTCATATGCAATAATAAACTCCAATGGCCTTTTTCTCATCTTAATAAACAAGAATGTTGGTAAGAGATGGAAACAAACAATAGTAACTAGTCAAAGCATATCATATTTTTTATAAGTTTGCATTGAAAAACTTAGTCAAATTTAGTAAAACTAAGGGAGAGAATATATTTTGTAAATATGAGTTTTACATATCTTGAAGTTACTTATCACTCTTAAAAATACAAGTTATTCAAAAACTAACGTAGAAGACTTAAAAACTAGTGGAGAAGACGCGGACGACTTCAATCTAAGTTGTCTAGACGACTAAACTATATGTCGTCTGGTCAACGCAGAGGTTATTTTTGCAATTGACTTTGAAATCTGTTATTTCGGACGACTGAAAGTTAAGTCGTCTACTATTGTTTGGTTAAAAAAAAAACTCCAAAAAAGCTAGACGACTTACATTTCAGTCGTCAGAGGTTAGTTTTGCATTTGACTGGATTATTTCAGAAGTTTGACTTTTTGGACGACTTACATTTCAGTCGTCTAGTGAAAATTAAAATAATAATATTTTTTTAAAAGTAGACGACTTACAGTTAAGTCGTCATAGGTTAGTTTTGCAATTGAAAAAAAAACTTCAAGATTTAATTATATACAGACGACTTATAATTCAGTCGTCCACGAGACGACTGAAATGTAAGTCGTCCAGGATTTACGAGGTTTGACCAGAATCTCGGAAAAAAAATCCTAGACGACTTACAATTAAGTCGTCTGGTGGACGACTGAATTATAAGTCGTCTGTGTATAATTAAATCTTGAAGTTTTTTTTTCAATTGCAAAACTAACCTATGACTACTTAATTGTAAGTCGTTTACTTTAAAAAAAATATTATTATTTTAATTTTCGCCAGACGACTGAAATGTAAGTCGTCTGGGGAAGTCAAACTTCTGAAATTATCCAGTCAAATACAAAACTAACCTATGACGACTGAAATGTAAGTCGTCTAGGTTCTTTGGAATTTTTTTTGAAACCAAACAATAGTAGACGACTTAACTTTCAGTCGTCTCAGGTTACAGATTTCAAAGTCAATTGCAAAAATAACCTCTGCGTTGACCAGACGACTTCCAGGTAAGTCGTCTACAGCCAGACGACTGAAAGGTAAGTCGTCTACAGCCAGACGACTTCCCAAGTAAGTCGTCTGACGAACAGATCTGGAAAAAAACTCGATGTCATACCTTAAATTGGTGAGATAAGTTCCTTAGCATACATAAGGCTTCTCCAAGCACACAGAATCACAAACGGAAGTCACCCACCCATAATCGTTAGCTTCTATGACTCTATGAACCATAAAAATTTTAGAATCAAAATCTTGGGTTTTTTTTAGCTCATTGTGGAGAGAAAGTGAGAGATATGTTGTGTTTAGTTCACAAGAATGGAAAAAGAAGAAGGGTAAATCGATTTTAGGAGCATTAAGAGCTTCAAATTGGTTGTTCATGGTGGTTGTGGTATTGATGACAATGGCAATCTTGTAATTACTTGAAGATGATGAGGGTGAGAGAGTAAAAATGTCATTTTCGAAAAAAAAAAAAAAATTGATGGCATTTTCGTAAATTATATGAACTTGTGGGGTGAATAGGGCAAAACCAAATTTCAAAAAAAAAGGAGGTTAGTTTTGTGTTTGACTTTAAGTTGTAGGTCAATTTTGCAAAAATCCCAACTATTTTGTACAAATATCATATTGTGTTATGTTTGGTTATCACAACATAAATCCGGGAAGGTGCTCTTTTTATTTGAACTACGTTTTTATCTTTAGAGATTTCTTTATTTTTCAGTTATTTAACTCCTTATCTGCTAAATTCCTCATACAAAATATTCATATATTAAGACTGGAGTCATAGATCTATTGGGTAATAGTTTCCTAGTATTTCATTATAATTTGGGTGGAAGTCTATGTATGTTAAATGTTTTGATCATTTGACTATTCTCCCATTACATTACATTGCATTATTCATTTTTGTAAATTTTACAATATGTAGTAAATTAGTAATAATCAATATAAAATGATTGAATGAGTCTCCAATCTGTTTTCTTGTCATAGAAGTAATCATATCAGAAGAACATAAATTAAACAAATGAAAGCATGTATATTTATATTCAGTTTTGGCCAATAGTGTACAAACAAGTTTTGTCATAACAAGGATTTACAATAATTAATTTTCAAACTATTTAATTAACAATCAATACACATTAACAATTTAACACGGTATTCACGCGTAGCTGCTATGCGTGCATGCAAGTAACTGTTTTTAATGCTCTATTGTTTTTGTTTTAAAGAGTTCTGATTAGGATCCTAGCCAAAATATAATTATATGATATCACCTATAAAATATAATTATGAATAACTCTTAAGAAATTTCAGATGAGCAATTCTATTTTCTTATAAAATTCATCTCATAACACAAAATGCGATTCAAATACATAGAATTTATATGACATCACATAGAACATATAGATTAGTCACTGACCAACTTTTGTAATTAGACATTAACCAAAAGACCAGTTGTGGACCCCACAGAACTACGAATATTCGGATCCACCCAATTGGATCTGATCTTTAGATCCGAACCCTCAAGACGAACAGAAACAGACAGACACTTTAAAAAAAAAGACATCTCCTCATACACGTCACCGGCCAGTCCTGTCTTTACCATTCCGATTAGATTATTTTATTTCTTTCTCCATTGAATTTAAAAAAAATAAAATCGAAGCTTTCTTCTTCCTTACGAGTTACGATACTCCGTTAATCCAATTCATCCTTTTATATTCCTTGGTTCGATAAACCCTCATTCGATTCAAATTTTTCTCAATTTGATTGCTAAAAGACCCAATTGAACTTTCATTTTAAAAAAAAAACATAAAGTTTGTGTTTTTGATTTCTCCGATGATGATTTATTACGTCATCTTCCTTGTTGTTTCCTTGTTCGCCTCCGCGTTTTCCGATGAACTTTCCGACCCGTCGTCGATTCTCAAGTATCCGTCGGAGGAGACCAAGAGAGTCGACGGAGACGAGGTCAATTTGCATTGCACGAGCTGGAGATTCGCGGCGGAGACCAACAACCTCGCCCCGTGGAGCACGATTCCGGCGGAGTGCGCTGACTACGTCAAGGACTACGTGCTGGGTAAAGGGTACGTCGCCGATCTCGAGAGAGTCTCCGAAGAGGCTTCCGTCTTCGCGAGCACCGTCGATTTCTCCGCCGGCGACGGCAAAGACGCTTGGGTTTTCGACATCGACGAGACTCTCTTGTCCAATCTTCCGTACTACATCGACCATGGCTTTGGGTACGTTTTCTCAATCTCAAAACTTGGTTTAGTTTCTCAATCTCAAAACTTGGTTTAGTTTGGTTTAGTTTCTCAATCTCAAGACTTGGTTTAGTTTTCTCAATCTCAAGACTTGGTTTAGTTTTCCCAATCTCAAAACTTGGTTTAGTTTCTTAATCTCAAGACTTGGTTTAGTTTCTCAATCTTGTTACTCACTACCGAACATTGTTGCATGCAGGCTTGAGGTGTTTGATCACTCAGAGTTCGACAAGTGGGTTGAGAGAGGAGTGGCACCAGCCATAGCACCAAGCTTGAAGCTTTACCAAAGAGTTATTGATTTGGGGTACAGAGTTTTCTTGCTTACCGGGAGGAAAGAGAGTCACAGGCTTGTCACTGTTGAGAATCTCATCAATGCCGGTTTCCAGAACTGGGACAAGCTCATTCTCAGGTATATTCTTGCTCATATAAACACAAGTAGCTCGTTGGTTTTACTCTTAAAGCTTTATTTATTTGGACTTGCAGATCTCCAGATGAACAGCACAAGATGGCGACGCTGTACAAATCTGAGAAGAGGGATGAGATGGTGAAAGAGGGATATAGGATTCGAGGCAATTCAGGTGACCAATGGAGTGATCTGTTGGGTTCCTCCATGTCTCAACGATCTTTCAAACTTGCAAATCCAATGTACTATATCCCTTGAAGAGTGACGAGTGTGAAGACACAGGGAGCTTTATTCAATAATATTTTCTAAATTGTATAGACTTGCTTACTTACTTACCAGAGGGTAATCAAAGTTTCATGATTGCCTCCGCTTGTAATTTGTCAGCTATTATATGTACTACTACTAATAACACAGTAAAACTTGTTTCGGGGAAAAGAAAATAAATATAGAGCTGACAGTAATATTACTTTCATTGTAACGCAGTAATACTGTAATAGTATCATCTGGAAATTATCAAACTTTCCTTAATCAGTTTGGTTTATAACATCGTGTTAACGATTTGGATGTAAATACTACATGAGACTTACGATAAGGCAACATCTAACGGAATAATACGTGAAAATATTTGTATTTATTGTAAAGAATAAGAATGAGCAAAACTTATGAGCACTTTGAGTTTGATATAAGAGTATTGTTTACTTCTCACAACAACAAACATATTTTCTTTGCGCTTCAACTTCTTGAAAATATATTTTTCTTCACTATGGTGTAATTGTAATTTCTTTTCTTTTTTTTTTGGTAAAAACTGTAATTTCTTTTGGTAAAAATTGCAATTTCTTTTGAAAACGATGGCAAAGCCACTTTTGTTTTCCTGTTCTTCAAGCATATCACATCAGCGACGATGGCAAAGCCACTTTTGGTCGGGAACCCCGACACAACAAGGCCTGTGTCAGTTTGGTGCTTGGCGCAAGAGTCGTTACGTATTATTGCGACATAGAAGTAAAACAAAATGAAGATAATTCACAAAAGTTTTCAATCTCGAACACGTTTTTTTATAAGGGAAGGACAAAACGTATAAATACAAATTTTGCAATCACCGAGAATGGGAACTCGATCGCAAGATCAAAGAGTATCCTCCACATTCGTTAAGAGTTTACCCTAAGACAATCATCATTCGAGAGAACCTGCTATTGTTCAACACTTATGGATAATTCTTTGGTCCCTTTGAATAGCATTTCAAAAGAAGCTCTTGACTTCTCTTCGCCTTCTTGTTTTCAATAACGTTGGACAATTCTTTAGAGTCCCTTTTTACTGAATAGTTATTACATCTTTCTAACAAGTGTAATATATTACCAACTAAATCTTTTATGTAAAGCAAAGTAATAACTCCTGAATAAAAATATGTGAATTTTTTTAGATGTTACACCTAAAATTCTTCTTCTTCTCTCTCATTTCCTTTTTTTAGGTTGGCATTTCTCTTTTATTTAAATATAGTTGTTTCTGGATCTTCAGTTTGGAGCTTTTCAAGAATGACATTACACTTGTCCATGGTTCGGGCGTCAAGAAGGCCGTGGTTCCATAGTTTCACCATAAACATTCTCCAGTCCCTACACAAGTACTCACTCACCTTTATCAACAAAACCACTTTCTTCTACGAAACATTTGTCAAATTAAAAAAAGTATGGAGGAAATGAGAGTTAAATTACCAGATCAAATCGGGTCTTTGAACCATGATTGGTCCATGTAATCTTGAGAACGCCTCACATGCCCATGGAATGTGACCATCTGCTAATACTCTGCAAAGCGTCAAGGTAATGCTTATCCTGAGATTATCCTCTAATGTTCACTTTTTTTTTACTAATCCACAAACTCCACATATGCCTCTAAATTTGTTTGAAGTAAGACTAGACATCATACGTATTAAGAAGAGATAAGACACGTACTGTTGCTTCCTCACGAACGAGTTCCACATGTGCATCATCTCCTTCTCATCCTTAGTCACATCAACGAAATCATCCAGCATCTGAGAGAAAGTAAGAGTTTCAGATTGTAAAAGAGAGAAAAAAATCATTCACTGTAAACTAATGAGGAATCGGTCAAACTATGTAACAACCGAGAACAAACAGAGACAGTTTCGTTTTATAAGCACATTATTAATCTGGTTCTATTGTTCCATATCAGACCATGAGGGCTTGCTCACATATTTCTTATTGAGACCTCTACCATACTATTTAATAACACTTTAGCTCCTATAAAGTTCAATAGGGAGGGATATGGCAAGACTGGCTGCATTGGCATCATCATATTCATACCCTTCTATCTTCAAAATCTGCCACATCATCATCAACTTCATCTTCACTATCTCGGTCAGAAAGTACTTGTTCTATAGCCATGGGCTGCGATAGTACAAATCACAATCAGTTGTAATCTTCATAAGAAAGAGAGCTAAAGAAGAAATAGGTCACCTGAGATCGGTGAGAGTGAAAGAACTGTCTCTTCTGAAGGAGGCTACGGCTGGAGGAGACAAAAACATTGAAAACATCAGTCGCCTGATTTGGGACAGAGAATCAAAGAAAGTAAAAACATACTTCCTCAATTCCGACCGTTCTATAGATAGTTTCCTCGTTTTTGCAAACTGCAGCATCGTACTTCCAGCTACTGACTGCACATTGTCTGGATCACCACCTGATTGCATATCTGCAGGAAGAACTCTTTGACCAGACGACTCACCAACCCCATTTCCAGGTGGTATCCGGTTCTTCTCACTTCTAAGAGGATGAGCATCTGAAAATAAAATTTTAAAAAGATGTACCAAATGATCCAATGATGTTGAATGCACATAAGAAACTAAGACATAAAACTAGACAGGCTCTCATGGAAAAAGAAGGAAAATCCAAGTAAGATGCATTACAAACGACCACTAACCATCAGTCTTATCTAGCACCTCGCAGCCTAGTCCAAGTTGGCGCCCCTGCCTTGAGCTCCGTACTTGACTCTTTTGCTTCCTACGTCTGTATTTCTTTGAACTGTCATATAATTCTTATGGTCTGTAAGACATCCAAATGCTAGTAAGATAAGTAAAGGAAACATAATAGGCCAGATTACTTACGAGAAATACAATGTTTGCTGCTTTGGGTCAACACCGCCCTCATTGATCTGAGAAATAAAATTTATGAACATTTACATTTACAAAACTTTGCTAAGAGTGATCATCAAATTGGAAAAACTAGGCAGACATAGAATATATTATAGCATTAACTGCTACAAGAAGGTTTAACAGTTCAGCAGCGATGCCATTGTAATGTGGCAAATAACAAGGATATTCCAGTTATGCTATTTAACCACTCCAAATGATCAACATCGGAAAAAACTAATGGATATAGAGCAAACAAAGAAGATGCTCTAACCTCGGCGATCATTGTCTCACTCTTAAGAGACACGTTTACAGCCTGGTATTCTTCACTTACCTGAAACCCAAGCGGAGCAGATTAGTGCCAAAATAAAAAATGGAAAAAAACAATGCTGAGCAAGATCTAACTGAATTTTGAAGTTACTAACCCAAAACTCGAAATTGAAGAGATCATGGGTTGCTGGCAAATGAAATTTCAGGCCCTACAACATGATTGGGACAAAAAAAGGATTGCATCACTACAAGTACAAGTCACTATAGCTGTATATCTCTGTCTGAGAGGTATGACTGAGGATGGAATTGAAAGTCCACCTTGAAACTGCCACATTTTACTAAGCAGATTGAACAAGAAAAGTCTTCAGTTACTGCAAGACACAAAGCAAACAGAATCCAAGATGTTACTTACAACAAGAAAGATAATACAAAATGTTCTTTACCTAAATAGGTTAGTGATTATACAAAATTACCTTCAGTCTTCTGCAGTTTGTTGTTATAGTATTTGTAATTGAAAACTACATTCCCTTTTCTCAACCTAGGCAATGAATGTAGCATAGTGATTTAGAGTCGACATTATAAGTTGTAGGTAACACTTACAATTCAAGAAAACTGAAAACTCTAGATTAAGAAAGGTCAACAGAGTTTATATAATTGCAATAAAACAATTGCAACAGAGCTTATACAATTGAAATAAAACACAATGAGATGAGGAAAGAAAGATTGTAGACTAAACTAAAGTTACCTGATAATTTGTACGAGTGAAGAGGCAGAGATGCCATTATATGAAAATGAACTATAAGGAGATTTTTCTGTTGCCCCAACCAGTTCTGCAGATATGGTGACTTGCACTTGTTGGGGTGAGCTCTTCAAACAAGAAGTACAAGAATTATAAGATTACCATTGCACAACATTCTCAGAACAACGGATGGAAGTATAGCAAAGTTACCGAGGTGAGGGGATTGCTGGGAACTTGAATCGAGACACACTTTTCCTCAGCCATAGACTTTAGCTGCAGAAATGGACAAGTTATACCCAGTAATGGTTTCATTTAAATGGTGAAGAGCATAACATACTTAAACAGTAATTAAATAAAAAGATTTAGGAAATAATATTTACCTTGATGAAGCAAGGCTGCATTTCAACAAGAGAAACTGAGTTTACTTTCTGTCCCAATTCCAAGTCTGCAGAATTCTGCCACGTTGCATAGAGCGATTGAAGAGGTATTTTGCTCCATAGGCAATGTCCTCCTATATTTCCTGCAACAACAAAAAAAAAACTCTCATTATCATAGAAGAAAGAGACTTTGAGAATAAAAAGATAAAAAAAGTATAAAATAACAATAATAGCATGAGGTTAGAACAAAAAAAAACAAGAATTTCAATCAGATATCTTTTATGACATGGACTGAGGTTTCTATATTTCCACAATATGACATGGAAAACAATAGCACATAACGTTTATAATCAAAATAATAGTACCTGAGTGTATAGTGCTTGAATCAATGCCAAACTGAGAGTTTTGCGCACCAGCTACAAGAAAGAATAATCATTTGATCAGTTTATCTGGATACAGGACATATATATGAATGTCTTCAAATAAATCTAACTCACCAAAGCTGATAAATAAGATAGCTAGAGATCCTGATTTTGCGTCCAAGGCAAGCCTGCTCAAATCAGGGAGAAGAAAGTTGGCTTGAGCTTGACTAACTCCATCAACCCCCAGGACACTAGTAAGGATGCATGCTCTAGTGAACCTATATACTGCAGAATACTACAGTTTGAAAATTTCAACAAAAACAAAAGAAGAAGAATGTTAGCGACGAAAAGATAAGGTACAAGTGACATCAGATAATGATCAATCAAATTCACTTTAAGGTTTCAAACGCCTACCTCTGCAGCAGGCTTAGGAGAAACGAGTCTTGCCAGCAAAATATACAGAGGGAACAGCTTTTGAGTTTGTACCCCAGCATCTGTAGTCCCCGAAAGGAACACACTCATTTGTATTCTGCACCAAAGCGGAAAGTCTCATAAACTTAACAAAGCATTAAGGTGACTAGAAGAAAAAAAACAATGAAGATTCTGAACAGAAGACAAGAAAAGAAAAAACTTTACCTGCTTTTATGTTTTGCTTCAATCTTATAATTCAAACATCTCTGAAGAAACAAAGGCTACACCAGAGAGGGAGGAGAGAAATAGTTAGGATGGCTCTCATAACTAATCATACACATCCCTCAAAAGAAATGTTAAATAAAAAAACATACTTTCTTAATAGCACGGCGCTGGATAATGTTGTAGAATTCAACAGGCTTGCAATACGCTTCCAAGCTCTCTTCAGCAGCAATCTTCTCCTCTTCAGACAAATGCACACGGGGGTCTTCATTGCACATCTGATCTGTGCTTCTTGAACACCTGCGATTTGCAAGCAACCTCATTACAAGTGTTCTCCTGACTCATTTCTCGAGCTTTCTAAAATCTACAAGTGTGTCAAGTGAAAGAGGGCATACGAAGAGGTTTGACGAGTGACGAGAGGGATGCCTGGCATTCTCGCTTACGAGATCATCATAGACTGCTATTGCTTTTTCCACCTTCAGCCTGCGAATTAAAAAAAAAAAGGGTCTTTCGTCAAAACAATCCACAAGTAGAGAATCAATTCTAAGCTATTAACAGAAAACAAAATGGAAGAGTGACCTTCGAAAATTCCGCAAAAACTTAGAATTCAGAGAGATGTCCGATTGAAAGAGTGGAGGGTGAGGATCAGGAAAGGGAGATGGAACAGTTTAACCGACACACACACAACAAAAAACCCTAATTTTGAGAATTATCTTGGAAGCCAAACACAGAAGAGTGTTTTGAAGCCAGTAACCATTCTTGTCTGATTCTTACCAACTTAACTCGTGAATTGCCTTTGTTACCAATTTTTTTTTCCTTTTTTTTTTCTTAACGATTAGAGACGAGTATGAACCTAGACGATACTAGATGAAAACTATTTTATTGCTTCAGTTACAAAATAAACTATTTCATTACTTTTCAATTATTTTATTTATTTTAATAATAATATACTAATTGTTGA
Organism: Brassica rapa; assembly: GCF_000309985.2. Lineage (NCBI taxonomy): Eukaryota > Viridiplantae > Streptophyta > Magnoliopsida > Brassicales > Brassicaceae > Brassica > Brassica rapa. Next base: position 8,491,740 of record NC_024796.2, read on the forward strand.
CAAAAGTATACTAATTAGAATTTAGAAATAAATATATATATATATATTAAAATTTGACAAGAATGTTAAGAGTTTGGGATTTTTTTGGATCATATGTTTAAACGTCATTCACATATACATAAAAGATTGAATTATGTTGAGGTTTAGTTCGAAACTTAGTGGGTTTGGTGGGGATTCGTCTACCCATTTATGTTTTTCTAAATATATTATAAAATCTAAAATTACTTCAAAACTATATACAACATAGCATATGACCAAATATTTAAATATACATTAAACCAAAAATTTAAGTTATTTATCCATGTTTTAGATTCATTGAAATTTTTTGGGTACATTTCAAGACTAAATTGAGGTTTATGTGATTTTCATGGGTTTTTCATGTTTTGAAGTTTTCTCGGATACTTATTCGGATTTGGTTTAAACCTAAAATATTGTAGAAAAACACTCATTTGGGTATTATGTCGGGTTTTGATTCATGGTCATTTTTATCTGTTCGGTTCGGAATTCTAAATCTGTTTTTAATCTCTCATTAGAGTGTATCATTAAATAACAAAAACAAAATTATTTGTTTTATATAATAAAATTTATAAGTGGTTAGCACAATTGTAAATTTTTTATAAGACAAATTATAAGAAAATATTTAACCTAATTACTCAAGAATATCCTGTATATATATACATATATATAATTATTTTCTTATGGTTTTCCTGAAATATTTCTTGATATTTAATTTTTATTAGATTAAATATTTAGTACTATTATATAATAATAATAATTGATACTAATATTAATTAATAATCTATTTTATATATTAATATAAAATTATCTTTTTATATTATTATATAAAAGGTCATTATATAAAATTATTTAAAGTATATAATATATTGAAATTGAAATTCTGTCAAAATTATTATGTGAAAGCATTGAAGAATAAAAATGTATAGTTTTACACTTTTTAATGATTTCCTAATTTTTTTGTTAACAAAATTTCATTACATATCAAAAGCATGTTTTTCAAAAACTCAACCAAGCAAGTTCTTAGTTAAAGTGTAAATTTCAAAAACTTAATTATATAAGTGACAAAAGTTAAAAGCATAAACCAATTAGCATATGATCAAAGAGTATCTACCATTACAGAGATGTAACGAAGAGACCGAAAATCTACTATTAGGCAAATCAAGCAGAATACCATAAAAACGAATCAAATTGAAAAATGACACTATTTAAGATGCCGATTTAAAGAAGATACATGATTGATTTTAATGTTTGATATTGGTGAAAATGATTTGTTTTTTTTTTTTGCAAAACTATGTGGGTATTTATAAGGGTTAATTTGCCTACTACCTATATTGGGAAACAATATTAACTGAATAATTATATAATAAAGTGGGTGGTGGATGTGACAATTTGACACAAATGTGAACATGGTTCTTTTTGTATGTGTGTGCTTGCATTTTATAAAATACTAGTGTTGACCCCATGCTATGCATGGGAATCTTTTTTCTGTTACAAAAACAAAATCAGTTTTATATATCACTAAAATTACATGTATAATAACTTTGATTTATTAGAGGGAAATATATATACATAAACAAACTATTAACACACATTTATCAGTGTTAAAAGAACATTATCATTGGTTAACCACAGACATATAAAATTAGTTCAGAGATGAGGATACATGATTAATTTGGAAATGTGATTAACATCTGGAAATGTCATTTCATAGTCCTTTACTAATTTTTGGAGATGGCTTGAACTGAGTTTTTTTGGCTTGTTTCATTAAAAGAAAACTGTTTTCTTGAATTATTATTTACAGGTTTCGCTGGAAAATTTGTTATCTAAAAATATTAATTATTTTTTTGTTTTTAGATAGCTATTAAAACAACCTAGGAAATTTATAAAACAACAAAACTTGAGAATTTTCAAAATTCAATTGCAGAAAGCAATTAAAATTTTAAGTTTCGAAATCGTAAAGACAAAAAAATAATCAAAATTATTGTTTACCTAAATTATGAATGGTCAAACATTATGCAACTCTTCCAATCGTCTTTAACCTTTGCTAACTTTACCCAAAACATTGCTCACCCACCCTTTTCTTTGATTGCTCATATCTTCTTCTTCTTCTTCTTGTACCTTTGATTTCCCATACACGTCTATAGCAAACTAAAATAGTTTCAAAAACTAAATAATACAAAGATTGATGTTTTAATGATTTTATTTGCTCATATTTTGCAAACTCGTTATGAAACTTAGTGAAAACCCATCATACAAAGTACTCTAGGCAATGAATGATAAAAGTTTCACAGAAAAAGAGAGAAGATATTAAAAGAAACCGTGAGAGACTTAGAACTCATAACGAAGACTGGTTTGTAAAAAAATTATTTGTTGAAATAATTTTAAAGTTCGATACACAAAAAGAAACCATTTACGTGAAAAGATGGTGGTAATCGTGCCATCGTGGCTTTGATTGAGGAACTGTTTAGAGAGACCTATGCTAACTTTATGTCTTCATCGGAAGAAATCTTAATTGTATTAATGATGTATTTAATTTTAATTTTAAAATTATATTAATGAAATGTCAAAAATATAATTGGTCATGCAACTTATGTTTTAGTATATAAAAAATAAGGAAATTGTTAATTTATATTTAGGCTCCAGAATAAATAGGAGATGCAAAGAAATATTCAAAACTAACTATGTTTCTATAGAACTTATTGACACATAGATAATGACTTCAAATAGTTGATAAGAAAAAAAAAACAAAAAACTGCTTCACAAGATTGGATCGTTAAAAAAAGTTGGTTATTGGTCTTATTTTGAAACTTCCATATTTTTATTTGCTTTGTATTTTTGCTTCACATGTTTTGCTTTGTATTTTTCAATTTTTTTTATAAAAAAAACTTTCCTTTTTTTTGAGCAACAAAAAAAAAAGATTTTCCATGTGTCAAATTTTAAGTGGTGAGGCGACTTGCGCTTTAGTATATAAGGGATACAACTTTTATATTATACTGTATATATTGCACAAATAGTATAGTTCAATCAATTTATGTTAATAGGATGTATTTTATTCATTTGCTTCATTTGTTTTAATAACTGCGAAGGGTAAGAAGAAACACAAGGTGTAAAAAGAGAGTAAGGAGGAAGAAATATAGCACGGGTAGGAAGGAAAACAATTATAACAAAAAAATAGAAGGAGAAATGAAGAGGAAGAAGAGAATAAGCATAAAAAAATGATGATCAATTGAAAAAAATGTAAGAGGATAACGGGGAAAATGATTAAAAAAAAGAGAGGAAAAATATAGAGAAACTGCATCCCCTATATATCGAAAGTTGGCTATCTTTTCATGTTTCCGTATATCCCTATTTGTCTTGTTTCCGTAGTTCCCCCGATCTTTCTTATTTCTTATTTTGAGTTTGTCTTTTATTCTCCGAATTGCATTTTTTTTTATTTATACAAATTTATCTTAGCTGAAATGTTGTTAAATTCGGCGTGATATATGTGCATTTATTAACTCAAAATTTTTGGCTTGTAAACTTTTACGGAAAGGAACTTTTTCATTGTTAGTTCGTAGTTTTGGCCATTAATCTTGAATGACAAAATTTGATCCTAACAATGATAAGTTAAACTGAACAAAAAATAAGAATTCATAATTCACGTTGTTAACATAATGTTCGTGTTTAAAAATCATCCCTTATATTATGAGTATTTATAATATTTTTTATATTATGAATATTTAAAAAAAAAAATCAATAACTATTGGAGATGAAAATTTATTTATGATAAACTTGAAAGATTACCAAAAACTATTTTCAAAAGTCAAATATATACAGTCAAACATTCTAAATATATAGTCAAACATTCTAAACATAATTGTATTTCTAAAATGGACCATTTTGTAATTCTATAAAGCTCTTTTCCAGTGGCCTCAGGTTTTTCAAGTCTATTATTATTCAAAGTAAAAAACAACCAATGGCTAAAACAGCTTTTTCACTTGTTCTCCCAATCATATTCATTGTCATGTTTTGCTTAGGTATACATTTATTATGATTTATTCATGAAAGTGTTTTCAAGTTTTCCTGTCACAGAACAATTATTTTAGTGTTATCTTCATTCATTAGCACATATCCCAAATACTGTATTTTTTTGGGGGGGGGGGGGGGGGGTAGGAATGTTAAGACCCAAATATTGTAACTGATTGTCATGTTAGCGTTAGCTAGGTATAACTTTATATATATTTAAATTACGTTCATCCCAATATTTACAAAATTTTAACACTTGTACACCATTAATTTTAGGTTCGGTTTGTTCACTGCGAAGTTTAACAAATATTTTTATTTGTTTTTTATTTAGTTGATGAAAATATGGGATGCGGTCAATATATCGGTCCCTGCCCTGTTCGTGGAACATGTGATCAAGTATGCAAAGCTCAATTTGGACCAAAGGCAGATGGCATATGTGACTTCACGGGTACTAAACGATGTGCTTGCAAATATCCTTGTATGACTGATAAGACTCGGATTTGATTTCTATTCTGATTTGAAATCCTCACTTCATTCAAAATGTAAGAAAATATCCTCATTAATAAAAAACGAAAAAAATGCAACTGTTATTTTTTTGGTAATAATTTTAACAAAATTCTAAGTACTTTGTAACTTTGAAAATAGTTAGAAGCATATAAAATGTTTCCAAAATATTAAAGACATCCAAAGTAAAATGATACTATAATATTTATAAGTGTATCTAACCATTTCGATAATATATATGAATATGTCTAACCATTTCTATTAAATATTAAATAATGTATAGAACTTTAATTAAATTTATGATAAAAACTTATGTAAAAGCAGTAGTTTAAACTCCATAAAGAAACAATATTTTTTTCTGTTTTGTCAAAAATGAAAGAAAATTATAAATGTTAAAGAATTCAATAGACAAAAAGATATTATAACAATTTATGAAAAGAAATGTATTTTTGAAATGCTGAAAGAGAAAGAAGAGATTCATGAAATTATTTTGAACTTAAAAAAAAAAAAAATCCAAAATTCAAAAACAAAAATAAAAAAGAAAACGAAGGAGATCAACAGTATCAGAATGTGCAATAAAAAAAGAAGTTATATATGGTATGAAAATTCTCCTTGGTGGTGGTACCAAATGCACAAATGTCTTCATGAAAAAGGAATTAGTCAGTCAGAATCTCGGAGTTTGATCATACGTTATTTATAACTCATGGTAAAAAAGGTATTATTGATGTCTTTATATTATACTAGGAGCACATCTGCGTTTCGCGCATAATATTTTTTATTGTTGTTAAATATATTTTTTTGGATGATGTAAATATGTAATTGTGCAATCGTTTATATAATAGTAGGTGATAAATTAATATATTCTATGTTTTTTTTTTTTATTAATGTATTGTTGCTTGTATAGTAGTACTTAGTTAATAGTGAAGTGAGTTTTTGATGTAAAACATATTAAATTTGAATAGCTTTGTATTTAGGCATTTGTAATTTTGTAGATTAACAGTTTCAGCCTCAAAACCGTATTTTGTTTTTTCGGTATTCAACTTGAAGAAAACATTCAAAATAACATACTCGTTGCTTGTCCTCCATATGTGGATTGTTTTACGGCGCTTGAAGGAAGAGGGAAAGGAAGGTGTTGATCTTGGTCAGTCTGTGTATGAGATCTACAATCATAATGTGAAAGTCAAGGTATCTAAAGCCGGGGTACGTGCTAAAATTGGTTTTGTTAGGCTTTAGTTTCGAATTAAATCTTTGAGATTCCTTAATAAATTAGATGGTGTTAATCTTTGTTGACAGTGCAGGTTAACTTGCTTCTGTTGACGTGGATGAAGGAATTGGAGAGAATATTTTATGGAAATGTTTATGACGGGGCGCTACTTCCGGACGCTAAACCAAATGATCTACAAATCAAGTTATGGAGGTAAAGTTTGGATAGCGGTTTATGCATTGAATTTGGCAGAGATTGTTCTCAGAATAATAATTGAGTAATATATTTTCTGATGATGGAACAACAACTATTGAAACAGATTTAAAAGCTGCCAAGGCATGAGTTTCCCTCACGAGTTTAGGCTCTGTATACCAAACTGTTTGAAACATTGCTTTAGTGTTTCAGGCAATGGAAAGATATGTACGTAGAGAAGTCGGTCACTCCATTGGAGAACAAAGCATCATTGACTTGAAAGAGCTGTGTCGTGAAACAGTCTTTGATCTGTTTTTTTTTCAGTCCTCTTATATCCAATTTGGGAGTATGCTGGCTTTTAGCATCAAAGATGATCATGAAAACATTAGTGAAAGTTAATTAGGTCACTGAAGTATATAATTTGCTTCAATTGGTATACTAATTGCCTTTTTCATTCTAGTGATTTGTCCAAATTATATTGACACATGGTTATGTATTCCTTTTGGTTCGAGTATGATACGGCTCATGGGGACTCAAAAATCAGAAGAGAAGCTTGTTTGGCAAAATTCAAAATTCTACACAAAGTTCAAAATTTTGTAATTTCGACAACTGAATAAGAATAGGTTTTAGTTATAATATAAAAACTATCAGAACAAATGCTAGGTATATTTACGAAACAGGTATCTTCAATATCGTAAAATAAGAAGAGGAATTACGATTTACGAGCTAGCTAATTAAAAAATGATCATCGATATAGTAAATGCGTGACTTGGTTCTATCAGGGTAGATTCAGAAGCTAAACATGCGTAACATCAAATGCACATAGCATTAATCAGATCAAGTGTTGGATTAGATTTATTGCTTCATCATTATCACCACAGCCTATATCAATTCGGTATCAAACTGATTTAAAATTTAAGGACTAAAAATAAACTAGGCAAAATCATTTATGGGTTGGGGTAAGAAGATGACTCAGTGGTGGCTAGTGATATTAGGTTCGATTCTGCCAGCAAATTACTTCAGCTGAACTCAGAAGAGGGAGCATTATATCCTCATCGTCATCTCTCCAAACCACCAAAACAATTTCAAAATTCAATCGTATTTTCAAAGGAAAATAACTAATTGGTAAATTAAAACCCAAATTCAGAAAAAAAAACGGATCAAAACGTGAAAAAGAAAACAAAGAGAGAAGGCTCAGTTCAGCGGGATTATCGACACAGAAACGAATCTCCGGTTAAGGAAGAAACGACTCATTCCGGTCTGTTGAGCTTGATATTTTCCGAGTCGTCACTGCCTTTTCTATTTTAATTGAGCTATAATCGGAAACAATAACAAAAACAAAAACAACGATAGAAGGATCTTCAACGGCGATCGCTGTCTAATTATATATATTGTCAGGGGGTAGTTAGGGTTTTCTTAGCTCTTCGTTTCAGGCCCATTATCAAATCAGCCCCCTCGTTAGTTTTCGAGGATTTTTTTTTCTTTTTGGATTTGGTTCTCTTATATTGGTTTTTGGTTTGATTCGGTTCGGTTAAATTGGTTTTTTGTGTTCGTGTTTAACCAGGTGATGAATGATCACGAATTCTCTACTCTTGATCGTTCTTCTGGTACTCTCACTGTTTCACATTCATCATCAACTTTCATTTAGTCTAGAATGCATTGATGAATTAGTATCAGTCTTGTAGTTTCTATACCAAGAAGGAGTTTGTCACTTTCTTGAAGAGGGTTGCATCACTTGTTCCTCATCTTCATTTGGTGGAATCTGATGTTCCACTCACCAGATTTAGCTCACTGGTTTCTATGCTTAGGCAAAAACTTCAGTTACACCAGAGGTCAAGATCCTGTTTGTGTCTACCAATTTCTGTAGCATGGTGTTCCAGAGTTTACCGAGCATGCCAATAGGCTTCTCGAGCCACCTCATCAAATCTGGTGTGATGAGAACGCAGTAAAGCTTGACATTATCAGGCCCAACACTAATCATCGCCGCGTTGTTCGAGAACTACATAGCCACCATACAGAGACCTGTAGCTGGAAACGCAGTAGGAATCCAAATGTTAAGCATAGAGTGAAACCGAAAACCCCATTGTGTTAAAAAAAGCACACAAACAAAGTGAAAACAACTCCATTAAAGGTCCCCATGATCGATTGCCCTGCTATACGAGGTTGTTGTTTTGGTGTATTCTTCTGTTCTTGGAAACATCAGGTATGTGGCTTTCTTACCAGGTTCCACCTGGTGGAGTCAGACTGGCCTGAAACGCGGCTGTGGCGATCAGTGAACCAACCACCAGTAAAGCGCTACATTGCTCCCACTTGGCATGTGGAAATAGAATTGGTTCTCTCGACATTAGTGGTACCATCGTCTCGCCCTCTTTGAGCTCCCGCTTCGATGAGTTTCTCATAGATTTCCCTATCGCCAGCTTCGCGACCTTTTCTCCAGGTTGCTAGATGAAGAGCTGTGTTACCCTGTTCGTCTTTCTTGTACAACACGTCATTCCGATCAGTTTCTGTGATCAACTCAACAATGGCTCCGACCTCTTGTTGCAGAACAGCAAGATGCAAACCGCTTTGACCTTGAACAGTCTCATCTTCTACGCAAAGGAGTCTTTCCATCTATACCTTTAAGCCGGCAAAGCTTCTTATCAATTCCCAAAATCGCCCTCACAGTCTCTACTTGGCCAGCTGCTGCAGCCGCATGAAAAGGGCTAAAACCTTCTTTGTCCAACTCAAAAACTGACCGCTGCGGTAGAATCTTCCCGGCGACCACATATTCTTCAAGCCTGGGATTGAAGGAGCTATGTAAAGGATGAGGCACGATCTCCTTCGGTAAATGAGTCTCAAAAGCATCCATTTTGGTTATGAAAGAGTAGATCTTGATTTTAACATATACTAGAAGGTTGTACTATGAAGACACTTGGAATTATTCTATTACAAAGCTCCCTTTGACATTTGACTTTGAGGTTTTCCTTAAATAAAACAAATGGTTACAAGTGTCATTGAACATTTCTATAAAATATTATTGATGAATCTTAATCACATTTATGAATCTTTTTGAAGTTAGTGAATATTTTTGAAATGGGCACTTCTTGTTGAAATTGTAGGTGGTAGTGGTTAGGCATGCGCGTTCGGGTTTTCGGGCCGGGTTTGGGCCGGTTCCTTTCGGGTCCTTAATATTTAGATCTAATAGGTAATTAAAAATTTTTGGGTCGGATTCGGGTCGGTTCAGATCTATAATTAAAATACCCGTAATTTTTCGAGTCCATATTGGGTCAAGATCGGGTTCGGGTGTTTAGGATTTGAAAAGGACATGACATATCCAACTCCATCAAATTTAGTTGATATTTATCATATATATCTAAAATTTTATAAAATAACTTAAATGAAACTATTAATAGTTAAAAAAAATATTTTTAAACTCTAAATTTTACATTTTAAAACTTCATATTACTTAAAAAATATTACAAAACAATAACAAATGTTGTTAACAAAAGTGTTTTAACTAAATCATAAAATAAAATATATAAAATAGAACACACAAAAAAACATAGTTTTAGATATACATGTTTTTAAGTCGGCTATAAATCAGTTCTTATTAGGTCGAGTCTTTTCGGGTTGGTTCTTTTCGGGTCCGGATCTATTCGGATAGGTTCCTTTCGGTTCCGGTTCTTTCGGGTAAAAGAAATTTAGATCCAAAAGGTACTTGCAAATTTTCAGTTCGGTTCCGGGTCAGGTATTTTTGGATCGGTTTGGATATCCGGGTCCAGGTTAAAACGTCCAGGCCTAGTGGTGGTGCTGATGAGAATGCTAATGCGGAAGAGACGGTTCCCGAGCCTCAGGATGCAGCTGCTGGTACTGCAGAGAATACGGTTTCAGAGGCTCCAGATACTCCAAATGCTGGTCAGGATGAAGCTGTCAAGAAGAATGTTCCACAGTTGGACGTCGTTTGTGCAATTCACCATGCACGCACATCACTAGTACTTGTGTTTCTGGTACTCCAGCAGAAAGCTTTATATATTTAATAAATTACTTAGTTATTTTTCCAACAATCACATCAATCATTGACAACAATGAATATTGCTTTGTCTCTGCAAAAAAACCTTGAGAGATTCAACACAATTGTATTGTCTAGGTTGTATCTTTCTCTTGAGAAATAAAATCTCACTCATTTTCTCTCATGAGCAATGTTCTCTAGATAGTCAATGGCAGCAGAATACCTTTTTAGAAAATCAGCATACAATGTTTGGAACTCAAACTATGTATAACCATGAGAGCAAACAATTATTTTTTAGCAATAAGATCTTTCATGACCCCTGACACATGCAATTTCACATTTGAAGACAAATTATATATGCAATATCCATGCTTTGACTGTGGATAGACCTCGTGTACAGTCTCAATGATGCTTTCACTTCTATCAAAAACAAACACAAGATCAAGATCATATGGTATTAATATTTTCAACATAGTCAACAACCACACCCAACTTGCATGTTTTTCACCATCAACAACACCAAAATCAATGGGTACTCCAACATGTATAGTTTTTAGATGAGTTTCATATATAACAATCACCTTTCTCATGGCTTGAAATCCTTCAATGCAAGCTCCCAATGCAAAAAATACATACTTAAACTGGTCTTGCTCTTCAACTTCTGCTCGTGTCACTGGACCAAGATTCATCAAAAATAGCTAATCATGGCAGGTAAGAAGCAACAAATGTCTTGTAAACTTCTCACACATAGTAGCTTAAAGATCCATGTCTAAAGGAGTGCAAATTCCCTTAGAAAAATTTAATAATCTTAAATATTGTTGATATAAAGAAGATTAAATGGAATATAAATTCAATGTTTATTTAATTTATTATACTAATTGAAAATATAACTAATGAATATATAAATAACTTACCTTACTTCCACGAATGATTTGAATTTTGGCAAACAGTCGATCGTAATGACCACTGGCGATATGACTAAAAGTCTCTTGATGAAGTTTTCAAAATAGTGATATGGCTGACCTCCCTTCTTCCTTCAATGGATGATCATATCTTCAACATAACCTTCTTTCTTCAGGAAGTTCACCACGGTGTCAAATTTTATTAATCCAAATTTGCTTTAATGTATTTTTCATCAACACCAAAAAAAGAACTTTTGAGTTAGGATATTCCTGGTAGATCATAACCTCTTTACCAAAGAGAATTGCCCTCTAGAAAGAACATATGCCTAACAATCATCTACACATAGGATAAATATATGTTAAATTCAAGTGATGATAACGTGGCTATTGGCTATACTAATAGCTTGGCAACGTGGTTTGTCAATGATTCCCTGCTGATATTTGTTACAACTATAAAGTAACCCAAAAGTGGAAGTTGTGGTCAGAGTAAAGAAAGAAATGTATTATGAATGAGATAAACTAACATAGTTTACGATTTACATAAATACAAACAGAAAACTCACATCCAATAAGATAAGATCATTCATACGAGTTGAAATAGCTTGGAAAAAGGAAGGATCCAAATTTAATAGACTAACTATATCATCATATGAACAACTCATTTGTTGTCTAGTTCATCACAACTAATCTAACAAACAATTAATTTCACAATAAACTTCCATATCGATGCACTTTTACGGTTTCCTTTACTGGAGTTTGTAAAGCATGACATTCACTTATTGGTGATACATCTATTGTTACGGTTTTGCAAGTTGTCATAGTTAAATAGTTTATATTCAAAACTGTTGAGCTAATTTTGTGCATTTTGTTAAGTGAATTTATGAACTAAATCTAATCATACAATAGTTTTCTTACATGATATATTATCTAATCAACCAAATCAAGATGTTATCATAAAATAATAATAAACCCTTTTTGAAAAACTCAGACTAGATCACCTTGAACTTTAGACAAACAATTTAACAAAAAATGACATATACACATCTCTTTTTTTTGTTTCTTGAATATTTTGCTGATGCATATATACTTTAAGTTTCAATATCTAATTACAATGTAAAAATGCCAAAAATGATTTACAAAACTCAAACCAAATTTAATTTCTAAACAAGAAGAAGTGAACCATAGCAAATCTAACTATAACAAAGGTTCATTTAGTATAAAACTCAAAAACATGAATCTGAAGAGAAATACATATCCAATTCCAATACTTTGCCTATCCTTTAAATTTAAAAAAAATAAGCAGAGCGGATGAAATATTTGTAACATACTTTCTACAAAATTTTATATATATAATATATGTCTTAAGAGTGAATGATTGATTACTAGCAAAACATATAAAGGAGAACAGTCAAAGATTTATTTATGTCAAGTCTACACATATTCTATTATGTAGTAATTCTTCTCCCTAGTAACTATATTGACAACATTTGAACTACTATTCAAAGTTTTCAACAAAGCATGATAAATTAAGCTACCTAGTGGATATCAGACTTGAAAATACTAATTAGGTCATTTCGTAAACTATAGTATTAGACTATAAATTAAAAAAATAGCAAAAATATGCAAGGTCATGAAAAATGAGGGGGCAAATAAAAAAGGAGATTTGTAAAATTTTCACACTCTCAGAATTTAAATTGAGAATGGTACTTTTCATAGGAAATTTTTTTGGGGTCCAAACTTTGGATAATTACCATTTAAATAACTGTTTTTAAAAAATAACAAAAATATAGCATCATTGGTCTCCAAAAATATATAAATTAGTAATGAAATCAGAGACAAACTTCTCTCGTTATGTATAAACAAGCTCTTCCAATGTTGTCATTAAATTAGCTGTCATTGAAAATTTTCTCAAAGTCACTTCATTAACTTTGCTTAAAAACATTCAATTTGCATATGCATTCTTTGGTAGCCGATCTTCGTTTATATCAAAAGAATGTAACTATATTTGAAATTTAAAGAGAACATGTTATAAGTGAACATATTTCAAGAAGTTCACTCATAGGTAAAATTCAAAATAACACTTGAAGAACCCATATCTGAGAAATACCATGTAAGAGTAACTATTGATTCTTAGATCTACAAACAAAGATTGACATAATTAAATCTGCCAAGACGGTTTATGGGTTTAATGATGTTTGACTGATCTTCTGTTAATTTTTGCCAAAACAACAAGTGTTTTCATGCAAAGTTACGAGAAACTATTATATGTAGAATACCAAGAAAAATTCGCTATTAAGAAATAATGATGCACTTGTTTACTGTTTTTGGACAAGAAAAGATGGATAATGTGGTGTGGGAGTTTCTTGTTAATTCAAATAAAGGAGGAAAGGTTTTTGTTTATGAAAAACAAATCAAATATGTAAGTTTTTCTCCACATGATTTGCGAAGATTATGACATAACTAAGGAGATGAAAGCAGTTGAGATTTGTTATATTTTGCCTAAATACATATTGAAACAAATGCCCAGAAACAAACTTTTGATGTTTTTGAGTAATAATATACAACTTGAAAACTTTATCAAAGTGTCCAAAACGAACAGTATGCATATTTGTGTCTCATTAAGAGAAAACCATAGCGGTTATGATGTGAGTGGAAATCAAAAATGTGTTGTCAAAGAGAACAATATTGCAAATTTTAATAGTTTTGAAAATGTTCAATATAAGACTGAATTCTTCGCAACTTCGAAAGAGTGAAACCATTAAGGTTGATGACATATAAACTGATAATAAGGAATTATAAAAGAAATTACTCAAGCTTTTAATGATTGAAAATTCTGGTTCCAATATCAAACGGTTTTGGAAATTTGTTGAATACGAGTAAGCCTTACCGACAGACTAGGGGAGGGCTTATGGAGGTAGATGGACTCCAAATTTTTATTTAAGTCTTTTAATTAATTAAGAAAGATCCAAGTTATGATGTCCACAAAAACATATGTAATAAAATAAACTCTAAAAGTTAAAGGACTTAACTTAAAAAAAAACACTAGGATAGAACCAATATTTAGGGATATGTTTAGAGTTTTGTCTTAGGGTTTTTGGGTTTAGGATTTAAGATTTATACTTTCAAGTTTATTTTCTAAATACATGGCTAAGACTCTCGGCCAAATACTTCCTTTCACCATCACATGAGCTCCGAAGCCTGCAAAGCTAAAATGATTGGAATATGACTCAACCACCAACTCAAACCTATACCAACACCAGTTGATCAAGAAACACAATCTCCGTCGGAGCATAACAAAGCTTCTAAATTACAGATTAACCATTCTCATCGAGCATCACCACAACAGTCAATTTGAATAAGAAACTTTGCATATGCCTAATCTATAGGTCCACCGTCCACTATACAAATGGAAAGCGAAGACGTTAATCTTATGAAAAAAGGAGAGAATTGTGCAGTTGGTGAAAGAAAATTCCTCACAAATAGCTTACGGATTTGACGAAAAGCTAATAGATGTTTAGAGAGGAAAAAAAGAGATGACAGCTCCGGACTTAGCCGGAAAAATTTTTCTGACATAGCTGGAAAACAAAATCCGATTTTACTATTGAAACTATCTCTGAAAAATATGAGATCGGGAAGAGATAGACTTTGCTTCTTTATTGATGTTTAGAGTTCATTAAAAAAGATAGGTAAGGTAATATATTTTCTTATTAGAAGATATATATATATATATATATATATATATATGAATATATAAGGTGTTAGGTTCAAAAAATATAATATCACCTATAACTTAAGTTAGGTCTAAAATAAAATTTTAACCGTAGATAAAAATATGACTTTAAATCTTATATATTAAAACAGAAGTCATGACTTCTTTTCATGTGTGATTTTTTAAGTTTGGACCATTTCTAGAAAATATCATATTTTACATAAGTTCATTATTATATCTTTTAATATATTTATGTTTTTATTTGAAATACAAATGAATATATTTAAAATGTTCTAACAAAATCTTTTTAAAATCTTCTTAGAATCTTTCTTAAATTTACTTTCAAAAATTAGTTAGTTTTAATTTAAATTATCATAAAATATAATTAGAAATTAAAATTGAATATAGTTTTGGTTTATAAACGAAAATTTAAATAAAATAAAATTAATTAATTTCACAAATACATTTACTAATAATTTTTAAAGATTTTGTTAGAAATAAATATTTATATTTATTTTAATTTTTTCAAATTTGTTTTCTAATAAAATAAAAATCATGATTTTTTGATGAGTGATATTTTTATTTGGACCATCATTTAAATTTTATAATAAATGTATATCACTAATGCTAATATACATAATATTTTTAACTACTTTAATCATAATATCTTTTATTTAAAAAAAAAATTAAAATTTTAACAAATCTCATGAAAAAGATTATAATAAGATCTTAATTGTCATAAATTGAATATAAATATTTTCAACTAATTTTGTAATTAGTAATGAAATGTTACTAAAAGAATAAAATTATATCCTATTTTATCAATTTTATAATAATATCTATCATTTTAAAATAAAAATGTTATACTGAACAAAATATGATAAAATTATTTTAAATTGATAAGTTAACATATTTTATTTTCATAAATATAAAATATTTATGCTAAAAATATAATATGTTAGAAGAACGGGTTAATATTAGTAAACTATATAATACATGTATAAAAATTTAACTTATCTTAAACTTTTTAATATACAGTAATTATTATATAAATTTAATAAACATTAGAAATTACTAAAAAAAATCTAGCGATTTTAATTACGGATCATGATTATAAATAAATTAAATACAAAATTGTTTTCATATATGTTGTTTCATGCATTAAAAAATTTAGTTTAGTAATCAAACGCAAATTCAATAAGACAAATATATAATAAGCAACATATATATATATGTGATGAGTTTAATTTACAGCATGAAAACTATAAAATTATTATATTTGGCATAATTATACAAACATTTAAATATGTGAGTAACATTAAAAATATATAATAATTATGTAAAACAAATGTCTACATATATAAATGTGAAAATATATACCCGCACGGTTGTGCGGGTGGAAATCTAGTTAATATATTAAAAGTAAAGAAAATCAGCTTTAAATATGTCTAAATAAAAGGGTCATAATTATTCACAAATACACACAAAGACGTAAAAAAAATTAGCTACAAACTTTTAAACTTTTCTAAGATTTGATTTATTTCTTGATATGGCTCATTTTTTAATAATTTAATAGATATTTTCTTGAATACTTAATCGATATTTCTAACGATTTAATTTTATTATAATTTTGAATAAGTTCTTCAAAAAATATATTTTTAAATTTGAAATTTTAACTATTTTGAGATATGCAAAATTCGAAATGAAACATAGATTAGAGAGTGGGTTAAACCCAAAAACTAATACAAGGCCGTGGGTTTTAGAAGTTATTAGAATTGGGGTTTGTACATTGACAACGACCTTAAAGATTTTATTCCTAAAAAAAAAAGCAAAGAGACATGAAACAAAAGATGCAAGATGAGGAGGCCGTAGACTCTTCAGACAGCATGAATGTTACCGACATAGTTTTGCAGTCATCATCTCCCAAACTCTCACAGAAGCAAGACTACATCTTCCACGGAGGGAGACGGCATGTGAGACCGTACTACTTCGAGTTCATCTCTCATGTAAGTATCCTGTAAATATCACTAAAGCGGCCGCATTGAGATTTGAAAATTGCCTACGCCAATTTGTAGGTGAATAAACGGTGGACTGGAAAAACAATTGTTGATTTGTTCGCAGATGAGTTCAAAGGCAGACCTCGTGACTACTATGTAAAAATCTTCCTCTCTTGGGAATGTGATTATATCTCATGATGAGAATACAAAGTTTTGATTTTTGATTATTGTATCCAAACATTTTGCAGGTTGGTGCTGTTAAAAGTGGAAGAATCAAAGTTGATGGAGAAACTGTACCAGTTTCTTATATTGTCAAATCTTCCCAAAAGATCACTCATTTCCTCCACAGGTTGTTCTTCTTCTTAATAGCTAACTGCAAAGTTTACAAGTAGCTCAAGTGTTTATGTCCAAGTGTATATATCTAAAGTTGGAATGTGTGGAAGGTTTTCAGGCATGAACCACCTGTGATGACTGATGATGTAGAGATCCTTCTTAAAGAACCTGATGTTGTTACTGTCTGCAAACCAGCTTCTATTCCTGTGAGTATTATTCCCTTTTGATTATTTTCTCACTTCATGTGGTCTCTGGAGAATGTGAAACATGTTTTGTTCAGAAATCAGAATGATTAAATTAGACTCTACGCCAAAAACATAGTTTTCTTCACTGTCTGAAGCATTAGTATATATGAAAACATTGTGGATACACAACAAACCTTGTGTATACATATAGGTGTGTTTTTTTGCTTTTATGGTGTAAGATTGATATGTTGGTAACAGCACCGATCGTTTTCTTCTTGTGTAGGTGCATCCGTGTGGTCAATACCGTAAGAACACGGTTGTTGGAATCCTTGATGCTGAGCATGACCTTGGCCCTCTATTTCGTATCCAGCTATAAGAATATTAGATTAAGATAGGTTTAGCTAGTTTACCGTTTTCCAAAATATTACAGTACGAGCTGTCCTTGCATCATTTATCTCACAGCTATTCACCGATTAGACCGTTTGGTTTCTGGATTGCTCATCATAGCAAGAACTGCTGCAAAGGCTGATTTTTTCAGGCAACAGGTACTATTCGTATAAGTTAAGTTAGTCTCATTTTGTCCATAATCCATAAGATGTCATAACTTAGTACTTATCTTGGGTGTTTCAGATAGAGGGTGGATTGGTGAAGAAACGCTATATTGCAAAGGTTGTTGGCGTGTTTCCAGAAGAGGAGGTTTGAACTCTTTCTAACATTGTTGATGGTTTATATATACTGGTACACGAATGATACTTACTACGGTGTTAATCAACATCTCAACTGACATAATATCTCAAAATCAACCAACTTAACTTGAGGGAGCATAATATGGTATAAACACTTGGGACGTCTGGTTTGAAAGTTTATTTGAAGTAGCTGCATGGCTTTGATGTTTCAGAAAGTGGTCGACGCCAATATAAATTATAATGGCAGCCAAGGAAGAAGCACAGCAGAGGTAAAAGCCACACTAAGATAATGTCTTCCATTTACACTTATAAGTAAAAACATTAGAATGCCTATATTGCGTTATGCAGGACGCCAGTTCGAGTGGTGATGATAAGAACGTGAAGGGGAAGCCTGCGTGCACCAAGTTCACGAGAATCGACACAAATGGGACTCATAGCCTCGTCTTGTGTGAACCAGTGACAGGGAGAACTCATCAAGTAAGCAAGTGTTTATACATAATACATAACGCATAGCTAGCTTATGAGGAGAGTACATAGGGACACGTTTAGCCTTGTTTCTCATTTTGTTCTTTTGGCGATTGTAGATACGAGTGCATCTACAATATACAGGGCATCCCATAGCGAATGACCCGCTTTATCTAACTCAACACGTGGATGATCTTGAGACCAAGATTGCCAAAAGAATTGATGCGGGTGAGAGAAAGCTTGTCTCCCCAGACGACTATGTGTATTCCAGTGAAGATTTCAGCATCGATCCAATGTGCACAAACTGCCCTAAGCTGATCCCGCAAGGGTATATACATAAAAGACTCTAAAACCACTATCAGTGTTATTATTGTATTGAGGTAAACTGTGTCTCTCAATGTTTGCAGGTACGAGGAGCATGATGAGGCTCTTTGGTTGCATTGCGTTCGTTACTCTGGAACTGGATGGGAATACGAGTGTCCTTATCCATCTTGGGCTTCCCTTTAACCATTTTTGCTTTTGCCATTTCTTGGACAAGAAACAGTTGTGGCAACTTACTTACTTGTATACTGGTTGAACTGTTATAACGATCTGATCAAGTTGATTTGTTGGATTCAAAGATTATCTCTCTCATCTCACTCCACCCATACTTTATGAAATGAACTTTGTGCCATTAACCGTGTGCAAAAAAAGAGGACCCCTGTTGAGTTGGATTAGAGAGACTAAGCAGTAGCAAAAAGCCATTACATATTTAGTAAGAAGCAACTTTGTAGTTGTTCTTCACAGCTAATTTGATTTTCACTAGGCTTATAAAAAAGAGAGATCAAACTTGGTCTTCTCCTCCATTGTGGTCTCTGCAGCTTGTTATGTTCATTTCTGGAATGCAAGAATCTGTCTGTCAAATCCTTTGCTTACGCCAGACAAGCTTGACGTAAGATCTTCCACTGTTCTAAACCCAATCTGTGCCCAAAAAACAAAAACACAAACAACAGAACATGAGGATCCCACCCCCAAAACAATATCAAATGACAATATAAGAAGCCAATACTAGCTTATTAGAAATTGGTTGTGATGCACATAGTTTTGACAGATTTTATAAGATCAAAATAGGATTCTGGACAAAATAAGGAAGCAAAAAGGAGTAGAATACCTTATCAAGAAGTATCTCTTGGAAATGTTCTGGACGTAAGACAATGGTTCGGTGATGCATTGCAGTTGTCTGCAACCACACAAGACAAACACAGATTCAAAACTATATAATGCATAGCTAGCTTGTGCACTTGAAACATTATAAATAAACTTGTGTCGTAAGTACACACACCTCTGAGACACGACGATTCTTTTCATAAGATTTCCAAGGCTGAGGTTCCATTATAAATGTACCACCCTGAAAAAAGCAAATCCAACCGCTGTTCAAATGCGCATATGAAAAGCAATAAGAACATGGGCACACACTCGAGTAAGTATAGTAAAGTAGCTTTACCGGATTAAGAAGGCGCCAGATTTTCGAAAATAAGGTGATCAAACCATCGTCACCCCAGTTCAAATGAATCCATTTTGTCACACTCAAACTGCACCCAAAATAAAAAGAAACTTGTCACATTCACACTCAAATGAATTCATTTCAGACTTATGACAAACATCACAGATGAAATTTCAGAAGCACTTTGAGGTTTTGAACACTATTGGTTTCTGCTCTTTTGTTTTCAATCCCCAAAAAGACAAGAGGCCAAACGTACGTACGAGTAAACAGAAGGGGGGCAAAAGAAGCTTTACCATAGAATTGTATCATAACGATTCTCGTCAAGGTTTCGAGTATGAACAAAATTCTCTTTCTGAAAGGACACAATCTGAAGCAGGTCTTTAGTTTCTGAGCTGCCATTAGAAAGAGAAACAGATTCCTCCTTGGAACCAAGAGCTACTCCATCTGAACCCACTGAAGTAGATTTCTTTTCACCTGGCTTGGCGTGATTCTGCTTCCTAATAAAATTCCTAAGATGCCATTGAGCATCCCCGACCCGACCTTCAATCAAAGAAAATCTAGTTCAACGCACAAGAACTGATGATTGCTTAAGCAAGGATACACATTATGGAAGCTTCAAAACATACGTATCAGGATAAAGTATATTCTCTTATGTGTGTTCACTTGATATGAGCTACTTATATTAAATCGAACAAAACACTTTTTCTGCAGACTTGAATGATAAATTCAGTGAAAAAAACAAATAGTTCTTACTTGAATCAATATCAACTCCAAGGATGCTCCGGCAACCAAACTTATTAGCTGAAGAAAAAAAAACAACGATCAGACAAGACGATTATATAAAAGATTGTAGATGCTAACTAACAGCTTCAAAGTATTGCCAAAAGGAACGAACAACAAGATATAAACAGAGAAAGGTTCAGACTTTAACATAGCAAGAGAAACAATCTACTTAAACTAACAAGTGAAGCTAACGGTTTAGTAGAAACCAAACAACGTATACTTGTAACCCTTAACAGTCTTAAAGCCAACTAATCTTTACACATCTAACTACTCTACAAAATTATGAAAGGATTGTGATAATTTATTATTATGAAAAAGCAGAAAACATATTTACCAATATGGATAGTCATGACGCCGCTATTGCAGCCGATGTCAAGACAGTCCTTGCCTTGAAACCATTCTTTCTTCAACACTTTAAGCCGTGGATCCTCATCCATATCATTGCTTATCTTAACAACACCATTATATGTCCAAAAAGACATGCAAAATCAGTAGACAAAACACTTAAAACACTTATATGAAGGAATGTGACTAACTCGATAGCCATAGTAGTTTTTGTAGTTTCCGAATGGAAAGGACTCTTGGTTTTTCTTCTTCTTCTTGTTTGGGTTTTGGTTCCCTTGTTGTTGCTGCTTCGGCTTCGGCTTCTGATTCTCTTCATTAGCTATCTCTCCTTTCTCTTGTTCTTGTTGTTGAATCTGCTTCGCTTCATTAGCTACTACTAGCTCAACACTTTTCTCGTTGCTTCTACTCCTCTTCTTCTTCCTCTTCTTCTTCAGGTCCTCGTCCTGACCCATTGTGCGACTGAACAAAAGCCCACGAGATTAGGGTTTTCCTTTGTTGTTAAAATGAGATAGATGAGCTTGAGGATTATAAACGAAACTACACGAGGAAGAAGAAGAATAAGCTTTGCCAGAGAGGTTTAGTAAGCGGCGCCAGAGCGAGGTCAGATGAAGAAGAAGAAGCGTCGTCGAATAAGAGATTTAACGAGTCTTATTTCGATCAACGTTTTTTTTTTTTTTCCTAAATTGTTATTTTATTGATCAAATGGACCTAGCCCACGGCCGAAGCCCAAATACACCAAATTACAACCCAAAAAAGTTCATCTACCTAACGGCAACAAAAAAAAACGGCCAAAGCCCATATAAAGAACATAGCCCAAAGCTCAAAACCGCTACGCCGGGCTTGATCTGGACGTGCGTGAAGGAGGTAGGACTAAAACACGTATAAGAATCTGGCTCATCAGCCCGCCACGTGTCGTCCGCCTCGACTTAGACGTCCATCCTCGCACAGCCACCGACACTTTCCACCGTCACCACTTTTCGCCGGAGCTCCGAAATTACAGAGCCTCCGCGAGACCATCGGATTTCTACGCCGCCTTGTCTTCCCGTCAGAGAATTCAATCGTTTGAACGAAATCTCTTCCGTCTATGAATCACCGGAAACCCTAGACAAGCAAGGCGAAAACCACCGCTATTCTCCTCTTCAACAAGCATAGCCATCGCTGGAGATCTTCTTCTTCTTGGGATCTCAACCGGTGCGACCCACGAATCCAGATCTGATCCACGAAACACCTCAACCTTCAAAACCTTGAAACCGTCACCACAACCCAAAAGACCTGGGATTCCACAACGGCAGCGCGGAGCTTTGTAAGCTTCCACTCTCTGTGACCAAAAACCAGCGAAGAAGGAACTGACTGAGCCTCTTCTTCCCGGAAACTAGAGCGGCGTCGGTGAAACTGAGAAAGCCTCCACCCTCCCCCGCAACAAGACCGACGATGATGAATCTAGGATAGTCTCTACCTCCCGGGTAAACCGACTAAACATGCAAGCCGCTTCATCTTCAAACGACCGTGTCGTTACTCCAAAGCCGAGCTTCCTATAATGGAAAGCCTCGGCGTCAGAACTCCGACAAGGCAACCATTGACGGAACTGTGAAGAGAAAACAGGGAGGGCCATAAACTAAGAAGAAAAAAGTGCTTCGGTAACGACACAAACACTCACGCGCCAGCCGTACACCGGAATAGATCTGGCTTCTCTTTCTTCTCTCTTCTCTCTCTTTTTTTTGAAGGAAGTATTGTTGTTAAAAAAAAAAAAAAAAAAAAAACCTCGTGTAAACTCATTTCTATAAATATTACCTCTTATAAATATTACCTTTTGTAAGTAATAAAAATCGCAATCAAGCTAAAAAAAAAAAAAAAAAAGAAAGACGATAGAAAAGCTCCCTCGTGTGAAACCCTAAGGCCGGCGGCCGCCGCCTCTCGCGGTCGCCGGAACTAGTCTTAACCTCGCTATCTTTCTTGTCTGTTCACGGATCCTTCTTCTCCTCCCTTTAAAGTTGTCTGCTAGTCCTCTGTTTGCTGCAAAACAGTTTGAAGAGCCATCGTTTTCTAGATCTGATGAACCTTTGGTAGATCTGTGGGCGTGAGCGGTGTCTCCCGGGGGTGTATAAGGTTTCACCTTTGTCAGGTCTCCGTCTGCGTCTCTGATCAAGGTAAAGTTTCAACCTTTGTGGTTCTCCTGTGATGTGGTGGTTGTTCGCAACCTGTTTAGAGTGGTTTCGCGACAGTTTTAGAGGGTTGAACCCGGTTAGTCTCTCATGGATTTTGGGGTTGCCTTAACTATTCTTAGATTCAGCAACGGTATAGCAGTGTCGTGGTTGTGTGTGGTGAGCAAGTGAAGGTCATGGTCCTTGAGATGAAGATGGTTTTAGGTTTCCTCTTATCTCCCGGTTATGAAGGTCCCTCTCGCACCTTGAATAAGTGTTCTTCCTGGGTGCTTCTAGTCTCTGTGTTTCCTCTGTGGCTTCGTATGGCGAAGCATTATAACGAGGTGGAGGCGTGAAGATCTCCAGATGAAGGTGCGGTTGAGGTGGACCTTATCTCGAGTGTTGTCTCTTCACGGTTTTGTGCCTTAGTGTAGGCGTTGTGGTTTGGTAGTCGTCATCGTGAACATGTAGTTCAGATGAGGTCTTGATGGTTCAGGCGTTGTCATTGTGAACTTGGGGTTCAAATGAAGTCTCAGCTCTTCCGTTCTATTGCGTTGCGTGCTATCTTGCTTAGTTCATGGTAAGAAATCCGGCTAGCTATTGATTGTTAAGTCTTTGCCCTTTTTATCTAGGTTTGATTTGATCTGGGTTTGTTGAAAGAGTTGATTTATATGTTAGTTGTTCATGTGTCACCCGTGTGTTTTGGGTTTTCGATCCCTTCTTTTGGGTTTAGCTTCCGGGGAGGTCTATATGTTCCGCCGGCTTCAATGTTACAATCTTGTATGTTTCTAATGTTATCAATGATATTCAGAGGGGAAAAAAAAAAAGTAATAAAAATCGCAACTTTTGTAAGTTTTCAGTAATGTGAAGGTCATTCTCAATAAAAAAGATTTTATGACAAATAAAAAAGAAAAGAACCCAAAATATTTGCTCTTCTCTCATCAAATATTGTTACAGAAAATCTAAAACATAGTTCTTCCCTCCTTTTGCCTCACTCTCTTCCATAAAATTCTTCAGCCCATCTCTGTTAAGGCGAAACAACTTTGCGCCCGGGTTGATGATGATAGCTTTCATCAAACAAAAGGCAGCTGCTACTTCTTAACTCCAATTTCCTTCAATCAGTATGGTCTATAACGCATTGGCCTTCTGAACCTGGGAACTCTCCTGCACATACCATAAACCACTTATCAACAACCATTGATGAACATGTATAGACACTGAATCAAACAAACCGACCGAACCGTTGCTGCTTTCTTTGAGAAGAGAGGATGAAGTTTCTTTAAACGTACCCATAAGCATATGGAGGATAAAATGGAGGTCCGGGCATGAAGCCCCTCATGGGTCTGAAGGGGCGCCTTCCTCGGAACTGTCTCATTCCGGGGACGTTGGTCCTCTTTGCAGATACCTGAAAAGATGCATGAAACAAAGTATTAGGATGACAAAATCTTTAGCTATAAGCCCAATTAACTGAAGAACGAGTTTTGCACCTTTATCTGACGACCATGCAGTTCTGTCTCGTTCAAAACAAGAGAATTCTGAACGGCTTCTTCTTCCACGAACTCCACGTAGGCAAAACCTTTGGGCTGGCCAAACTTATCTGTCAGAATCGTAACCCTATTGACTGTCCCACAGGATTGAAAATGCTGCTGGACTTCCTCTGGAGTACATGCGTAGTCCACCTAACATACACAGAACCATATAGTTTCACAGGAAAAGTAGAGAAAACTAATGTTTACACAAGCTTTGGCAGATACTGATCATAAAAGAGACTGGAAATAAGGTTCTACGTATTTACAAGGTAAGTACTTTAGCTGCTACAAGCAAGTTTCACTCATGCTAAAAGCAATATAAACAAACATTCTTTCGAAAAGATACAAAACATTAATAAATGAGAGACAATGTAAGACATAAAAAAAGTTGAAGCCTCACATTGCCAACATATATTGAACGCAAATCCACTTCCTCTTTCTCAGCCGCACTAATAGCACTTGATGGATCTTCATTCATATGCAACCAAACAAAGGGCATTAACCCGATCAGCTAAGGGTATTCAAGGTTATAATCATCTAAGCACCAAATCAAGAAACTACTAGTGAATTTATCAAATAACCAAAGTCCAAGAAAATATCTTAAGAGATCCTTTGATTTACTAAAAGGTAGCATGATCAACAAGACATTCTCTCAAACTAATCTGTCAAAGATTGAAGCAAAAACATATGCACATAAGAACTTCCGCCCATATCTTTGACAAGAACCCTAATCAAGAAGACATGCTCTAAACCCTAATCTGGCAAGCAAAAAAGATAAGCAGAAACCTTGAGCAGCAGCCATATCGTTCTCAGCTTTGGCTTGCATCTCACGCAAAGCGCTAGCCTCTTCCTCGATCTCCTTAAGTCGTTTCTTCATGTCCTCTAAATCCTATCCAACCATAGCAAACTAATTCAATACAGTACAGTAGGAAACAAGGAAGGGGGTCAAAAGAAATCAGAATACCCTAGAGGCAGAGCCTGGCTCAAGCTCCTCCTCCTCGTCTTCGGCAGCGGCGCCGCCTTCTTCTTCTTCTCCGGCGTGTTCTTGATACTCGTCCGTCTCCATCTCGCCTTCGTCCTCCTCTGGGATGTCTCCACCGTACACCTCGTGCTCTTGCTCATCTTGCGGCGCCATCTTCCTCTCTCTCTCACTCGGCGACTGTCGTGAAGGTAAAGTTGCGAAATTATAGGGGTTGGAATTTGATTTGGGGAAGAAAAGGGAAAAGGGTTTGTTCGTAATTTCTTATACAAATTCAGTTGCGTCGGTACGGTTGGTCCTTTTACAGTAAATGGGCCGAGGCTGGGAAAGAAATACGTGACGTGTTAGCTGGGCCTACTTCTGTACAGGCTGATTCCACAATATTTACAGCCGTCGGTATCGGTCAGATCCAATTATTTTGTCCACCAAAAAATGACTTCAACAAGCTCCCAGCTAGGCATGTTAAAATGGACCAATGTTTTAAATCCGATCCCAGTAAATCCTGTGATCTTATATGATAACCGCTTTGAGTTTAAGAAAATAATTTATTATTTAGAAATCCGGTAGAATCCACAAAAAATAGTTAAAACCAAGAACCGACTACAACCACTGGTTGAAATAATACTAGTGAGACGTGGAGAGCCCTATTTCCATGCACGTTGGAGGTCGACTGGCACGATGTGGTATGGTTTTCGGGTAGGATTCCTAAGCATGCTTTCTTATCTTGGGTGGCAGCAAGAGATAGGATGGTAACGAGAGACAGACTTCTACGATGGGGATTGATAGTACCACCATCTTGTGTGCTGTGCGTGGGTCATAATGAGTGCAGGCAGCACTTATTTTTTGACTGCGAGTTCAGTGAGAGAGTGTGGTCGTTTTTCACAACGAGACTCCACCTTAGTTCACTTCGGGTATTTGAGGATAGGTTGAGATGGCTGAAGGCTCCGACAAGAGACAAGAATGTGAAGTTGATTGTGAGGTTGATATATCAAGCTTGCGTGTATTTGATTTGGAAAGAGAGAAACTCCAGAGTACATACTGATACTGCGAGGCCTCCTGAAGCTATCATTTCAGAGATAAAGCAAACAATTCGGTTGAGGTTGGATCCACTAGCTCGTGCACAAGTTCTGGGAATAGGAGAGAGTTCAGTTCTTGCTGTTTGGCTTTCGATTTTTTAAATGTCTTAGGAGTTTTTCTTTGCTTTAGTTTGGGAAGTGGTTAGCGGGGGGAAATCTTGTGTTAGGTTCTGTAAAGGTACCGTAGTGGTATTGATTTGTAACCCAAAGTTTATAAATAAATAAAAAGAAGTTAAAAAAAAAAATAATAATAATACAAAACTTTTACTTGTTTTTCTTAATATGTTTCACTTACATTATTTAGAATCTGTTTTGTATTTTAACTAAAAACTTAGTTTTTTAGTTTTTTTTTTTAAAAAAAAATCCTATGATCATGTGTATTATGAATCTATTAACAAAACTAGGTTATGTGAGTTAGTATTTGTTTATTTTTGTTATCGATAATTTATTACAACTTTATGTTTTTTTTGTTGGTTTATTTTTGATTTAAAGTTTAATTTCATTATTCACATTAGACATTTAAATACTTAAGGATTTGAAGTCTTGATATATTTTATTATATGTCATAACTTTTAACTTGTTATAAAAATTGTTTAATTTTTTGATATTTTATATGTGAAATAAAAATAAAATAAATAAAACTAATTTAAGTATTTTCTAAATGTTTTTTAGACACCGCACATAAACTACTGCTTAGGGCACATAAACCGAATTTTAAAATTTTACATTACAATTATTACTTGTATATATTCTATATTGGCTTAGGGTTCTAACTAAATTTTTCAATGTTTGGACCGGGCCTAGGTGGGGGAGGGAGGTTTATAATATGAGAGTTGTTGTTAAGGCCCGAAAAGAAACGCGATTGTGATTATGTTAGATAAAATATAAATATCTATATAAAAACTTTGCAACGAAGAAAATCAAAACTCATAGAATACGGGTATTCTTGCTAAAAAAAAAGAAGATAAAATATAAGGAAGACAAAAAAAAAAGATAAAATATAAGGAAGAAAAAAAAATTGGACTTTGGTAGGGCCATCCATGTCAACGGTATCAGTTAAACAAAGCCTGCATATTAAGAGAAATTTTCAACGTATTAGCGAAAAGCTGATTTATTATAAGCCGTTATCTCCTCCTACTTAAGTGGGAGCTCCTGAAGTCTGACGCCACAGAAATATCCATTAAAGTTCTTGTTAATGGGTTTGAGCACATTACGTCTACAATATGAACACACACGCATGGACGGAATGGTATGCTTATTATTTGGTTGATAATCCCGTGACAAAGCACACTCTCTTTTGATTGTAGACTTTTCTTTTGGGGTTTCTTTCTCCTATACATGGATCAACTATAAAGTGTCAAGCAAGCTACAAAACATAGAAATAAAAGTAAACACTTATATGATGTATAAGAAACATATACCGGTAGGTTCTTCATAGTTCCAGCCATTGTCAATAATATCTCCTGTTGTTTTTTCATAGTTTCAGTCATCTCTTCGATAGATTCTCTCAACTCTATGATTTCCTGCCAATAGAAGAAAAAATGAATAAATAAAGCAGCAAAAACAAATCTTACGAGCTGTAAAGGCGTGGTTAGAGAATCTTATTAACATCATAAGCATCTTCAATGGTAGAAGTCAGTCTATCAATAGCGACATGATTAGCAGATATTTTCTTGGAAGCTCGAACATTTTTTACTGACATAAAAGAGAGGATATGAGATAAACTAAAAAAACAAACGATCTAACAAAAAAAAAGCTAATATAAATTTGAGTCTACATGATGCAGTCATCTATTGGGATCAGGACTACTCGTAGATTCAATTCGACCAAATTATAATAGTTTGCACTTTGCAACAAGCTAAAGAAACTGTATCGACTGTTAATCATCTCACTTGTTTCTCCAAATTGGAGATGACTGATGAGTTTAAAGTATGATCAGAGTCAAGAAAAATATATATTAGCCAAGTCACTGGTTTATACAAAGCCAGTATCCAAAAGGATCTGTATCAAATAAATGATTTCCCAATTGCAGATGGTTTTAAATACGATATGAAAAAATAAAGAAAGAGCCGCCCAAAAGATCACTATCTAACCTTTGTGCGAATGCTCGGTGTCCTTATTCGCGTTATGAACGGTGGATTTCTTGCGCTTCTCGTTTAAATGATCTTATTTAACGATTTTGTTATTTTGAATCCTTAAATTAAAATCTTATCGTAAATATTGTATTATAGCTATGTATTGAGTAATCTAATCTATTAAAACAGGAGTACAAAATTAAACTAACCCTGAGTTTTCAATGTTAATTACTTTTGAATGCCACTGAAACTATTATTACTCTTTCCTTAAAATTAGTTTGTCTTTTCCGATCATTTAATGCATATTTCCTCATTTTAATTTATGCATTAAAAACGGAAACAACTTCAAACGTTAAACATATGTGAATTAACTTAATTACATGAAAACTCTCAGGCAAATATAAATATATCTTACCACTGTAACGAAAAAAAATTTCTTCTTCTCCTACAATGAGATGAATCGAATTACTTCAAAAGTAAATCAATGGATTATAACTTTAGTTTAATCTGCAGTTTTCTTCTTGACGTAGAACTTGATATTCCTGTTTAGATAGCGATGGATTATAACTTTAGTTTTTTTTTTTGAAAAAACTAAAATCATTAATCCAATTATTCTTTCATACATGAATCTAATTAATAATACATATAAAAAGAAGTCACGTTAGTCAAAGCAGCATACATATTATTAATAAAATAGATAAAAGAAAGTTATTTAATAGAGATTTTACATGACTTATAAAATATAAATCAGCTATACCAATCGATGATCTAATCTTTCTGAACTAATCAAATCAATCAATTCAAAATCTAAACAGAATATCTTTGCATTTGTTGAAAAAAAAAAATCTTTACCGATAGTAATTAAGTTCTAACCTATAATCACTCTCAAATATTTAATTTACCTATAAAATATAGAAATTGTATCCTATAATTTCGTTAACTTCTACATTTTGGTGAATAATAAATTATCATTAAAAAAGTTTCCTATCAATTTTTCTTTGCTAACTGGCGGAAGAGTTCAACATTAATTAAATTATTTGTAAATATTTCAACTGCAAACAATTGACTATATTTGCGTATAGTAGGAGATATTTTGGTAACAATTTAATTGTTGCAAATCAAGGGATTTTATCGTGTAAAGTGTTTAGGTATATTTTCTTCGTTAGGGTTTTACAATCACGTTATATATACATATATATACTGTACCTTGCATATATATATTCAACATCACCTCAATAGCTCCTAAACAATTTTTTTAGTTCGCTTCTTAGAGGTTATAATGTCAACAAACAAGAGTTTTACATTGTTAAACTACTTGAAGCCAAGGTTGAGTAAATGGTGTGTGCAGGTGAAGCTGATTTAATCAAGAAAACAAACCCCTCCCTATGCTGATGAAACAGTCGAAATGGTTTTGGCTGATAAGACTGTAAGTTCTACCTACATTGTTTAAATGTTGGTTATACTTAAAGTTTCTAATCGATTTTTGTTTGTTTACAAGGTCATAAAATCCATGCATCATGCAACAGATCACACATGTTTCGGATCCAGCGAGACCTTATGATAGGAAAGTGGCGTGTGATTGAAAACTTTAAGGTATCCGGTGTGGGTAAAGGAAAATACTCACCATGCTAACTATTAAATAGAATGTTTTATACCTTTCAAAATTTAAGGATATTTTATTTATAGTTTGTATCATGCTAACTATTAGTTATTTATTTGATCATAATTCCAAATTCAACTTTATGTTTCCTATGTATACTATACGTACCTTAAATTATATGTACACCGTCTGTTTTTTTTTTTTTTTATAATAGCAACAATTAATACAAACAATCAAAAAAATATACGAAAAAATTAATACCCGCCCGGTCGGGCGGGTCAAGATCTAGTATATTTTAAAAATAAATCTTCAAAACTATCTATAAGTGATATATTTTAAAAATTATTTGATGAAATTGAGTGAACATATTTGTATTTATATAGAAAAAATACGTAAACATGTAAAGATAATATAAAGATCTAGTAAACAAATGTATACGTTTGCAACAAATTATTCTCAATTGGTGAAGATAGTTTCGGAACCAGAAGAATGACCAGCATTTGAAAGCTATCTGGAAGACATTAAGATTCTCAAAGGAAGTTTCCTCAACTCAGACATCGTCTATGTACCTCGAACGGCGAACCTTCGGCAGGATAGTTTAGCACGCAGTGCTAGGAAACAACCATCTTTTGTCGTTCACATAGATGCGGAGTTACCGATCTGGTTTACAGAGTCAACATGAATCTGTAAATGCTTTGCTGTCGAAAAAAAAAACAAATGTATACAAATCTATTTAGTTAATAATTAAAAGTTAACTAAAAAATACATAATCACTCATAAAAGATTTTATTGAATATATCTATAGTTACATATACATATTGTGAATAGGCATCGAAGTTCGGGTCTTCAGGTTAGGAGAGTTCCTTTCGGATCAGGATCCTTTGGTCCTAAACATTTGCACCCAATAGGTACTTGTAAATTTTTGGTACGGGTTCAGGTCGGTTCTTCTTGAGTTCGGGTTTACAATTAAAATACATGTAAAATACCCGTAATTTTTAAGTACATATCATGTCCATGTCGGGTTCGGTATTAAGGACGAAACCACATCAAATTTAGTCAAAATCTATCATATATATCTAAAATTTTACAAAATAAATTTAAATAAACTATTAATAACTAAAATATTTTTTTAACTCTATATTTTACATTTAAAGTTTCATATTACATGAAAATATTACAGAAATAATAACAAAGATTGTTTACAAAACATATTTCCACTAAATCGTAAAATAAAATATAGGAAATAGAACACAAAAAATCATAGTTTTGGATATTCATGTTTTTAAGTCGGATATGAATTGGTTGTTATTGGGCCGGGTCTATTTGGATCGGTTCCGGTTCAAATTTTCGGATCCTGGTAAAATTCCCAGGAATATAATATAAAAGAAAAGGTGCTACTATTGAGATTTATACTATCAACATTCAAATTGTTTTGTAATAGTTCACAAAAAAAATTAAATCTTAAAAAGGAATTTTACTTTGAATTGTAAAAGTAAACACACCATTTTTGCTTCTTTAGCTTTTAGTTGCGTTTTGTCGTAGTAATAGTACCGCAGTTAGCATTTCACTTTTATTTTATAATTTTTAATTAAAATTTATACGCTAAAAAGTTGGATGAATGGAGGCAGCTTCTTACTGTGGAATATGCGGACCACTGTAAACATTCATAGCCATAATTCAGACATCAATAGAATGCAATATCTCGGGAAAGAAAAAGTCACACAATGCTTGTTAAAATGAATGAGTGCAGTAAATGTTAGCTGGAAGCCTGGAACACATAACAAGCTACCATCTTCACATATTCGCAATGCTCCAAACTCAATAAATGAGTGTACTAGAATTGCAGCTGGTCCTGTATAAGTGATTTATGTCTTCTTTCAATGTGACGGAAGGTACTGGTTAGCGTTCACGTGAGACAAGAAGAAGAGGTGTTCATTCGTCAATGTACCAAAGGATGGTGTGGGGGTAATATTTTAGTTGAAATTGGGCAACAACAACAAAAACGTGCGCTTTCTCCTTTTCACTTATCTTGAAAACAACAAAAATAACTTAACAATCTTTGTGTCTTGTTACACGCTCATTGTTTAGCGAGAAAGTGAATTTTGAATTCATTTTGCTGATTAGTTACCTGAGAAAGTATCACTATTAGACATCAACCAAATTCGTGGTATTAGCGTCTATCTTGGCCTCTCATATTTGTCTAGAATTATTTTATGGGAGATGATTATTGTTGGAGATCAGATTCACACCATTAACAAAATCCATCATGCATGCATTGTATTCGACCTAATCCTTCTTTTAATTTTCTTTTTTGACGAATTGAATGTAAAAAAAAGAAACTAGATCTTGCACAACTTAAAAGGAAAGTGTTCGCCGTTACTGAACCTTATAAAAAGGGACTGAAGTTGCAAAAGAAAACGATCCATAAACATTACAAAAGCGGCAGAATACTGCAGAATACTACTTTTTAATTAACCTAGAGTATTCTGGACGAATCCATAAGGAAAGATTGCATTTAGAGCATTTCGAAAAAAGTCTATTATAAAAAGACTGCATTTAGAACATCTCAAAAAAAGACTATTTTTTTGTTGTTCATGGCGGTTGTTGTCTTGATAGCAATATTATAAATATTTGGTGAAGATGAGGATCATAGAATAAAACATTCATTTTTGAAAAAAAAAAGTAATGTTCATTTTCGTGAATAAATCGAATTTCTAGTGTAAATATAACAAATGAAAGTTAAAAAAAAAAGCATTGATCATTTTTGTTTTGACTTCAAATTTTGACTCATATTTTGAAAAACTCCAATATATATTATTTTCTTAACGAAATGTGTATTTACTGAGCAGCTTGATCCATTGTTGTGTAGATATTGATTTGTGATATTTTAGAAGAACAAAAATGTGGAAATAGTTATATAGAGGAGAAGGGCAGCAGCATAAACAGATCGAAGAATGCATTTTGGATAAAAGAAATTAAAGAAAAAATACGTCAAAGGAAAACAGAAGAATGTAAAGAGAATAAAAACAAAAATTAAATAAAATATGCAAGAAATTTCAGAGATTACATTAAAAAGGGACAATCGAAAGTGGAGAGAAAACTGAAGGGGGTTGTATGAATCTTCTTCTTTATGAAGCATCTCAGTCTTATCAGATCTGGAAGGAGTGTAACCGTGTCTTCCACAAGCAAACTCCTGCGCATAAAACTCAGTTTCTTTTGATCTGATTCAGCATGTGTTTGAAGTACCACATTAATTAGGAAAATTAGTATACAATAAGTCAGCTGAAAAGGTGTATTTCTCTATGCAAATCATATACATCGATGTCTATCCAATACAACACAGCTATAGATTATTATTATTTGCAATATGGTTTGGTTAGAGAGGTTAATGTTGGTGGTAGATTTTAATGGCTTAACTTACCGATTACTGAAGATTTAGAATCTAAATTAGTGAAATAATTTATAAAAGAAAAGGGACAAAAAATCGGTGGATACAGTAGAGAAAAAAAAAATACAGTAGAGAAAAAAAATAAGGTAGACAAGTTTGATGGTTTTATTGGACATGTATTATTTTTAGAAAAGACAAAGAAGCTAGGGTAATATTTGGACATGTATAAAGAGATGAAGCGGGGATGGAGAGGATGGTATGCGGAACACAAACAAATAGATAAAATATGTTTTGTAAAGAGTCGCCGAGTCTCCAGACCTTGAGCACAGCACAGAGCCTCAGCTCTCTGTTCCCTAAACCATCAGCACTCATCAACCCCATTTTGACAGGACGTCGAGACAAGCCGTGTCGTCGTCAAAACTTCCGTGGACGATGTAGGATCACAGCCTCACAGTTCAATATTGCACAGAAAGGTAAATTACTGAAAGAGAAAGTTAAGAGAATCAAAGTTAAGGGATTCATAACTGCTGAAGAAGGGCTGCTGGAGAGCTTAAGTTGGTTGAGACCTCTCGATGTCATTACAGATATCCGCGGCAGATCACTGCTCGTCGAGCTTATTAGCGCCGAGACTGACACCCGTGAGTTAAAAAATAATATCAAACAAACATTTGTTTTATAAAAAAAAAAAAGGAAGCTAAATAACATATTAGGAGTACAAAATATTTAGGTTAATGAAACCATATCTCAATTCATTGTAATAATAATTATAACCCCACGTACGTACACACTTGGCAGGGACGGTTATGGAGGAGGGTCCAGTAGAAGACTATGCACAACGTGTATGGTTCGAATCCCGTAATGAGAAGTACGAGTGCGTGTTCGACATGCCCGAAGACTTTGGAACCGTGGGGGCCATCAGGGTACAAAACCAGCACCGTAGAGAAATGTTCATCAAGGAGATGAAGCTTGAGTTACCCAGCGGCTCCGTAACGTTTACATGTAACTCATGGGTGACCCCCAAGTCCATTGACCCAACCAAGCGGATATTTTTCTCCAACAAGTCCTACTTGCCATCCGCAACTCCGGAGCCTCTCAAAAAGCTGCGGAAGGAAGAGCTGGAGACCTTGCAAGGCAACAACCGCGAGCGAGTTGGTGAATTCGCCAAGTACGAACGCGTTTACGACTATGATGTGTACAACGATGTGGGTGACCCTGACAAAGATGAAAGACTTGCCCGTCCTGTTATGGGAGGCCTCTCTCATCCGTACCCGAGACGGTGCAAGACTGGTCGCAAACCCTGCGAGAAAGATGCCTCCTCAGAGAAACGCGAAGGGGAGTTCTATGTCCCCAGAGACGAGGAGTTCTCTTCAACAAAGGGCACTGCATTCACGGGCAAGGCTATCTTAGCAGCTCTTCCCTCCGTGTTCCCACAGATCGAGGCTGCTCTGCTTGATCCCAACTTGCCTTTCCCACACTTCAAGTCCATAGAAGATCTCTATGAAGTTGGCATCGACATTCCCAAGGACGCTGGCCTTTTACCTATGATCCCCAAACTTATCAAAGTTGTTGCTGAAGCTCAAGACAATCTTCTACAGTTTGACCCCCCTATTCTTCTTAACAGTACCAACAACCTCCCTCCCTGTTTCTTCTTTAATTAGTCCTCCCTTATATCAAATCCAATTCTATACTACAATTTATCTGATTTAATTTCCTTTCATTCTGATATTTGATTCAGAGGATAGATTTTCGTGGATCCGAGACGACGAATTTGCTCGCCAGACACTTGCAGGCCTTAATCCATATTGCATTCAGCTAGTTACAGTGAGCTATAACTAATATTTTAAGCGCTATGCTTGTTCCAATAAAGCAAAAAAAAAAACATTGTCTGCTTTTAATGAGTGTAAGATGTACTATTTGTTATTCTAGGAGTGGCCGTTGAAAAGCAAACTAGACCCCGCGGTTTATGGTGATCCCAAGTCACTCATTACTTGGGACATTGTGGAAAAAGAAATCAGAGGAGTCATGTCAGTTGATGAAGTAAGATATATATATATATATATATACTCCCTCTGTTTTTATATGTAAGTAGTTTTAGCAAAAAATGTTTGTTTCACAATGTAAAATGTTTACATAATCCAAAGCACCTTTTACATTTATTACATGTTATGTGACCAATCAAATAATTCATATATTTTTATTATTGATTGAATTTATGTATTAAATGTTATTTTTTCAAAAGTAAAAGTTTTCTTAATATTCACACTTTTAATTAAAATTACTTACAAATAATGAATAATTGCATATATATATATATATATGGAGGATTTCCGTTATGAATAATGTATGTAATCATGCAGGCCCTAAAGAATAAGAGATTATTCATGTTGGATTACCACGATTTGCTTCTACCGTATGTGAACAAAGTGAGAGAGTTGGACGACACCACCTTATATGCTTCTAGAACACTATTCTTCCTCAGCGATGATAGCACATTGAGGCCTGTTGCCATTGAGTTGACTCGTCCCCCTGATGTCAACAGGCCCCAATGGAGTCAGGTCTTCACACCAGGCTATGATGCTACCTCCTGCTGGCTATGGAATCTTGCTAAGACTCACGCTGTTGCTCATGATGCTGGTTATCATCAGCTTATTTCTCACTGGTATTGAACACTATAGAATAGATTCAGACATAAGGTTTTTTAGAAAACACGTTTTTGAATTTAACTGCATATATATATTTATTAACTGCATTACACATATGTTATTCTAATAATGAGATGGGAAATGTTTACAGGCTGAGGACTCATTGTTGTATGGAACCATACATAATAGCTGCAAACAGACAACTAAGTGCCATGCATCCTATCTATAGGCTGTTGCATCCCCACTTCCGCTACACCCTGGAGATCAACGCTCGCGCACGCCAAAGTCTCGTCAACGCAGGTGGAATCATTGAGACTTGTTTCTGGCCAGGCAAATATTCATTAGAGCTAAGTTCAGATGTTTATGCTAAACTATGGAGGTTCGACAGGGAAGGTTTACCTGCGGACCTCATCAGCAGGTAACTTACTGTTAGGGTTCTGTCTCTAGCTCTTGTGTAATATTTTGTCACACAATAATTAAATTACTAATTAAGCTAACAAAAACCATTGAAAGGGGGCTGGCTGTGGAAGATGAGACCGCAGAACACGGACTGCGGCTTACTATACCAGACTACCCATTTGCGAATGACGGTTTAATGTTGTGGGATGCACTCAAAGAATGGATCACAGAATCTGTGAAGCATTATTATCCCGATGCGGCACTGATCACGTGTGATGAGGAACTCCAAGCATGGTGGAGTGAAGTGAGGAACATAGGGCATGGAGACAAGAAAGACGAACCATGGTGGCCTGTCCTCAGAACACAAGATGACTTGATTGGCGTCGTGACCACGATTGCGTGGGTGGCTTCAGGTCACCATGCAGCTGTAAACTTTGGACAGTACGGGTATGGAGGGTACTTTCCCAACCGACCAACCACAACAAGGATAAGAATGCCAGTTGAAGAGCCAACAGAGGAAGAGCTAAAAGAGTTCTATGAGGAGCCAGAGAAGGTGCTGCTTAAGACATTCCCGTCGCAGAAGCAGGCGACGCAAGTGATGGTGACTCTGGATCTTCTATCGACCCATTCACCAGACGAAGAGTATCTTGGAGAAGAGCCAGAAGCATCTTGGGTCGACGATCCTGTTATCTTTGCTGCATATGAACGGTTCAAAGGCAGGCTCAAACATCTTGAAGACGTGATAGATGAGAGGAACGTGAACGTTTCTCTAAAGAACAGAGCTGGAGCAGGTGTTGTTAAGTATGAGCTTCTGAAGCCCATCTCCCAACCCGGTGTTACCGGAATGGGTGTTCCCTATAGTGTTTCTATCTAAATGCATTATTGTTTCTCTAGTAAAAAAAAAAAGTGAACGATCCATTTTCCTTTTTGTTTTCATAATACTAAATCTCAACTGTCCAAAAACTCTTCGTCACCACAAGCTGAAGAGAAAACACAGCAATTTCAAAAAAAATACAATATCCCTTGATAACTGTAACTAACATATAAAGAACTTCCAATTTATCTATCTCATCGTGTCACTCACTACAGAAACACATTTATACCTCCGGCCTTCTTCACGGCCTGGCATTTTATTATATTTATAAGATAACTTTTATAAACGTGTTTTTTTGCAGTTTGTTACTTTTGTAAGGAAGAAAGAGAGTGTGCTTGTGTGTTTTTGCTTTTACTGGTTCCCGGAGATGGGAGCGTCACGGCCTCTCTTGAAATCATCCCAGCCTTTGACCCAGGGTTGTCCAGCTGCTGCACGCGTCTCTGGGGCTGCATGTTTGTTCAGATTCGTCATGACTTTCTTGTGTAACGCCAGAAATACCTTAAATCATCACAACAAAGAGACGACTGATTATGCTTCAGATTATGCTTTTTAAACAAAGGATACATCATGAGGTTTAAAGGTTACCGGATTTGAGCTCACTATCTCGGGAGGCTGTTCCTGAGCAGTTAGCCATTTCCAGAGATCAGGGTTTTCCTGCAGAGGGCCAACAACTCTATTATCAAACAATTAAGTTAAAAAAAAGATTATAATCACTCAAACAGGGTCATGGCTAAACTGTTTCTGTTAGTCCTCTTGGGAGAAAAAAAATTACCACAATACATAATATAACTAAACAAATAACCCATGTGATACACAACCTAACCTCAAGATCTTGTTACATAACTACAGAAACTGCTATACAATTCATCTATGTATCTCAAAAACAATGAGCAGATCCATATACAAACCTCTGGGATGTGAAATTTTTAACTGATAAGAGAGACAAAAGGAACACATACCAAATCGAGGACATGAATAAGGGATTTGACAGCGGTTTCGTCCATGGAATTGACATTCTCCTCAACCCAGTTACCCAAAACAAGATCAAGCTCCAGAAACCCTCGTTGCTTGCTCCTATACAACAATCTACACACACACACACACACACACACACACACAAAACTCAATCACCAAACACTAATATTTTTTGTTACAAATTGAAAATAAATAAATGAACCATACCTGTTGATGGTTATCCTCTTCTTCTCTTCGTTGGAGAGATCAATATCAAAGCTTTGTGGACTCGAGCAGAAGAATCTTGCCCCCAAATCAACTCCATTTCTAAAAGACCAAATAAAAAAGACCCAGAAATTAATGATAAATTACCTCTTGTCGTAAACGATGGAAGAAAAATTATACTGGAAAATAGGAGGTGCAGCGGAAGGGGTGACGGAGCTCTGTCTAACCACCGCAGTGGAGCGGATGATCCGGTGGACGTTAATGAGAGCTTTTCGGCTGGCCATTTTTTTGTTGATGCTCTCTCTTCTCGATCGTGTGAGTCGCAGCGAATGTACAAGGCAAAGAAGTACAACAAAAGTGGTAATGGCCGACTAATGGGCCTACATTTGTCGTGTCCTTCTCCTGACCACATTGGAATACAGTTTCGTTAAACAGGTATTAACCGCGATAAAACCAGTCGGTTTATGTTGATTTGTATCGAATAAATATGAATTGAACCAAAATGTTAAAATCAAAAAAGAAAGAAGTATATTTCATCTATATATTTTCGGTGAGGCAATAATATTTTCCAAAATATGGTGAAGTTTTGTTTCATAGACTCATACGCAATAGAGTGAATTGTTGTTTAGGAAGATAGTTACAAGTATATATAAAATGCAAAACAGACGTCAAGTAACAAGCCGACCTTAGCTCAGTTGGTGGAGCGGAAGACTGTAGTTGTTCACAACAGATGATCTTTAGGTCGCTGGTTCGATTCCGGCAGGTCGGAATTTTTTTACTTTTCCGATTTTAACATTTATAAATTTACTCTCTGAAACTTTTAGATTTTCCGTATAAACCCCACAAAACCAAAACCTCAGTAAACCAGAACCTCCTAAACTTTCAATAACAGACAAGAATCTATGGAAGCTCAACTTCACTCTTCGAACACTCAAACTATGGTTTCTTGCTTACCAATAATCTTTGCAAGAACACAACCCATCTTCAAACCTATGAAACCGTATCCGATCCCTTACTATAATCACTCTATTCAACAACCTGGACACTGACTTGATCCAGTTGTGGCAATCACTACACATCCTTATATTCTTCTGAATCCTAACTTCTGATCCTGGACTACTCTTCAATATCCCAAACGCCAACGCAAGCTTTTCGCTATGGTAGTTCAAGTTCACCTCTTTCTCCTCTTCAGAGACATCCATCAACACCAAATCAGTGTCAGGCACAAAGCCTTGAGACTTTGTTCTCTGTATCAGCTCTTCCAACAGTTTGTATATCGCCTTCGTCTCTACATGAGATGCATCTCCCGCCTTAAACCGGTGTATCACTCCTCCGAACTCCACCCAACTCTTCCCTTTCGCTTTGCGGATTCCTTCTCTCTTCATCAGCTCTCTCACCTTTTGCGCGCTCTCCCACTTCTTCGTGGAGCTGTATATGTTCGAGAGCAGCACATAGTCTCCACTCCTCGCCTTTGAAAGATTCTGTATCGCGGTTTCAGCTAGCTTTGGGTTCTTGTGAGTTCTAGCGGAGCTAAGAAGAGACCTCCATATCACCAAATCCGGCTCCACAGGCATTGATTCTATCAACTCATAAGCCTCTTTCACCTTCCCTCCTCGTCCTAACAGATCCACCATGGCCCCGTAGTGCTCCACCTTCGGCTGTAACGAAAACTGCCTCCTCATTAGATCAAAGTAACCTTTCCCTTCTTCAAGCAAACCGCAATGGCTACACGCTGTTAACAACCCAAGAAACGTTATCGAATCCGGCAAAACATGCTCTGCCTCCATCTCTGAGAACACTCTCATCGCTTCTTCCGCTAGTCCATGCGTCGCGAAACCTGTGATCATCGCGTTCCAAACAGACACATCGT
Organism: Brassica rapa; assembly: GCF_000309985.2. Classification (NCBI taxonomy): domain Eukaryota; kingdom Viridiplantae; phylum Streptophyta; class Magnoliopsida; order Brassicales; family Brassicaceae; genus Brassica; species Brassica rapa. The sequence continues at coordinate 8,532,291 of NC_024796.2, forward strand.
CCCTTTCAACTCCATAGAAAACCTCTCTCGAACTTTTAATATCTCCACACTTTGCATACACGTCGACAAGTGCAGTACACAGTATCGCATTAAGCTCAACCCCACCGTCCCTCATCATCAACCAATGCACCCACTTCGCACGATTCAAGTCTCCAAGACGAGCACAAGCCGCTAAAGCCGAAGCGAAACTGAACTTATTCGGTTTAATATCAGCAAAGCTAATCATATCCTTAAGAGTTCTCAACGCTTCTTCGTACTGTAGGTTCCTGACGTAACCGCCAATCATCAAGTTCCAAGTGATGACGTTACGATCACTCGCCTTACGAAGAACCTTGTTAGCCAAACCGCACTCGCCGTTTATCATAAGACTCTCGATGATTATGTTTGTGTTGGAGACGCTAGGAGAGAGCGAGAGGAACCGAGTGAGGAGGCGGCGAGCGATGTGTGGGAGGCTGCAGCGTCTGTAAGCTGCGACGATGGAGGCGACGAGAGTCGGGTGTGTTAGGTGACCGAGTTTAAGGATGTGAGCATGTGCTTGAAGAAGAACGCATTTGGAGTTTGGTTGAGATTTGCATGATTCAAGAACTTGTTTCAGCAACCGATGATCTAAAGCAAGAAAGGATAAGATTGGTGGTGATGGTTTGTCGGAAATGTGTGGTCGGAATCTAGAAAGGATAAAGGTTTTCTTACCGGCGAGTGTAACGAGGTTTGAAGCGGAGAATCTTCTGATTCTGGAGATGGAAAGGGAGATTCTCTGCATCTCTCTTAAACCCCTTTCGCTCGGCTCGAACTGAAGCAATTTTCAATTTTGGAGTCTAATCGAGGATTTTTGTTTTGCCCGAACTTTTTTTTTTTTTTTTGTCTTTTGTTTCTACAGTAGTAGTATCTGATAGAGTTGGGCATTTGGAAATCTCTTTGGATATGGGTACAAATGTACGATCCATTCAGATATTGGTCTGAGTTTTGGTTATTAGGCCTAATTGTTCAATAATTAAATTTCTAATGGTTACTCTTCCCATTTGGAGTTCAATACGTTATAAAAATATCTGAGCCGCGTTTACTGGTCAACTCGCTATACCAACCCTTTGCTTTATTTAGACATTTTTTTGACCAAATGCTTAATAGCATTTATTACCAAGTCGTTTTCACACCACCTTTGTTCTTTTTTGTTGTTTCTTTGCTCAAACCAAATTAGTATGATGCAAGGTTCTAAAAAATCGGTTTAGGCGGCGCCTAGCGACTCGGTCTTATTCAAAACGATTTTTCTAAAATCTGATTTATACCGATTTATATGATTCAAATTGGTTTAAAATGAGTTTACAAAAAAAATTGGTTTAAAATGTTCTAAATCAATTAAAATTGGTTAAAATTGATCTAAAATTGTATATATATATTAAATTAAGCAATAATATTTTTAAAAATCTACAAATTTATCTAATTTTTTTCTGTTTTGTATATCTAATTTTGATACTTCATTACAATAATTTTATAATTAAACTAAAAACTAAAGTATATCATATAAATATATAAAATATATAAAATAAATCAATAATTTACTAACGTCTAGGCTGTGCCTAAGGTCCGAATAATCCGCCTATGCGCTAGTCCTCTATAAAGCATCTAGTTAGCGATTTTTAGAAAATTGGTATTATGTACGGTATTATTATTTTAAAAACCAACAAATTGTTTTTGCCTGCTTACGTGTCATTCTAAGAAATTGTAGAAATATTGTATATTGGCTTTTCCAAAATACAAACTATTTTAATGTTGTATACATTTACAATCTGTATGATTCATTTAAAGGCTTATTGCAGCAATAGCCATATTTGAGATGGAAATTAAGAGAGTAGTCATGATGTTGACATAATGTACTCACTGTCTTTTTACCATCTTACTAGCCGGTTATACCCTTATAGAGAACAGGTTCCCAGTTCTTTTAACTAAAGTAAACGACGTGGTGATTTACTGACCATAGTAACAATGAGAGTATTTTGACAACGCCTGAAATAAAAATGAAAGGAAGGAAAACATGAATTTTTTACCTCCTAGGACACATTTTGTCTTTGGAATTACACATTAACACACTCCTTGCTGGAGGCACACATTCTTCATGTGCAATGTCCTACATACCCTCAATCTTATGAAACCTTATCTAATACTAACTAGAGGAACTAACTGGACATCCTAACTAAGGTTAAAAGTATTTTGATTTTTTTATTGAATATTCTTTATTTGTTTGAATTTCGAATTTCAAAAATATATGTTCAATTAAAACATTATCCTATATGCTTTTACGATTCCCCCAATTGACAAACCCTAGACTGGGCGACTCACTCTCCCTCGATTGTCTCCTTCATCGTCACCTTCTTCACCTTCTCCACCAAATCAAACCCAGAAATCTCCAATCCTCGATTGTCTTCTTCATCTCCACCTTTTCTTCATTCTCCTCCCGCGAATCATGACGAAACCGCAGTGTAAGAAGAAGAAAGGAAAGACGACGCAGCAGACGCCACCAACGCAAATCGACGGTTAGTCTCTAAGCTTTTACGTTTCTTTAAGCTTTTATTGAAATTAGGGTTTTTATTAGAAATTAGGGTTTTATAGTTATTGATTTCACATCTCATCACTAACATCAATGCTAAATTAGGAACAGTCGGAGAAGACCTCCGTCTCCCACCCAGATTATTCGCAACTGATAGGTTCCCCGTCAGGCGACTCAATATCTACTCCTCGCCGGAGATTCTGCCGTTCATTCGCCATGTTCTCCGAGGTACTCCGGAGTTCGATACTATTCGCCAGTCACCTTTTGGGAAGCTTTTCGACATCCCTGCCCGCCAAGCTCCAGTTTCCTGTAAGATGATTCATTCCTTCCTCTCGCGTCAACTTCTATGTCTTCCAGAACACACGCTCTGGACGGCTTTTGGTGGGAAGCCTCTCCGTTACGGTCTCCAAGAGTTTGGTACCGTCACCGGCTTAGACTGTCGGCCCTTCCCGGAAGGGTATCACCCAGACATTGCTAAATCTGTTGTTCCTGGCAAAGACAACGTATGGAAAAGAGTTATTGGCAAGAAGAAGACCATAACGATTGCGGAACTATGTCGTATGCTCGAAACAGGTCACAAGATGTCTCAATGGAGGAAGATACGACTTGCGTTGATTATCATCGTCGACGGCGTCCTCATTGCTCACCAGCAAGAAGCACGCCCTACTCCTCGATATGTCAGTATGCTTGAAAACCTGGAAACCTTCTTTGCTTTTCCTTGGGGTAGAGAGTCATTCCTAAAAACCATCTCTTGCATGAAACCACCAAAGTTTCTGAAGAAGAAGAAATGTCTCGATCCTGTTGGTACATTAGTCCTTAAGCTCAAGCAGGACAGTTTTAGACTTCAAGGATTCCCACTCTCATTACAATTGGTGGCATTCCGCGCCATACCACAGCTGCTCTCTTATATCCCGGCTCCAACTGACCAAAAGACACTAATGGACATGGAGGGTCCTCATCTACCACAACATCCATCCATCAATTCAAACGACATGTTCCGAGTGGAATTCGCCACCGATGTAAGTCAATTGTTCCTCTTGAATCTTTACATTTTCCTCTACAAAGCAGTTCTTTATTTTGTTGTGTTTTGTTGTGTTCCGCTTGCAGCTTCAAGTTACACCGATGATCCCCATCCAGAGCCAACCACAGCCAGGCTGGGGAGTGTGGCCAAACGACCCTAACGATGATCGTGTCAGATATTTGGAACAGTTGATAGATGACCACCACTCTTTCAACAAAGCAATGTGGCCAGGTGGAGTTACATCGTTGCCCCTCAATGTGGCGCCCAAGACTCGGTGTAAACGTCCTGGGAACAAGGAGTCTGTTAGACTAAAACAATCTCTCAAGCCAAAACCGGTCATCAACAAACACACCTCTGACAAGAAGCAAAGGCGTATAAGTTCCTATTTCACACGTTCCAGTACAACTAGCCTCAGCAATGAACAGCTCACGAAGATGGTCATTGAACTACAAAGGGGGATGAAGCAGCTGCACCAACTAATAAAAAGGAAGAAGAAACGTTCTCATGGTAGACAATCATCGTTTCACACACTACTTAACCGTGGCAAGAAGCCAGACACACCTCAAAACACTGATAATCCGGAACCCTCGTCTCGCAACGACAGACCCAATGATCAGGTTCTCTTAATTTGATCTCTCTCACTCATCCAATGAACTATTATTAGATTCAACCAAAGGCTACCAAAATCTTTGTTTGATCAAAACTTTTTTTTCTGAACTCTAGGACGTTCTTGCAAGGGATACAGATGAGTTTCCTCAAAGGCAGTCCCCTATCAGTCAATATGAAGCTCAGCCTGAAGCCTTTCCTCTCCATGATGCAGCTCCAAAGGATCAGGTACAATTTGGTTATATTAACTCCTACTATTACGTTACAAACGAGATGTATGAATGTTAATGCTTCTATCCATTGTCTATTTAAGGATGTTGGCGCCATGGAGACAGATGAGTTACCACTAAGCCAGTCTCCCATCATCAGTCAATATGGAGCTCAGCTACACCGCTATTCCACCCAAACCCTCAACGACCACACTCCTGTCCACACACCAGCTGTCCACCCACAAGATGTCCACACATCTCCTGTACACCACCAAGAAACTGATCAGGTTGGCTCCATGGAGACAGATGACACTGAGATGAACACTACTAACCCAAATTCCCCAGCCTGGCTAGAGGTAACTCCAAAACGCTACAACTTCTCCAATCCAAACACAAACTCTGCTATCTACGACAAAAGTGAACACCCCAACAGCCCACCCTTTAATCACGTCCTCCTTCATGGTGTCAGGATCTACGACCCTCTCAGCCCAGACCCACCCTCCCCAGGACCTAAATATGATTCCTCTTTACCTCCATCTTCTCCTTTACGCAATACTCTCCTACTCTCTCCAGAGCCTGTAACACCGCTAACTTCCCCCAATAAGAGTAATGATTCATTGTCAGGTTTTGCCGTTCATGCCTCCACAGTCAATGCTTTCCAAGCAACAGCTTCCTCCCACTCTCCACCTTGCATAGGCACTCAGTTAGCTGTATACAAGGTATTGTCCACACCTCACTTAACAAACATTTACTCGTTTCCAAAACATTTATCTTTTGTTTTTCTGATTTCAGGGACAAGAATCTCCATCTTCTCCTAAGCTTATGGTTAACGAGGTAACATCTCACCTACCTTTATAACATCTCAAGTACCTTCACGTTTCAAACCCCTTACTTATGTGCAAGCTATTTATTGTCGGGGTGCAATTTGTTTTACAGGAACACCTCCGACAAGACGGTTTTGTCGACCTAACCCACACCAAGGACACCCCGAGGCACGTTCCATCTATGGAGGAGAACCATCTAGCGAAGGAATTATTCAACTGTCCAGATATTCCGGCACGTACCCTCATCACACCACTTCCACAGATACAATGGGATCTCTTCTTCAAAACACTTTCCGCCAACCAAAACGTGTAAGTTATGCGTAAAAACTCACTAGACTGATATTGATAAGTATGCGTTACACACGCCCATTGCCTGATTGCTACTTATTCCTCAAACCTTTGTCTCATGTAGGTTCCACGTTACCCCGTCCACATTCGACTTTTCTAACAAATTCCTGCTCGACCTGGCGCAACCACGGAAATGGACAACAACCTACGTAAGAGCTTCTCACTTTTGATATTGTCAAGAATTATATCCGCATTATTCCCAACTAACCATCACTCTTATATCAGCATTTGGAAATCCTTACCCACATGCTCGCTGCTAGACACTCCAACCATCTAGCTATTGAAAAAGCAGCTTTCAACTCACCCTTCCTAGCGGCATGCATCCAGGAGAATTGGAATACATTCAAGGGATCCAGAAAGAAAGCGACCTTTGTCTGGGACGAGCGCCTTGTGGACATTGTCATGCACCCTGGTCAGAAATGGATGGAAGATATCCACACCATCTACACTCCTATGATTTGGAACGACTCTCACTGGGTGGGTCTGGCTATCAACCTCGACATGGGGTATGTCGAAATCCTTGATCCTATGCCAGCTTTGTATGCAGATAAGCGCGTCGAGCGCTTCATGCTAGGTTTGGTTACTACACTTCCTTACCTTGTCAAGAAAGTTGCAATGTGTGAGCTCACTCAATTCAGCGGACTCAAGAAGTTTGTTTGGAAGCGGGTTCCAGGTCTTTACCAGAATACGCGCTCAGGTGATTGCAGCCCCGTCAGCATGAAGTTTCTTGAGATGCATGCCCATGGTGACCCAATCCATCACATGGAGAGCCTAACAGACAAAGCAGTTGACGACATAAGGAAGCAGTACGCTCTGGACATCTACAAGACTATTGTCATGCCATCTTACTATGCTCTCCGCTTGCCTTTAGCCTAAGTATCTCTTCTTATAAAACGTTGTTCGACTTACTCCTACCTTTTGTGTAACATATGGGAGTTTAGGACCTGTTGTTTTATGTTTTGGGTGCGATGCTTGCCACTTTCGGGCAAGAAACTACATACGCTGTGCTTACTTAATGTTTAAACTTTAAGTTACGGATAACATGCCTTCTCATTTACTCTTCTAATTATTGTCTATATCATCACTCTCAATTATCCACAACCACATCAATTTGTCCTGTCCACGTCCACACGTTCAAATAGTGAGTTTCGGAATCATTTAATATTATAAAAAAACAATAATAATTATCCAAGATCTTTATGATTTTTCTTTAAAATCATTCTACAATACCCGGTCCGCCATTTCTAATTCATTTGGTCGAATTTTGTCGCTCAATTAGGTGACCGCATCGCTTTTCTTTTCTCAATTAAGGGTATCCGCCGCCACTGCTTATCAACCACCCACCAGCCATGAGCTCCAACAGCTCTTCATCTCGTTCCGTTCAACGCAGATCAACAGTTGGCATACCTACTCGCTGCTGGTGTGGAGCCAATCTAACAACCTACGCCGCCGAAACGAAGGAAAACCTATACCGGAGATTCTACAGATGTGAAATTGCCGTTCAGGTAACTCGTAACTATTGTTCTTTTTTGTCATCTCGTCTGCATCCCAAATTAATTTTTTCCTGTCAACAGAGGAAATCAGAACACCACTTGTTCAAATGGGTTGATGAGGCTTTTGTTGATGAGATAAACAATCTAGATGCAAAAAGATGTCAGCTACAGGCCGAGATTGAGTCTTATAAGAGGTCGACGACACTACGCTTTCAAGCACAAGACAAACACATCGAAGACGCCCTCCTGGAGATGAGAAAACTTATCGACGAGCAAAGTAAGCTTATGGCTGCCACAATATCAACTACTACTATTGACAAGTCCAATCATTGCACCGCTGGTACCAAACCTCATTATCCCGTTCTCAACATTGGAGCTGCTGCCATTGCATTGGGAACAATGGCATGGCTATATGTCAAGCTCACCACCTGAACTCCAATTCATATGCACTTAATGTAACACAAAACCCTTGTCGTAATCTCTTTCAATCATCAAGACTCTGTTCTATTCTTGCTCTCTTTATTTCAAACTATAACTTGTTTCGGTTCTATATGTTGATCTTATCATGTTGTAAGATATGGGATATGTAGAATCCTTTCCTTTCATCTATTTCTACTTGTCAAGTAAACGAGCGCAATCATCCCATCTAAACAACACACGGCAATCAGCAACTGCTCAAATTATAAACACCAGCATCACTTTTTTAACTGACTACAACTGTCACAAATCTGCAAACTAAGCATAAACACTACTGTCCATGTCCACAAGGCAAGGGACTAAATGTGCTGCGATTAGAAAATCTAAAATAAATTCACCTTTTTAAAAGAAAATTATAGGTTGCTTTGTTCTTCAATCCCGATATCTCAACAAACCAAAATCAATAGTTGAGTAAAGACAACATAGCTTCAGAACAAACAGCCAGTCTAAAACTTAGAAAATAACACCCTAAACAACACTCCCAAAATCACACCCTTTAAGCTGCGTAACCATTCAGCTCCAAAAAGCCTTTACTCCAAACTCTCCTATATGGGGTTGGTGCAATTTGTCCGATTGTGTCCCTCCACCCTACACCGTCCGCATTTGTTGGGAACCAGTTTCTTCTTTGGGGCCTGCAACAAAACACAATCAAATCAACTGCCTAAAACTACAACACTTGGCCAATTATTATCATGTGTATAACTAAACCCACCGGATATTCTCCAGTTGAGGGTATGCGTGTCTTCCGGCGACGTCCTGCTTGCCTCTTTGTAATAGGTGGGTACAGAACCATACTGCTCACTTCTTCTGGTATCTCAAAATCCCTTGGATCACCATCAGGGTTGATAACACCAGTATAGGTCTCCCTCCACGTTGTTGTTTTGTACCAATGCCCACATAATGTGTCGTAAGGAACACCTACCCCATCTGCTGCTAACATAGCATGCCCGCAAGGAATCTTGATATCATCAAAATACTTGCAACTGCACTTCCTCTCAGCTAGCATGACCTGGTCCTTGCCCCCAAACTTCCCCACTATCTCACTGCTCCAGCTAGACACAGAATTTATCTTGCTCCCTCGAACAGTGGCCATGTTCTTAGTCATCTGCTTGTCGACTTCAGCGCTCACCACCCCCCTATGTTTCTCAGCTTTTTTTCTCCTAGCACTGAACCATCTAGTCATCATCCTCTGTATAAATGTCACCAACTCAACTATGTTTGCTCCTCTACCCTCCAACAACGCCTTGTTTAGTTGCTCCGCAATATTGCTTGTCATTATGTTATACCTCTCTCCTGCAAAATTTGCTCTTGACCACCGAGCTACCCCAATTTTACCCAAGTAAACTCCACAAGCACTGTTTGTCGCCCTAATCTTCCCGTAAATATTCCTGAAGTCTCGTAGCCTATGCGCCATTGCTGCTGCAGTGACCATCTTTGCTAAGTTCTTACTTGAGAACCTTGAATTCACATTCCTTGCCAAATGTACAATGCACGCGCCATGCTTAGCTTGAGGATATATTTTACTCACTGCATTCGATATGCAAACCGCCCTATCTGATATTATTGAAAGAGTTGGTGAATCGCTAAGAATCCTCTCAACTTTCTGTAAGAACCATGTCCAAGCATCCTCATCCTCACTGTCCACAACTGCAAAGGCAAGCGGGAAGATCTGGAAATTGGCATCTTGGCCACTTGCGGTCAGCAAAACCCCCTTATACTTGCCGCTCAGGTGTGTCCCATCAATGACTAATACATGCCTTAGCTTCTTGAACCCGTTCAGCGACGCACCAAATGCAAGAAACAAGTAGAGAAAACGCTCATCACCGTCATCATCTAAATCAGTCTCCAAATCAGCTATAGTGCCAGGGTTAGCCAGTTTCAACATATACAAATACTCTGGCAGCTTCAAGTACGAGTCCTCATCTGAACCACGCAACCCTATAATGGCTTTTTCCTTTGCCCTATAGCACTTCATGTATGAAGCGTTTACCCGCAGCTCCTCCAACACTAGCCTCTGCAAATCCCTTGCTATTGGCGCCTTTCCCGGATCTCCAAATTTAGCTTTGTAAACAGACGCTATTATACGAGATGTTGCTTTGCTCTTGTACCCAGACCTAAATTCGATTGGACAGCTATGATCAAGCTGCGCCTTCCTTATCTCGTAGTATCCACAGCCCCTAATCTCATGCGCAGTGACCCTCCAATCACACTTACTGTCAGGGCATTCTACAACGAATGAATCCAACTTCGTCCTTGTCTGAGTAAATTTAAACTGTTTTTTAATAGCATATATCGCCAGTGCAATCTGACAATCTGACTTGCTCCCAAACACCTTCCCAACTTCTATATTACCATCACCCTCATCCACATCCATATCTGGAATTTCAGCTGCATCATATTCTGTGTCATCAAAAAGAGGGGGAATATCAAATTCCTCGTCATCAACATCCTCTAGCCTCCGCGGCGGGCCCCTACTTCTACTTCCTTGTTCTGCAACATTGACACCACTCCCCGCACCACCACTCCCCACACCACCACCACTCCCCGCACCACCACTCCCCACACCACCACCACTCCCCGCACCACCACTACCCACACCACCACCACTCCCAACATCATCACTCCCCACGCCCCCAAAATTCTCCACTTTCGCTTTGTTATCTCCAACGCTACCACCACCAACTTCAACCCAATGGTCAAAACAACTATTAGTGTCACAGAAGTAGGAACGAGGTCCATTCTTCTTCTTCAACCCTTCAACAATCTCATCCTCGTTGAACACAACATTGACGGCATTAGAACCTCCATAGTCGCCCGCTAGCAACGGATCCCAAAACTCCTTATCATATCCCCTAGGCCTCAACTCTATCTCGTCCAGCTCCCTTTCAACATTCTCTTCTTCATCAGTTCCCAAACTGCAACCACTGACTTCTTCTGCCTTGCAACTATCACTGAACATTATCCCTTCCACTTTCTCAACTTCACGTACGAAGTCATCATCATCTTCTAGATTAATAACTTTGGTCTTCGATGCTGCAGATGATAAATACCCTTTTCTAGAACGCCCTGACCCAAACTCCCCACTTCCTTGAAATCGAGCAGCCGTAGGTGAAACAAAACACATTCCACTGTCATCCACAACCTCAGTGTCCACGTCTTTTGGTTTTGCGTCAAACCGAGCAAACAGGTTCATCCCTCCTTTTACCTTCATATGTTGACAGAAATACTTCAGAGAGCAATCACTTGTTATAAGTACCGGTGGCGTTCGGATACCGGTCGCAAGCTCAAAACTTGATGGTGGCCAGTAGCTTAGTGATACACGGAAATGCCCTTCATCAAGTCTAAACTCCCGGAGAACGTTATCTTCAAGTTCTTTGAAACCCAAACCGGGGTGAATCTCAACCATTCTCCCCATCTGGTTCTTTTCGATGAGAAAATCCCACTTCCCTTCATCTCCGCATACCCAGTCACCTGACAAAACCAAACATTGGTCATCCATCGCCGATGTACACGTTCTTCTTCCTTCACCTACGAGACCATCAAAGCTACAATTTTTAGACCTAAATTTGTCGTAAAATCTGATTCAACAAAGTTCATATCTTTCCTCACATTTGGTTGAACTAAAAAACTAGACAATCTTTAAAAATTACCTTCGGCGTCGAAGAACTTCCTCCGTCGTCGAGATGAAGAGAATACATGCATTTAATGACATACCTACATCTTTACAGACAAAACGTCCTTCACCTTTAGATTCGTTTTCATCCAACGGTTAAGAATGGCCCAGCTCACCTACCTTAATAACAAATAACGTTAACTAGGATACACAACAAGACAAAACTCTCTCCCCTTACTTTGGTCCCAACTAACCAGACAATGGTTTAACAAAACGCCAAACATCTCCTTCCTGTCCCAGTTAAGCCAGCGAGGGGTAGTAATGTCCACCTTTTGCCACCTGTATGGAGAAAGTGCCCCTCCAGCAAGAAGTGTGTTTTTGTGTCAAAAAAGACAGAAAAGTGTCTTAATGGGTAATCAACTCGGAAAACATTCTAGAGAGATGAAAATATAAAAAAACAGAAGCGTAAAAGAAAGAACGTTACAAACGGAGAATGCATGGATCGTAATGCTGATGCCAAAATATAGAAATAGTTCCACTTCAAATAGAATACACATAGTATAACAACAGTTTAAAGTTTGTCACCGCCATGTCATATGATAATATTTTCCATTCTATCGGATATAGATCAGTTTATATTTACTAAAATAATCACAACCGAAGACGGTGAAGTGTGCGGTTGGGGAAAGGTGGTGATGTCGTTAGTGCAATAAATTTGCAATTGTGGGTTACAGCTCGTCTGTGATGATGTCGTTAGTGCAATAAATTTGCAATTGAAGGTAGTTATATTCCACATAGTATAGTGTATGTTATGTACAATTCTATCACTTAATCATTTAAATTCGATCCGAACTACAATTCAACCTTATATAAGCCATGTTAATCATATAGTAACTGTATAGTATATCATATATACATATATCTAAATAATATAATGGAGATGGGAGACTTGTATTTACATTCCTAATGAGCTAGATTATATACAAAGGTAAAGGAGATTTGCATTCACCTTCACTCTACGACAAAGGAAACATGATGTCTTCAATTAAAAACTAGTCGATATTATAGGAACTACAAAGAAGTTCCGACCAAGACATGTCGTAAGCACTACAATAATATCGCTTAAACATTACAATAAGATCATTACATCTTAAGAAAGCGGTTAATTATGTCTTCTTCTATCTCTTCTTTCTTGACCAAATCACTACTAAACTCAGCAATTGTCTTCTTCAATTGTGCAATAATTTTGTTTTTCTCCCAAATTTCGTTTCTATCTTCAATCAAAGCTTTCTTCTGCCATCCAAAATAGTTATATAGTTTTATATTCATTACATTCCACATACAGTATACTATGTGAGGTGGAAACAAGTTTAATGAAGGCTTGTTAAAACTAGGCTTGAGAGTAATCACTAAACCCAAGTTAGGGGAATATAAACCCCAAGACATAGTAAACAGAACCTAAACATTTTTCTAATTAAACCCACATGACATAATAGGGGACAAAGTAATCACTAAACCCAAGTTAGGGGAAATATAAACCCCAAATCCTATTCTGATAGTTATTTTATATTCATTCCATTCCATTTACAGTATACTATGTTAGGTGGAAACAAATTTAATGAGGGCCTGTTAAAACTACGCTTGAGAGTAATCACTAAACCCAAGTTGGGGGAATATAAACCCCAAGACATAGTAAACGGAACCAAAACCTTTTTGTAATTAAACCCACATGGTATAATAGGGGACATATGTATTTAGATGATTCATTACGAGGGAGTGTTAAAACTATACTTGAGAGTAAACACTAAAGCCAAGTTAGGGGAATGTAAACCCCAAAACCTAGTTAATGGAACCCAAACCTTTTTGAATAAAACTCACCTGGCATAATAGGGGACATATGTATGTAGACGCTTTATGAGCAAAATCAAATAAAAAGATATGGGGTATGATAATAGAATACTTGACATCAAATACTAAATCCAAGATAGGAAAATATAAATCCAGCACAGGGAAGCGAAATCTATGGTAAACTTATATACAAAGCTTGTAGTGACATGTATATTCTGGTGGACATTTTCCATTCCATATACTGTATACGTCACTTGGATACAAATCTAATGTGAGAGTGGTAAACCTACACATGACGTTAAACACTTAACAAAAATTAATGAAAACAAGTACATATGAAAGACTAGGAGGATGGTGAACCGATAGAAGAATGGAAAATAGTATTAGGGGCTTTACTATTAGAGATGAAATGGAATAGTTTGACATGTATACTATTTGTCTTGTTAGTGTAGCTTAATTCTATTCCACTTGTTAATTAAATGAACAACAAAACGGACATGACAAACTTACTAATCAAACCACACCAAAACTACACATAATGGTTGAGGCCAGTTCTTTTGAACATGCGCATACTACTCAAACAACACAGAATCACCGGTAGCAAATCAAGCAATTGCAAACTTATAGTTTACTAAATATCCTGGGTGAGTGATTCCTGATTACTATGTCATTCGAAGTGGAAACCTAAAATAAAAATACATACCATGATATGACAAGATATAGTATACTACAAAAAATGGTTGAGTGATTCCCGAATACTATGTCATTTGAAATGGATAATTCCAAGCAATAGTAGTATAAACAGCTTCATACGATATGTTATTGGTTCCTTCACGATGATACAGAGAACTTGTAAAAACCCTAATTTTGACGAGATAGAATAATCAAAACAGAGAAACAGAGAAGAAGCATAAGGAGGCAAGAACTTACGGTCGTGGCAGAGAATTGAGAACCCCGCGGCGATATGAAGTTGAAGACACCGGCGGTTTTACTTGGCTCTGCCGACACCGTAACGCGTTAGCGAAGATGGAGAGAACCGAGAAGCAAAATAGAAGACGGAGACGATCTGAAGCGAGAACGACGGAGACGGAGGCGAGCGGGTGAAGGAGATTTGCGAGAGAAGCGTATGGAGGGGGAAGAACCGTAGATGAAGAAAGTGGGAATGGAGGTTGTGTGGAAAGGAAAGAGACACGATTTACTTAGGAGTTAATTGAAAATGATTTTTCATTTTTTTTCATAGCAGGTGAGCCGGTAAATTAAAGAGGGTCTTACAGTAATATTATGTATATATCACGGCGTGTATCGATCCGTTAGGGTAAAGTGCTAGTCCTCTAATTAATGTTTTTTTCATGGTTATAGGCCCCAATTCCCCTTCATTTAATCGTTATAGAAAATGTCTAAAGCCCAATATTAAACCCCAAAAAGTCCAACTAATAATAAACTTTTAAATTAGAAATTGTGTGTTTCCACGTAACACATGCATGAGATTCTATTGGGGGTTGACGAAGAAAGTGTAAAGAATGAAAAAGAAACTCACGCGCTTATGCAACTCACTTACTTACTTACCCCTCCTGTATTTCGCTCTTTCCCAACTGGCACAAAGCAAGCACCATCGCTCCCCAATTAATTCACACCTCTCTCTCTCTCTCACAGCTTCTCCGATGCCGTTGGATAACGACGGTAACTGTACCTTAACGGAGCTCATCTCCTCCCTCCTCGACCGCATCCCCAACCTCCTCAGCTTCAAATCCAAATGGTCCTCGATCCGCGTCAAACTCGCCGATCTCAACACTCACCTCTCCGATATCTCCGCCTCTTCTTCTACCACCAACCAGCTATCTCTGGATCTCCTCCTCTCCCTTCGAGAGACGCTCCACGACGCCGCCTCCGTCGCGGCGCGGTGCGAGGGCCCGGATTTATCTGAGGGAAAGCTCAAGACGCAGAGCGACGTCGACTCGATCACGGCTCGACTCGATCGCCACGCGAAAGACGCCGAGGTTCTGATCAGAAGCGGCCTTCTCAACGAAATCGTTACGGTTTCATCTAAGAAGGAAGCTGCGTTGAGGAATCTAGTTATCCGGTTACAGATCGGTGAACCGGAGTCGAAGAACTCGGCGATTGACTCGCTGCTCGAGCTGGTTCAGGGAGATGATAAAAACGTGATGATCTCAGTAGCTCAAGGAGTTGTTCCCGTTCTTGTTCGGTTGCTAGATTCGTGTAGTTTGAGCGTGAAGGAGAAGGTTGTAGCTGTGATTTCAAGAATCTCGTCCGTGGAGAGTAGTAAACACGTGTTGATAGCTGAAGGTTTGTCTCTGCTGAATCACCTCCTTCGAGTGTTGGAATCAGGGAGTGGTTTTGGTAAAGAGAAGGCTTGTGTTGCTCTTCAAGCTCTGAGTTTGTGTAAGGAGAACGCTAGAGCGATTGGGTGTAGAGGAGGGATCTCGTCTCTTCTTGAGATCTGCCAGGCGGGGACTCCTGGCTCTCAAGCTTTCGCTGCTGGTGTGTTGAGGAACTTGGCTTCGTTTGGAGAGATTAAGGAGAATTTTGTTGAGGAGAACGCTGTTTTTGTTCTTGTCTCTCTCGGTTCTTCAGGCACGGTTCCTGCTCGAGAGAATGCGATAGGATGTTTGGCTAGTTTAGCTTCCAGGGATGAGGATATGATGATGTTGATTGTTAGAGAAGGAGGGGTTAAGTGTTTAAAGAGTTTCTGGGATTCTGTTTCCGATGCTAAGAGTCTCGAGGTGGGAGTTGTGCTTTTAAAGAATCTAGCTTTGTGTCCTATTGTGAGAGATGTTGTTATCTCGGAAGGGTTTATCCCACGTTTGGTTCGGGTGTTGAGCTGTGGGGTTCTTGGTGTTAGAATCGCAGCTGCGGAAGCTGTTTCTTCGCTAGCGTTCAGCTCGAAAAGCAGGAAAGAGATTGGTGAAAGCGGATGCATCGGTGCATTGATTGGCATGTTAGATGGTAAAGCCATGGAAGAGAAAGAAGCAGCTTCGAAAGCTCTGTCGACGTTATTGGTGTGCACAAGCAACAGAAAGATTTTCAAGAAGAGTGACAAGGGTGTACTCAGTCTTGTTCAGCTCTTGGACCCGAAGATTACGAAATTTGATAAGAGATACACAGTCTCTGCGTTGGAACTGCTTGTAACTTCTAAGAAATGTAGGAAACAAGTCGTTGCTGCTGGTGCTTGCTTGCATTTGCAAAAGCTTGTGGAGATGGATGTTGAAGGAGCTAAGAAACTGGCAGAGAATCTTGCTCGGAGTAAGATTTGGGGCGTCTTCGCAAGGCCATAAGGGACTGGATACGTTATTAACTTGTATGTAAGGAACACTGATGAATCTTGTCGTGTCTCTTTTCTCTATATGTTGTTTGATTGTTCATAAGGTTTGGTTGATTGAAGTAGGGAGAGTTTAATTGTTGATTAGTACGGTAGACAAATAATAATAATATCTTTGTAGAGTATGTAATCCTCTGTTTTTGTTTTTCTTGGTGAGCTAATCATATCAGAGTTTGATCTTTCACAACTTTTGTTCATGTCCTCTAAAACTTCAAGAACCTGGTCCTTGCTATCAAGTGTTTGATTGATTTATCTAAATCTAGGAACAGAATAATGCTTTTCAGTGTCTAATCTCAAACTGTTTTGTTGCATATTTGAGTTGGAATCTGGTGGTATGTCATGTCTGAACAGATCTCAAGTAATGTTGGTCGGAAAGCACATGGCATTGTTTTGTTAATCCCTTTATTCCACAAATCTTAAAACTTATTTTTTGTGGCCCCGTATGATTGTTATACAGCTGTTAAGTTCTTCAGACTTAGTCCAATGATTAAAATCACAAATCTGAAATCTTCACATTGCTTGGATTCTTTTTGTTCAGAAGTGATGTAAAAAAAAAAAATAGAAGTTATCTTCAGTTTATTTCTCTACAAAATGGGGGCAGATCAGTTACCACTGATCTTTCTTACATTTATATCGTTACATTTCCTTGAATAAATGTTCTTATATCAAACAATAAAGAGAGCAAATGTGTTTATTGAACGATGGGAGCGTTACCATCATGCTGATGTTTACTTGATACTGTATAGCGATTTGAGCTGCTGACTGATCAACCTGCTGCTGTGGATAGCTGATTGAAGCTCTAGATTATCTGACCACCATTGTTCTAACCCGTGAGCCTCCAGAAATTTTTGTTTCCCTTTCGACATCACGAAAAGCTTAGCTGCTGCTTGAGGAATAGTGTTCACAACAGGACTGTTGTTCTCCTTGTTGTTCACTTCTCTCTTCTCATTTACTCCATCCTGTTCAGTGTAGTGGCAGCAGATGTAGTCGCTGTCGTTCACATATAAATGAGGCACCCATTTCCTCAAATCCACTGAAGATTTCTGATTCTGCCCGTAAAAACTCGGTACCCAGTTCCTAAACCCTGAACCACTACCAGGACTAGGAGGACCCTTCTCTGCTTCATCACCATTTAGTATCAAAGGCTCGTTCTTTTGAGGAAGCATTGACATGAGTCTTCTCCAAGCAAACCCAGCCTTTTCACCAATGTTTCTTAAGCTCATAGCGAGAGATACAGAAGGTGGATTGAACAAATGAGCATCCACAAACAGCCCTTCTTTAGCCAATGCCTTACCAACCTGTAACGCAAAACCAGCTCCTAAAGAATGACCAACAATACACACGTTACTGCTCCCATACCTCTTAGCTACCGACTGCAGCGCCTCGAGAGCCACGCTAAACCTCACAGAGCCTTTAAGGCTCTCCCAAGCTAGAAACCGGAGATCATCTTCGATGTCACGTCTCATCGTAAGGCTCTTTAGTATGGTTCCTCGGAGAGCGAGTACTGCTTTCGGTGCCCCGCTTGGTCTGATGACGACTAAATCAGACATGGCAGCTGCTCTGTCCCACTCGAGAACAGCTCCGAATATTGATCCGTCTCGCTCGTCGATCAGCGTCTGCGATAACTTGTACTTGAAAGGGATCCACCATTTGGGTGCGAGAGCGTTTCTGTTCTCTTGTCGGTCGAGTTCAAGTAAGTAAGCTGCTTGGATAAAACATGCCATTACTGTTCTCTTGTAGTTCGGATCCTTCCTACATACACAGATAATAAACAACAAAAAAGGTTAAAACATTATTTATTTTTATATACTCTAATTAATCAGATTCATCAAAAGTAAAAATCCTTGCAGAACAAAAAAAAGTAGTTATTTTTAGAAACTTATCAGTTCTCACAGGACAGTGAAAGTTGGTAACTTCAGACACCATCTAAGTGTAGCATGTTCCAAGTTTCAAATGGTTTTATCTGAAGCAACAAATTAAGCTAAACAAAAAAAAATCAACCAACAGAAACCCAATCTAAAAACTGTCTTTTTTTGTCTTTTTTCTTCTAAAAACTGTCGTTAACAACAATGTAAGAACAGAAACTAGTTTCAGTTGTAATAAAAGAGAGAGCAATCATACCAACTGGAACTGATGAGATCTCTCCAGTTAGGAGAAGCAACGTTTCTGGGCCCCGAGACGTGAAACGCGTAAGGGTGATGAGCGTCATCTTCCTTCACCACCGCCCTCTTCGTCGTTGGAGTCGTCGGCGTAGTAGTAGCCGCCATTAACACCACGGAGGATTCAGTTTCCGTCGTGTCTTCTTCCACAGCTCCACAATTCGCCATCAACATTCCCTCTCTGTTTCTTTTACGCGACTAGAGAATCAGATCACACCCTCTTCTCAGTGGGAATTTAACTTTGGAGAAGAATGCAAGTTGGCAAATTCGAAACCGGATCGTGTGGGAATCGGATTCGAATTGAACTGTTTTCAAGCGTTGGAACTGGAGAAAAAGTAAGATAGACAAAGTTGCAAGTTTTTAGATTTGTGAATTAATTAGAAAGAAAAACTTTAATTAATGAGTTTGAAACGCCTGAGATTTGCGGATCTATCAAACGGTCATCTTGTTTTTGTTGTCGAGTTTTATAGTAAATACCTTTTACACCCTTAACGTTTTGTCGTGGAAGGTATTTCCTTGAAGGGTAGAGTAGGTAGAACGATTGACTTAGTTCACGCTGAAGAGTGAGTGGAAGCCAGAATGTATGAATTTTTTTTTGTCACTAGAGTTTTCATCTATAGTATCGGAAAAATACATGGTTGAAATAGTAGAGCCAGTAAAACATATATACAAATCCCCGAAAACTAAATTTAACAAAAAGAAACCAAACTCCAATAAATGGAGATTTCATCAGCATAGTCCATCGCAAGCTTCGAGAAGAAGTCTACAAGGTGTTGTTGTTGCTTGGCCCTCACGGTGATTGGGCTTTGGGGTTAGAAACTACTATCAAACTAGGCCTTCGGGTTTCGGATCCAGAGAAAAGATCCGAGATTCTCGAAACTGTTGTGAACTCAGCTGAGAAGCTTGCGAGTCAAGAAACTCTGAAAAAGGCGCTTGAATGTCTCTTGAAATTTCTTGCGAAAGACGCAAGCTTGTGTAAGTGGAGTACCGACCAGTGCGGTTACGTGGTAGAGTTTGCGTTTGCGATCGCTGGAATCGGAGAACAAGAAACCGCGGAAAAGATCTCTCAGATGGTTACAAAGCATGATTATGGATTAGGGCAATACCGTGACTTGTACGTCAACTTGTCCACGCGCGTTATCCTCTGTAGAGATCTTAACTACCTTTGCGGAAACTAAGCATGACGATAGGTATAGAGAGACGGCAATGAGAAGACTTCATGATTTGCTTTGTGACCACACCTCAGGCAAGTGGGAGTTAGACGTTTCGGAGATTGAGCAACTCCAGCCAATGCTCATCAGTTGCCTTAGGGAACAAGCAATGTTGGAGAACACGTTCGAGATTCTCGGTAAGGTGATTCACCACGTTGCGATGGAGACGTTCGGCTTTGGGGAGGACCCGTGGTTCGACCTGTGGGACTACATCGCCTCGGAAAGCGAATTCGACAAAGCGGTTTATATCTTCCAGTGCTTGACAATGCGGTTCAATATTGGTTTAGAAAGCTTTGTGGTTCCTGCTGTAAGTAAATTTCTTCCGGAGATAAGCTCAAGGCTGAACCCGCCGAGGGCGGTGTTGGTGGATAACAGTAGGTGGGCCTTGGCGTTTACGGGTGGGTTTTGTTAGGGAGATTGCAGTTAAGATGATAGAATCAGTGAAAGTGCTTGTTGAGAGGAGAATGGAGGTTGGGCTTGTGAGGAGAGCTTTCAGGGATCTTGAACGCATTGTGGAGGAACAATGGGACTGGTACGAGGCTCGGGAGTACAGACTCGTTAAGGGTTTGCGTAGGAGCCTCTGTGAAATCAGAGGCATGAAAATGGAAAGTAAGATGGTGTTGTGGAGAATCAGTGGGACTCTCGAGAGGAACGTGAATGAAGAATTGAGAGTGCTATCAGGGCTTGATTGGCTGAACCAACCTTAGAGTATCAGTATATCTTATTATATAAAGTAGAGTTCACTCTCTCCTGGTGATGCCACGTCATCAATTGGATAAAGGAGAGAGTGACACCTGTCCTTAGTTACCGTCCTTTTTTCTGGTGCGTTTGATTTGTATGGGTCATACTGAACTAAAACTTGGCCATTTCTAGACAGAATGTCTTACCTTGGATACGGCGACGCTTCCATCTATACTACTGGCCGTCAAAGTTCTTCATCTGTTCATCCCACCGGTTAGAAAAAAATCGCGGCATAACGGAATCAACCGGAACTCAATCGTCGTCATTAACACACGCCTTAACCAAAGATCTCCACTCCTTCCACGATTTATCAATGACTGCATCTCCCATTAATTCCTAGCTGTGGATCTCTAACTAAAAAACGTTATGCTCTACCCCATCAAAAATTCATCAGTTCAAGATTCTAATTAATGGGCTCTCATGTTCAACTTCAGAACGAGGATTCTACAAGAATATTTAGACCCAAAATCTGAAACCGAGGAAGATGAAGAACTGAGACTTACCCAGAATCAAGATTGTTCTTCAAACAAAATCGTAGTAAGCCGTTTACTCAGATCGTGCAATTGTTCTTTTCATTGATATTTTTCTCACACTTGGCCAATTCTCTTTGAAGCTTCTAATATAAATCCAACATTTGTATTATTGTTGTCAATGTGAGGTCCTTCCCTAACTCAAGGTTTAATTGAGTACGTGCCTGGCATGTCACTAGAGCGAGATGGAGGACGACGGAGCAAGCGGCGGAGAGCGACAAAGCAAGCAGCAGAGAACGACGGAGAAACTAGCGGAGAACAACAGAGCAACGGCGGAGAGCGATGGAACAAGCGGCGTTGAGCTGATGGAGCAAGTGACGGAGAGAGCGAGATGGACAGCCATGGAACAAGCGACGGAGAGTGTGACGTGAAATAGCAAAGGCAATTGTTGCAGTTCAATGGCACAATGGAGGTTGATAGGCTTTCAGACAGGGTGAGTTTATAAGAGCTGCAATTTTTTTATGGTTTGTTTTAGTGAATGATTGTGTTTATGTTGATTTTCTTTTGCAAAAGTAGGTTCATGCTTTTGAAGTTTCTGTAAACGGAGAGATGAAAGTAGCTGTGGAGGAGTCTGACATGACTACATAGCTTCTCATGACGCTGTTGCTCCATCTCAACGGCCTCGAAACAGCAGGGAAAGCTAGAGTATAACGATAATACAGAGGTTAGTGTCTCATCTCCTGCATTTTTCATCTATCTGCATCATAATCTATGTTTACACGATAAGAATGTCAACAACATTGGTGAACGTATGCATCAGGTACTTATTACTAATGAGTTATGAGACTTTCAGATGAGTTGCAATGACATGATTGGTGACTTTGGTAGATATGCATACAGATTTGTTCAGTTAATTGTTGTTGTATAGAGCCTTCGGTTTCTATACATACAGATTTGAGACGTTCAGGTATAACAGAACAAACATTCGGAAGACAGAAAACATTACCTCGGGTTGAACCTCTCATTATTTCATACATATCTAACAAAACAAACAGTTTCTGGGTGATCTCTTGCCTTAAGAAATAGCCTTCTTGAAACTAAGAAACACATCTACATTATTTACAGTAACTTCACCAAAATATTGATTCCTTAGTGACTTAACACCGTCGAGTATATAGTTGCAGATATTTTTTTTCCATCGCAAATAAGAGTTTTCCAGGTCACATGGCAGGCAACAACAAAATTAAATGTAAAGAAGAAACAAGTAATGGATCTACGTAGGTATCATTCATTTTTAAGATGTATTCGTACATATATTCGCATGTAATGACTCCAGTTCCAAATATTTGGCTATTAAGACATTTCATTGCATACTCTAAACATCATCTTTACTAAGTTTCTCTACACCTAATTTCTCAAGGTTCTTTTCCAAAACTGGCACGTGTAGCTCTAATAGATTTCAAAAAGTTGTATAGTTGCATAAATAAAACAGACAAGTCGACAAAAAAAAAAACAGACAAAAAGTTTAAACTTCAATAAGAGCAACAAGGACGAGAAATTTTGTTTTTTTTTTTTGAATGAACAAGGACGAGAAATTTTGACCGCTGTATAGTTTATTGGTTACTGCAATAAGAGCAATATTGACCGCTTTATAATTTAAATAGACATGGTAGACTTTGAGCAGGCCTGATCCAAAAAGTATGATTTGTTGTAAATGGGCATTGCACAACACAAATTTATAGACAAAAATTTGGATAAGAAACATAATGGTTAAACAACAAAGATATTAATTAGATAACTAATGTTTAAGTTATCCTCTATATAAAAACAAATCAAGCGATTAAAAATTGTATGTGAGGATAAAGTATATTTGTGATAAATATTTCCAGTCACATAAATGGCTTCAAATTATAAATAAATTAAATTAATATGTATCATGTAACCGTTAATATAGTTTTATATAACATTTAATTTTAAAATATATTCATTTAAAAAAATCGTTATTTTGCACTCTTCCTAGCAAAATAGTTGAAAAGTAATAATACAATCTATACTAATTAAAAAAAAAACATGAACCATCATTTTTGCTCTATTATGAAAATGTTAATTCCAGATAATAAAAGAAAAAAAATTAAAAATACAAAAAGATATTCCACATATATATAAAATAAAATAATACATATAAAATTAAAATAATATCCCGCCCGTAGGGCGGGCCAACCCTAGTATACATATATAGTTTAGTTTGGTTTTGGATAAGTCAATAATAAGTGGTAACCAAAGTATTTTAAACAATTTTCTAGAATTAGTCCTAAGGACATTTTGTTAAATATACACAATAGAATTTGAAGTGGTTTGAACATTAACAAATCGCACCTCTAACTTTCAAGATGTTAATTTTAAGGAGATATTTTCTTTTAGTAGAGTAGATTGGGTGCACCTCATCCATTACCTGGTGGGGGCTTCTGTTGAGCGCACATCATTCCACAAAAAAAAACAGGGGTTGTGAGATTCTTTACTAGCTTTCTCGATCGATTTATCAATTAACCCAAAAGATTCAATAATTTTCAAATTGAAGGACAAAAAGACAACCGCAGCGAGGATTGACATTAGTAGCAAAAGATCAAATAAAAATCACGGGGAATGGTGGTTTTGTGGCAAAAGAGACATCATTTTCTCCTCTTTTCTTATTTTCCTTTACTCAAAGAAGGAATGTGTTGGGGGGTTGGTTTCTGAAGATGATGATTGTCTTATTTGGATCTGAAACAAGCTCTCTTTGCTGCTCGAACGATATCCTCTACCTGAGGAAGAGCCAATCTCTCTAGGTTAGCTGCGTAAGGCATTGGAACATCGGCTCCTGCTATCCTCTCCACCGGTGCATCCAAGTATGAAAAGCTCTCCTCTACTACCGACGCACTGTTCCACCATAACACAAACATTAATCAATGATTCTGACAATAGCGATATCGAAATCCAAAAACAGATTCGTTTCTAACCAGATTTCTGCACAGACTCCATGCTGAGGGAAACCTTCTTCAACTGTTACCAATCTACTTGTTTTTCTCACTGAAGCATTGATCGTTGCTCTGTCTAGCGGGCGGATTGACCGCAGATTTATTACCTAACCATTTAATTAAAAAAAACAAGAAGTTTTTAAGAGGCTTACGTATCAGTATTTTTAAGCAGAATCACAAGACACAAGACTCTTCATACCTCAGCACTTATTCCCTCTTCTGCAAGCTTCTCAGCTGCCTAGAATCATGTACATTAATAAATTCAGAGACAGAACAATGATAAGCACTAATTTTTAAAAAAAAAATCATCTAAGAGGTATATTTGAGATGCTGAAAATGACAAACCTTGAGGGCAAACCCGACCATCTTCGAGAAAGTTGTTATTGTTACATCCTTTCCTTCTCGTTCAATCTGTTATAGCCCAATACAGCATTAAAGCATCTAACTTACTAGATATTAAGCAAAAAAAAAAAAAGGAAGAAGAAGGCGGTAATGTAGAGTGAAACTACCTTGGCTTTTCCTATGGGAAGACAGAAACTTGAATCAAGTGCTTCTTCTGAAATTGGAAATGATTCACCATATCTGCATGACGGGTTTCGCATGAGGGTCTTTTTACCTAAGTGAACTACATGACCAAATCTCAAATTAGGTAAAGTACTTACAGTAACTCGTTTTCAAGGAAGACAACGGGGTCAGGGTCTCTAATGGCAGCTTTAAGAAGACCACGAGCATCTTCAGCTGAATATGGAGCGAGAACTTTCAAACCAGGAACTGAGGCGTACCATGCTGCATAGCACTGCAAAATGTAAAAAAAAATTAGGCCCTTCTCTGAGACACACAGTCATAGTTCCATCATCCATGTGATCATTACCAGACTTAAGCAATACAGTTGCACATCCTGTCCTAAGAACCTTGTTCTTAATAAATCATTTCAAAATGCCTAATTCATTTAGGGAAAGTTTGATCAAAGTTAAAGCCCGAGCCAGTTCCTTGATCTTATTGGATAATCATTTTAACAGAAGCCAAAGGTAATGTTTGAAAGAGTGAAAAACAGCGATTTAATTTGTGAAGGAAAAGGTATGTTGGTTAGCATTTACCTGAGAATGCTGAGCACCAACACCAGCAGCAGCACCATTGGGTCCTCTAAAGACGATGGGTACATTTATCTGTCCAGCAGACATGTAATTTGACTTTGCAGCAGAATTTATGATATGATCAATTGCCTGAAACAAATTGCAATAGAGATCTTAGGATACATATAGAGATTAAAAAAAAAGAATGTCTGTGCACTTAAGTGTCAATGATGCCTGGAAACAACATATTTTCAACCACAGTGCATGATCCCATAAGGCAACAATGATGCCTACTAATCAAGTCAAGGAAAGAGGAAAGATGTAAGACAAATCAACGCTAACCTGCATAGAAAAGTTAAAAGTCATAAATTCTACAACAGGCTTTAAGCCAGCATAGGCGGCACCAACTCCAATTCCAGTAAATCCAGCCTAAAACATGATAAAAAAGATGACAGTCAGAAATCTTCAGAGTCTAGAAACATGGACATAAGGATTTGTGACTGTAAATGAAATAAGAAATCCAAACCTCGGTAATAGGGGTATCATAAACTCTCTCAGGACCATATTTCTCCAAAAGGCCTTTAGTGATCTGTGAGTACATAATAAACCTCCAGTATAATAAGATAATGGCCAAAACTAGAAATTTCCGTAATGTTTTATCTTGTAATTCTAACCTTGTAAGCACCTTGGTATTGTCCAACCTACCAAACAAAAAAAAGATACAAGAACATCAATATCTGACTATAAAATGCCATATTAAATCAATAATGTGAGCCTGCAACTAACCTCTTCACCCATGACAAAGACTTTAGGATCTGCAGACATTTCCTCATCGATTGCAGAATTCAGAGCATCTCTGACTGTCATCTAAACAAGGATTCGCACAGGAAAATGTAAGTGGTCTTAAAACTGCATGTACAAAGGAATAACATCTTCATTTTATATTGTAACTCAGATCCTATCATAACTAAAACTATGGGCTCACAACATATATGTTACTGTGACTGTAAGTCCTCTAAAATCCACCATTTTAAATGAAAAAAACACAAGGAGAGAAAGCAAAGAGTCATTAACAGTTGTTACATGATTGATCTATATTAGCATTTCGTCTATTTAATGACTATTGATCATCAATCAAGCAGCTCTAATAATCGTAAACTGACTAGAATACCTCTTTTGAACCAGCTGCGTAGCTCCTTGCGGAAACCAACCCGGATCGCATCCTTCTGAGAGACTGTTTCAAAACCCCATTTTCGAAAATCAGAATCCCAGATCAAAATGCAAAAGTGAGTAAAAGGCTCTTACCGAAGCAGATAAGCCTCCATCGACGGCTCTTCTCCCCAGGATTCCCCACATTTTCTAGCTAACTGGAAAACAATAAGCACTCTTCTCAGATCAAAACCCCCGTAGATCTCTAACAGACTAATCAGAGTAGATCGATAATTGATTACCTTAGGTTTATACGATCTACGGCGCCGGCGAAAAGAGATCGGAGACGGCGGATTCGAGAGAGAGAAGAAGAAGAAGACGACTCAAATGCTTGTTTTTTTTTTGTGACAAAGATTTCAATTAGAGTAGGTCTCTTCTTCGTCAAATGACAGGAGCCGTACGATTAGTAAGTAGGTCTCTTCTCACCAAATGCACTGGAGCCGTACGATTAGTTTACTATCGATCATGATCATTATCATATGGTTGGTTGACATTCTCGGATTTTACTTTTTCCTTTTTCTTTCTCAACTATATATTATTCCATGGTTGATGCTGTTTGTTTTATTTAGGTGATGGCGACCCAAACACTACATGGTGCACAGGATGAAATTTATAAAACAATACTTATATTATCAAATTATAAAATAAAAAAATTCTACAATATGCATTTTTTCTTCAATAAAGAAATCAACTGACTCTTAAAAAATATAACCTAGTTAAATCATCCTTTATTTTTCAATAAAAAATCAACCATTGATTCCAAAAAAAATTCGTCTTTTAAAATAATTTCGATTATTCTTTCTAAGGATTTTAATTTAGGTTTGTCTTATTTTTATCGCTTTTATAGTTCTCTGTCACAGATCGTGAAGATCAATAAGGGAATTCAAATGTCAAAAGTTTCTTGGGTGCTTTAATGGTAGAGATTCAAAGGAGTAATCATATTTGAAGAAAATAGATCTAGTTTTAATAATATAGATGTTTTTAGAGGAGAAAATTCTTTCATTTGATCTTCCAGATCTGCTGCAATATGGTTCGTGTGAAAGAAACTCAAGAAGTTTGATTTGAAAACTACTCAATTTTTCCAACCAGAAGATGTCTAGTTTGATACTGGATATGCCTCGCAAATGTTACAAACATGAGAGAGTCAGAGGAGTTGCTATGCCTATAAGAGAGATTCCATTTCATACTACAACATGAATATGAACTCAATGAGATAATGAATAAAACTCTCCACTCTTACACTGAATGAGGTTTGTTTATGGAAAGATGGGTTGAAAATTAATATGATGTGGATTACTTGAAATTTGTTCCTTAGTGGGTGCAAATTATATAATGGTTAACTACTACACTGAAGCGGCGATCACTGCTCTTGAAGATTTGATTGGGAAGACGATGGTGATCGCGGAAAAAGCTCAGAGCCAGGAGTATGTGAGTGTCAAGTAAATTTTAATGTGTCAAATCCTCTTCAAAATCCAAGATGGTTAATCTTCCTGAAGGGGTCAAGCTGAAGTCTCCTTTCTTCTATGAGAGGGTCCATAAAAGATGTTACAATTGTCAGCATATGACACATGAGAAGGCTAACTGTCCGCTATTGTTGAAAAATAAGGAGCTTGAAGAGATTGTAAGAAGAGTGGAGTGTACTTAAAAACAAATCCTAAAGAAAGTGGTGCACAAACCTTCAGATCCATTTTATGGGGTGCTTGAAGAGAGCCAAGTAGATATGTACCCGATTCTTGGCCGTCCTAAGATTGGTCCGGAGATGTTGGAAGGGATGAGACAATATTTCTAAGTGGTTGATGGGGAAGAAAGGAAAATAAGTTAGGAAAAATACAGTATAACTGTATAACATAGTTAAATCTTCCGCTGTTGTTCAAAATAAAAAAATCTTCCGTTATTTTTCAATATAAAATCAATCATTAATTCCAAAAAAAGATCTTCTAAAGTAATCTCAATTGTTCTTTTTAGGGACTTTAATTTAGGTTTGTCTTTTTTTAAGGATTCGTCGACGATCAAGAAAGGAATTCAAGTGTTGAAAGTTTAAAGTTTTTTGGGTGCTTCTATGGTAGAGGTTCAAAGGAGTAATCTTGTCTGCAGAAAATAGATCTAGTTTTAATAATGATGTTTCTAGAGGAGAAAGTAGTTTCATTTGATCTTCCAGATCTACTTTACAAGTTTCAGTATTGAATTAGCCGGTCGACCACCTATTAAAATTTTTGAACAACTTGATTTGTAACTTTTTGACAACTAGATCAAGCAACCCATTTTTATTTTTCCTGTCGGAAATGCCTGGCAAAACTAACTGTGCAGTAGTTAAGTCATTTCCAACCCTACTGCAAAGAGATTTGAAGTATCAAATGTTTCAGTTTCACTATTTTTCATTCCATAATATGATAAATTGATTTTACTTCATAGATAGAGTAATTATTTCATTTTTTTGTTAATTACTATATTTTTTACTCCATTTTTGGAATACTGTTTGAATAAACTCAAAACCATTATGAAATTATTATATATTAGAATTTTACATTAGAGATGCTCTTAATAAATGTCTAAAAGGTAGGTAGCTGTATATTGGGCGATGTGCCTGAGAGAGTTTTCAAAAAGTCCTAATTGAGTGAATTGTAGTTTTTGATCAAATTGCTAAATTAGTTTAAACTCCCACAAAAAAAAAAAAAATCTTAGTTTAAATCACAATCTCTCTGTGCTTTCAAGCTTGAGCAGCTGCAGAATGGCTACTGTTAAGACTGTTTTTGCTTTCTTTCTGCTTGTGCTTGAAGGAATCTGCAAAGCGACTCAAGCTTATCTTTCTGGTTCTTTGTCTTCTCCAAAAGCTTCTTCAATCTCTCACGCTGTTCAAACGTTGAACCAAAAGAGTTATGTTTACTGGTTGATAAACCTTCAAAAATGGTGAGAAGAGACGGTTTCACTTTTTCTTTACCTCTTCAACTAGTTCTACGAGAGTAAAATCTGATCTCTCCGTTTTGCTTTTCAAGAATGCGTTTTCTTTCCTCAGTTCTTTGATTGCTTTTGACATCTACTCAACACACATCAATAGAGAGAAAATATCAGTTTGATAAAATAACACAAGACAGCAATGCACATCTTTTAAAAGTACAATGAAGACATGTTTACCTTGTCGATTTCTTGTTTGAATGTTTCGAACACCTCGTTGCTCTTCACCAATGCATCCTGCATTTATTAATCAATCATGTATCATTTATTACAAATCTTGTGAAAGCAAAGACCATGAATATTGCATGCAAGTTAATCATATTAAATTGTTTTAGGGGAAGAGAGCAGACCTGGAACTGCTGGAACTTCTCTCCATCAGATGTTAGCTGCACCCGCAAGTTTTTCTCAGTTGTTAAAAGCTGAGAAACTAGATCTGCATATACTTTCAACTGAGATTGTTCATGAATTACTTTCTCCTCGTGTTGTTTGATTTTTAATTCAGAAATCTGTAGCTCGAGTGTTTTCTGCTTCATCTGCTCATTCAGAGATGAGATGTTAGTATTAAAGCCAATAATGTTGGCTAATATAAAGGTTGAAGAAAGAATATATATACTCTTTGCTCATGTTGTTGTTCTGAAAGCATATATTGATCAGCCAGGTGCTTCAACTTCGTCCTCAACCTGGAGATTAAGAAACAAAGCCACTGAAATTGAAAACGGCCTCTAAAAATATGCTGCATAGCTAGTACAAGCAACACCGTTTCTAAAATGTAAGAATATAGTTTGAAGTATGTGAGTGAGGCATCTTCACAATGACTTTTACTTAAAATGTACAACATAATGATATGAATCTACAATTGAAAACGTGGTGATTGTGTTCTTTCGGCTTACATTTCATTTTCTTTTAGTTGTGAGAGGCTTTCATCCCTTTGCGCGTCCAACTTAATGCTCACATCCTATAAACCAAAGAGAATTAGTAAAGGTAGAGAGTATAACTAAAATATTTATAAGGAAACTGAACAACAGATTATGATTTCTTCCAAGTCTCTGACGTTGCAAAACCGTACAAGCAAAGATTCATTGTCTGTTTCAGGGCATCCATCTACGTGAAAACTTATATGGACCCTTTCCCCCCCCTTATAAATGCAAGTTCCATTAATTTCCAATGATAAAAATAGGTTTATCAGTCTAAATCTCCAACGTGTATATAGTAACACAGAAGATTGATAAGGGAATAGAACAAGGATCAAGAATGATATATGCATTAGGGTTTGCCTGCTAAGGAAGAAAAAATGAAGAATTTACATAATGCTTTTATCCTATTTGGCAAAATCGCTCAAAATTTTATAGTTTATACTCAAACAAGATAAAAAGTGTTCAATTACCTTTATAGCTTCCTGGAACTTTGTGGACAGATCTGATCTTAAACTCTGTCCCTCAGTCGAAACCCGCTTGCTTTCTTCCTGTAATACAAAGGAACAAGACAAGACAAGACACTCTATAAGGCAAACAAAGTACAGTAAAAAATAGAAGAAGAAGAAGAAGAAGAAGAAAAGAGTGTACCATCAACATTTTGTTTTGACGTTGTAACTCTCTACAAAGTGACTCAAGCTTGTCACGGACAGTAATAGCTACAACAAACAAGAGTAGAGAAATAAAAAAAAAAACAATGACTTGCTGGTGTTAGAGAATTGTATCTGTGACTAAGCATTTAAACAATCAAATTGTGACTGTCCTATTTACCAGAATCTCTTTCAGAAACGACTTGCTGATACTTGAGCATTAATTCGAGAAAATCTTGTTCGGATTTGAACATGTTCTTTGAAGTCTTACGCTCTGTCTCAACTGCCTCCTGCTTAAATTCAGTATCAGCACATAAATGAGTCTGTTACCAATTTGATATTAAAAAAAAATACTAACTTGTTTTCTGAGTTCGATACTCTGAGTAGATTCTGTTTCCTTGTTTGAATTCTGAGAGGACCCTTGTAATGACGCTAAACTCAAAAGCAAAGACGCAACGTTAGGTGGTTACAAAGAAGTCCCGTAAAGATTTTTGAATTTTGCATTTTCACATCTCTCTCACATGTTTGAGATGGTTCTTTCTGCTCTAAGCTCGAGACCTTACTTAGGTCGTCTTCATTACCATCTGTTTCTTCTTCACACAAAGGAACGGGAAAAGTCCTGGGCTTCTTTGTTTTCTCGATCGAGACATCACCTGTTGGATTGTTTGTTGTGATTCGGTTTGCTTCCTCGGTGTCGACGAATCCATCGGGTAAGGAATCAACTTCGGGGAGCAAATTGGGGTCCATTGTTAGACTCTGGATCTCAAAACCAAGTACGAATCAGCGAGAAAGGTAGAGAATATTTTATACCCAAATATTCTTACAAATGTGACGGACTTCTGTACAGAAGCAAAACCTTTTACGGGTTTTGTTGGATGTGATTTACTGTTAAACTCCCTCGATTAAATTTGTTTTGGATAAACACCTTCAAACTAAATATTTAACAAACAAACCCACAAATAAACTTTAGTTAATGAATTAAACCTTTTGTCTACAGTAACAGTTAAAAAAACCAATATGACCGGTAAATTTTGAGGGGTTAAAAATCTAAAAATTCCTAAATATTCAAAAATATAAAATTATCTAAAATTAGTAAATAAAATGTTTAAATTAGCATTTTTAAAAAAAATCTGTAAATATATGAGATTGAATTTGTTTTAAAATCAACATTATATATGTTTAAATTAAAAATGTAAAAAACCAGAAAATATATAAAAATTATAGAGCTAAAACAAACTGTAATCCCAAAGAACGGAATTAAAGCTAACCTTAACTGAAGCAGCAGTGCCAACCATATAGACTTCGCCTTCACTCAGGTGGTAAAGCGTAGACAATTGACATTCTACATCACAAAAGTAGCAAAGCAGATTTGCTGTACTTTTCCAATCTTCACTAATCGGATAATCCTTTGTGTGATCGAAATGTCATCGAATCCATCGACCCCAGGAGAACACGAGCTAGTTTTCATGTGGTCCCTCTTTGCTTGAGAGTGGTTCGCTTCACCAACATTTTTTCGCCCCCAAAATATAGGGCAACGAAGGATCATTGTCACATAACTACCAATGAATATCGCCTAGTAAGACTAAACCTTATTCTATTCATATTAAATATAATTGCAGGTTTTAGCTCCCAAATTTCATATGAATTTTAAAATAAATCTATCTCATCGATTTACATAATTGTTTGAAATGCTAATTTTGAAAATGTTAGTTATCAATATTTCTAGATAGTTATTTTATCTCTAGTGCCGGTCAAAAGAACCACTACTACCGGTCAATTTTTAGATAATTATTTTTTTTTTACATTTTCAACTCATCTATTTGCATAACATTTTAAAATACTAATTTCAAAAATTTAAAGTACTAATTTTTAGATAAGCTATTATGTTTTAATATTTTTGGATTTCTTAATATATTTTTAGTTTTTTAATGGTAAACTCCTAAACTATGCTTAGTTCGTGCAAAAACCCCTGAACTAAAGAATTCCCAGTCGTAGTTTCTTTTCACGGGGGTTTTTATCCGAAAAAACTTAGTTGAAGAATTTTAACGTTAAAAATCCTAAGTTAAACATGTATTTCTATAGTTCAATTAATCCATAGACTTTAATTGTTCAAAAAAATAAATCCTTAGACTAGTTAAAAAAAATTGAATTACCAAATAAATATCAAATTTTTTTAAATATTGACTATTGATGTTACAAAATGATAATAAACTACCCGCAACATATGTGATATTGATAAACATCTTTCCGAACAATTTCAAGATGAAACTCTTTCTGTAACATTCAGATAAACATACAGTTATGCATGTACAATATCCATGATGGACATCTTTGGAGCACACCAACACAACAAACGGTTCTTCATGCAACACTCTGAAACTTATGTTAACCTTTTTCATTTTATAATCTGCAAGAAACCTTAGAAACTTAAATTACTATTTTTATGTTACAAATTGGTAAAACATGTTCCAAAATGGTCTAAAAGATCAAAAGTTCTGACAAATAAAGTTGAGAATGACTTATTTTGCTAGTTCTCCCATTTTTTAATTGCACAAGTTCAATTACTTAATCTGTCCACGTGAAAAAGAAGTAAAATTTGTCAAACACTAACTTATTCTCAGAGAAAGCAAAGATGAAGAAGAGATTGTACTAATTCTGAAACAAGAGTCCCTCAAAATAAATCAAAGGTCTAATTAACAGATTACATGATGGGGTGTCTTTTGATTATGCATCGTCCGTACGTACAACACACCGTTCTTCCTTGACCAAATCAATTCAAAGATGGCAAACATATTTAGATCACTGGCTCGATTTCTCTTGCATCAGACGAGCATGAGTGTGGTTGCCCATGCATCCTGCAGTCACATTAGCCAAATACTTCCTTGGCAATGCTATTCCGAATCTCTTTCCTTTTCTTTCTCTTTTCTCCTTTTTAACGATGCTTTCATCCTATTGTGTATAGTAGTCATTCGAATGCAAACATCCATAGTTAAAAAGAATGATGTAGATAGATATATGATTCACTTTTTAAATTCATTGTTAAGTTACTTAAATTGTTATAAAGAGAAATTCTTACCTCTTTTGATTCTATGAGGACGCTTTCGGATTCCATCGACTTTCTCGTGTCTTCAGCATCTTTTTCTGTACAAGAAAAGTATAATTTGTTTCAATAATCGGTTTTGAACTCTAGAGCAAACTAAACGTATATAAGACAAGAAAGTACGTAATATCCATACAGTTTGGCATGATAGAGCAAACTAAACGTATCTGAGACAAACTAGGCAATATCCATACAATTATGAAAAAAATAGCATTCCAAATAGAAATATACTCCTAGCAATCATATACATTCGTGTAACGTGCATGCATCCATAGTTAACCCACATATATAAAGAGTAGAAATTTCTTCTTCTTTATATTTTTATTTGGTACGAATACTTGAAATAGCATTAATTAAGAACGTAAGATTTACCTTCTTCTTCATCATCATCAGAAGTAACATCGATGCAATAAACCCTAAAGCTTGGAGATCCAGGACATATCATCCTCTCATCAAAGTTGCTCATCCTCCCTTCATCATGATCAACACTATCATCTTCATCCTTCTTATCATTGATGACCTTGTCATGCTCATTATGGTTAGAACCATTATCTCCCTCTTTGTTAACATTCATGGCTACATCATCAACGACACCATGATGATGATTGTCTTCATCTTGTTTCTTCACAATTTCCTCCTCTTTCTTCACTTCTTTAACACCATCTCTCGACGAAATCTTTTCATAAATAACCTCTTTCTTCTCTTCCACGTGATGATCAGGCACAGGAGCAACCTTAGCCGACAACTTCAAGCTGTCGTGTTTCTCCTCCATCTCTTCTCCGTCGTCGACCTCAGAGGAGCCGTGCCTTAGAAGCTCCTTCTTGGACAACGTCTGGTTTCCTTTCAAGACGCTTGCATGGCTCCGTTTCTTCATCTCCTCTAATCTTCGCCGGAGAAGCGGACGTATTCCCGCGGGAAGTGGTACAACGCCGCCCTCATCTGTTCTCGCAGCTGCCGCACCTCCTAGCCTTGAGCCATTGCAGCCCATAACAATAAAACTAACAAATATATGGTGTAATCGCCACCACCAAAGAGATCATACGGCGGCGGGTTGGTGGCAGACGAAGAATCTAGACAAACAATAAGGGAAAAGAGAAGAGGAGAGAAGAGAGCCAATTGATTGGGAGGACGTGACTGGAAGATAATATTTAGGAATTAGAGAAGGCGGCGAGATTATTAAAGGGTTGAGATTGTGTGATGGGGTTGATCGGTAGTTGCAATTTATTTCCTAAATTTGGTAATTAGTGATTTATTTAGGCAAATGCATAGTTGGTTCTTACCTAAGTGCATATGCATTCTTGTTGTCACTTTTGACTCACAGTTAGCAGCCTCTCCTGAATTTGCAGATAACTGTGATGACAAACTTATTATATTGGCTTCAACGTATCTTTATCTTTTTTTTAGAAGAATCTTCTTTGCCTTTACTTACGAAACTGAGCAATCAGAGTAATCAGGTTTGCTAATATTTAAGGTATATAATTTTCTCTCATTTTACCTTACATAATAATTCAGAACTGAAATATTAATGTATGCAACATACACCCTGTAACACCCGCCTCCTCCCAACATTAACCCAGGGTTACAGAACGGGGGTTAAGGACACATATATAAACATAAAACACCTGACATTTCCCGTGTTTTGTTACTGGTCCCAAAGATCCCGTGTGTTAGACCAACTTCCCTGCATGAACCTCTGTACTGCACAATTCAAAATGAGTATTGAGTAACCACTAACAATCAACATTTCAGTGCAATCAAACAATGTAATGAACTCAGTCATCACCACACATATAGTTATATAATTACGACTCCAAACAACCTAGAACTCTAGAACCTACCGCACGCTCAAGGGGTCAAATACGGATCCCCCATCACACGATACCTATGTGATCATGCTCCCTATATGCTCACCATCCAAAGCAGGATGCGGTCCACCCTGTGTAGGCTGATCACTTCCCAGCAAGATTCGGTGTGACTCGATCTTATAACTGGCGTCGCTAATTCTACCGCGCTACCGCTGCAGACTGCGTTTCCTGTCAAGACCTCACCGTGCTCGGTGTCTTACGAATTCATTTTCTTTCTCATTTTCTTTCTTTAATCACATTCTTTTATTTCCAGACAGCACCCGTTCTCTGTGTCACACTCAATTCAACTTGCATATGGTACGCATATTCTTAGTATTCATCTATCAAGTTCAGATAACAAGTTATCTATTAACCTACTCGTTAACTATTTTTTAACAACTTATCTCATTATACCATCAATCAAGAAAACGTAGCAACCATTCATTCAATCAATCCATACAAACAACCAATCAATCGCATCAACACAAGTCAGTCCATTTGGTCCTTTAACAATATGGACGTTCTTATGCAACATGATTCATCCAGCTACCATCCTAGCATCCGTTATGATCTATCAACCTGTCAGAGATAATCAATCCTAATTCCTCACTCAAAAGGATACAAGAACATAAGAAGCTAAGAGGGTTTGAATCACCTTCACCTGAAAGTACATCTGAACAGATCTGAGATAAGGGAACAAGGGGCATGTAAGAACAACAATAACCACTTGGGCTCAGTGTCTGCTCACCAACGGCGACCGGAAGAGAGGACATGCGACTCGGGCTCGCAGCGAGGAGAGAGAAGTGATGGTGCGGGGAGAGAGAGAAGAGAGAGATCACGCGAGAGAAGGTCTTGACATCTAGAGCTTTCGGTCTCCAGGAATTCTCTACAGGACTTCGCTCTGGTTTTTCTGGTGAGAGAAAAAGGAGAAAGAAGTTTTGCACTATCAGCTCATTGGTTGTATTAGTATGCATTAGACGCATTGGTTGTTTTGTATAATGTGGAAATTTCGTAGGAAGTTTCATTGTTTTCAACTAAATAAGTAATAAAAAAACTGGTTACATTTTTTTTACAACGTTTACATATTCTTTTGATAAAAAAAAACTCTAATGATCTCGAATTATTGTGTAGTCATCCATTTTTGTGTTTGCTAGTATGATGATCTTGCTCGTTTGATGATAAAAGTGTCACAAAATATTTTACTAGTTATAAGAACCATGACTATATTATTTCATCTTTATGTATTCTTTTTGCCTTTTTCTGTTACTATATACATAGCATGTTTTCATTTATATGGATTGTAGAAACATATATATTTTGTATACATATTTTATATCCTCTCCTGGACGTTTATCATTCTCTTCATTGGAATGAGTTTTACCCTCTTTTATTCGAAGCCCGTAGGTAGAGTTGGCAAAAAGAAGAAGATGATTTTGGATTTTGTTTTGCAATTAAGGGGGGTTATTGGAACAAGAATTTGAATGGAATTTAATAATTTTAAGAGCTGAGAGATTCTTAAAATTTAAGTAGAGTTAACAAATATCTTCTAAACTTTTAGCAAATGTTTTGTATGTACTTATATTGAATGCAATGGATTTGCATAATATATTTTTTCAAAAAGTTTCTTTTTATAAGGTAATATAAACGAATCTCTCTTTCTAGAAACTTTTCAATTTTAGTAGCTTGATTTTGAATTGCATCACTACCAATTGAAGATTGATTTATGTCTAGGGTGTTTCTAGGGAAAGAAATATATTACATTAGCTTGCTTTTGATAATAAGAGTGAACTCTCTTTATATGATACTAGATCTTTTTGCCGCGCTACGCGCGGCTAGTCTATTAAACAAATTTCCAATCATTTTACTTATATGTATTTTATATTGTATAATAAAATTTTAGTTAAAATCCAGAAGAAATGGAATGCTAAATTAATTAGAAAAGATAATGATTGAAAAAATCATTGTAGTTAATGCATGTAAAATTTTCATATGTAATACTAATAATGAACAATTTTTTTACAAAATATAGTTTTTCTAATTTTTTTTTACAAAAACCCTCATTTTATTTTTGATATAAATAACTTACATAATAATTATTGTAATATTTTCATCTGTAGTTTTATATTTTCTATCTTCAAAATGTTGGTAGAAAATAATCACTCTCAAAATCTGAAAAGTTAAGTATAGACAATGAACTGACTTTTATTTAAATTTAAAATGATATTATATAAATTTAAGATTGTATATATTTTGTTGTTATCAATAATGTTTATTTATTTTATTTATTATAAACGGGAAGATATTTTATTCTCGCCATCAATGTTTTGAAAACCAAACCGAACATTGACTTGCCATTGCAGTTAGGTCAATGGTTGCACCGGTCAAACTGGGTTGTAAATTTAATTTAATCTTAAATTAAGTATATATATATATAATTATTTTTATAAGACATTTTATCATTGTTAGAAGCTAAAATGATATGCAAATAAAAAGAACACTTCAAAAATAATATAAAAATATAATGGAAACCTAATTTATTCAAATAGATATTAAAATAATATAGGTTTCTAATGAATTTTTTTTTTCTAATTTGCAATTTTAACTTGAATTTGAAAAAAATAAATCAGAGTTTAATATCAAACTGGACCAGTTCTCAAACCGAACTTGTTGGTTTTTATCACCATTCTTAATCTTATCAGCCGGTCCGGTTCTTATTACTTGATTATAAAAAAAAAGATAGTCACCGTATCAGTTGTTAGTTTGCAACTCCACTGCTTCACCACACCATTTCTCAATCACTGAAACTGATCTATATAAATCTCTATTTTATTCTTAAGAAATCATAATTAATTAAGAGAAAGAACTTATGGTGTCTCCTTCTTTTCAAATGCTGTCCACTATTATTACATTTCTGGTAAAATTAAGAGAATTTTATCTATGATGGAGATATGCTAGAAAGAAAATGACACTGTTCATCAGGCTATCATAGTAGTTTTCACTACTCTCCACAACAATAATCATAGTGGCTTTCTAAGTCATTTACAAAAAACAAATTGATACAGAAGGCAGGAGAGAACATGTATATGTACATGAATCTCTCTGTATAAGCTTTCTTTGAACTCTGTTCAAGAATATAATCAACCATTCGATTATATATACTATTCGTAGCTATGGTTCTTCTGAGAAACATTTAGAGAACCACATGTACTTCAATTTCACGATCAAAGCAAAGACTCCAAAGCACGGTACGTGCATCAACCCAACAGCAGCATAC
This sequence comes from Brassica rapa, assembly GCF_000309985.2. Lineage (NCBI taxonomy): Eukaryota > Viridiplantae > Streptophyta > Magnoliopsida > Brassicales > Brassicaceae > Brassica > Brassica rapa. The sequence goes on from NC_024796.2 coordinate 8,571,217, forward strand.
CTACAACATCAATTAAAAATTTTGTTATAATCGATATAAGTTAGGGGAGATGAGTTTGAGTAACGTTAACGTAAAGGGGCGTAGGATGATGACAAATCCAAGAAAGGGTATGGCCACCTGGACAAATAGATGCCACATTTGTTATACTTAATCTATTTACAGAATCATGTAAAGAAGGATAGAACCATGAGTGTTACCAGAAGGAGACACAAGCATGAACAATCCATTGGAGTATAACGAATACACCGGTCCATAACACAAAGTATGAAATCCTAAACAATGGGAACCACTGCGTAAACAAAGAAATCATCATCAATGTCATCAACACTATAACCATCATCATGTTATTATCTTTGAATAAGGAAAGGATACATATACTAACCAAAGAGTTCAAGAATGTTTCACCGAGGAGGAAAACAGCTTGACTGAATGCTTTATTACAATGAACTGTCGTAAAAAAATGTTTGGTTAGAGTTAAACATATCAGAGACAAATGACAAAATGTGTGTTAAAACTTACAAAATCTAGATTGAATTCTTTGGAAGTGAGAAAAGGGTAGATAATGAACCAAAACACACCATCTGTAAGCAATACAGCTCCTGCACAAGTCTACAAACCCCAAAAACACATGTTCAGAGAGACAGAGAGAAACCTAACACCGAGTAACTTAAGCACATTTGGCACTTACTTGAAAAAGAATCTGAAGAATGTAACCCAATGTAGAAGCAACTTGACGTGTAGACCTATTGTATCTCTCATGTCCGTTAGAAGCTTTAAACACATTCGGGTTTTCGGCATGAATGGGAGGTCTATACGACCCCTGCTCTTCATGAATGAGAGCGGTTTCGGCTTTTGATTTCATCGAAAGGGCAGATGAAACAATCGGAGAAGAGGCAGGGGACTTGCTGTTTGGTTTCACAGTCGCGGAGGAGGCGGCGGTCTTTTTGTTGATCTTGCGGTCGCCGGGGACGTTAGGGTTGCCTTTAGGTTCCATTGGAAGCAATATGTGAGTGAAATTTTGTGTGAGTTTTATCAATCGTACTTGAAAGAAAATCTAAGAAAAGGAGTTTTATAGGAATAGGAATGATGAGGAAGATGAAAAGAATCCATTGAATGAGATGGAAAAATGATTGATTAGGGGAGTAATGGTGAAGTAATTGGATGAAACCGATATGCAGAGACGATAATCGAAGAAGAGGAAGAGGCGACGGAAGTCAAATTCGGAGATCGAGAGAATATCAGGAGTACGCCTTACATCTTATAACAGGCCGAGATAAATTAAAGATCAGGCCCAAAAATATCAAAATTCGGAGCCCAATTGCCGAACACAACAGGTGGATTACATGACAAAATAACTACTTCCCATTGGCTAATTATAAAATCTGACGTGGACAGGTTCAGGGACTCTCATATCCCCCTTTTAATAGTGTTAGATTACAGATATATGATGAAAGTATGAGTGAATAACATCATCAATGAAAGCAAAAACACTTTGAATAGCCTCATCACCACTTTAACATTTTCTTTTACAATTTTGTTCAAGATTTTTATCAGCTTTGCTTTCGTTGTTTTTTTTTTCTTGAAGCACCCTTCTAGACTGTGAGTTTATATGTGTGAGTTTTGTTGTAACAAATTATTATGCTTCTCAAATAGGCTGCAGAAACACATGTTGGCACCTCAGCTTGTAGGTTTGCCACATTGCCACTAGAGCTTGCCTTAAAATAGACGACTAACAAAAGAAAAAACAAAGAAGGCGGAGAGAACAAAGAAAAACCAATAGTGAAGCAGAGTCCTCCATGCATGGATTCAGTCAACAGGATCATCAACTTCGTGTTTCCTCCTTTAGCCTTGTACGGACTTTTTGTCTTCTACCCAATTTACCAGAGGCTGAAGTCCGCCGTCTCCATCTGGCGGAATGTTTTATCGGAAAATGTCGCCGGAAAAGTGGTTCTAATCACCGGCGCAGCTTCTGGCATAGGCGAGGCAAGTTTAGGAACCAATATTTAATGTTTGATGATTAATCAAGGTTAAATAGATGTGGATGTGATAGTGTGTATTGTTATTGTATAGGCTTTAGCATATGAGTACGGGAAGAAAGGTGCGTACTTAGCACTTGTTGATATAAGAGACGAACCTCTCTTCCACGTGGCGGCTCTCGCTGAGCTCTATGGGTCCCCTGAAGTCATCCCCATGGTCGCCGATGTTTCTAAACTCCACGACTGCAAACGTTTTATCCAAGCCACGGTTCTTCATTTTGGCCGATGTATGTCAACAATCCTGATTATATTCTAGATGGTTTGTTTGCGTTTTACTATAAGTAATCTAGAGCTAGTACTTTTATAAATCATTTGAGTTACAATATAAACGCCAAAACCAATTAAAATAAATATACTATTTGTTTTTGACATTTTGTTTAAACTTTACATAAAAACATTTAACAAGTTGTAATTCGGAAACTTCAAAAACTATTATTCATATATACTACAAATATAAAAATCTGTAGTAAACTAGTACTGATTGTGGATTTTTATTTCTTTCTTTTTTGGCAGTGGATCATCTAGTTACAAATGCAGGAGTTGCTCCACTCTATTTGTTTGAAGACATCGACGATCTTTCCAAGGCTATGCCAGCTATGGTAAATTTACTCAGACCAAAGATCTATGTAAAGAAAATATGTCTTCTACTAATCTTTGTAATTGTTTCTTTTTCTTTTTTTTTTTCCCCACAGGACATAAACTTTTGGGGATCTGTGTATTGCACCTTCTTTGCTTCTTCGTACTTAAAGAAGTCTAGAGGAAAGATTGTGGTGATTGCTTCTGGATGTGGATACATCGCTTCACCCAGATTGAGCTTTTATTGTGTAACACTTTTCTATCCATTTGCCTTTTCGTACTTGCATGTTAACCTTTTGATCTTACACACTCATCTGATATCCTTGATATTCTCTTGATGGATTCAGGCGAGTAAAGCTGCTGTGATCGCGTTTTACGAAACTCTAAGATCTGAGTTTGGATCAAAGGTCGGGGTTACAATAGCAGCACCTGGGGTAGTTGACTCAGAAATGACCCAAGGCAAGTTCATGACAAAGAACGGACAATTCATAGTGGACAAAGAGCTCAGAGATGTAAGCATTTCTGGCTTAATTTATGATCTACTTTTATAGTTGTAATATAAAAGTCCAACTCAGTATGGAGAATAGTAGGATGAACAAAAAGGCTTTGAATGATAACCAAGAGAAAGAAAAAGAACACTGCTTTTCTTAACATTCCTTAAAAAATTTACTATTCATGAAGAATAGTTTTCTTTTTCATTCTTTCTCGTTTTTTTTAGAGAATTGTAGAACAATTTTTTTCCTTATTTTGATAAAGAATCATCATTCTTAATCATTTCCAAAAGTTTTTCATTACTCATTATTTTTCTATCAATATTTAATGTTTATACGATAGTTACCAGTTGCACCCAAAATGTACGAGAACTTATCATTCAAGGTATACCTGCAATTTTATATTTTTGTTTTTTTTAATATTTACCCAAGAGTTTTGTTCATCTACTCTTTCAAATATATATACATATTTCCTATACATGCATGAAGAATAACGAGAAAATATAAATTAAACGATGGAGTTTAGTTTCAACATTAACATTGTTATATCATATGAAGCAGGTACAAATAAGCTTATTGCCAGTGGAATCAGCAGAGAGGTGCGCTAAAGCGATACTAAGGAGCGTGTGCAGAGGAGATAGGTACTTGTTGGAACCTGCATGGATCAGTTGTGTAATACTTTGGAAAGTGTTCTGCTCAGAGGTAACAGATTCGTTGGGACGGTGGCTAGTGATGGGTTGACAATATGGAAGCTCCAGACGAGAGGAATTGTTGATCTAGCCAACAACAAATTACATTAAGGGACACTTGTTAACAGCCATGTATAATCTACCAAATATATAAAAAGTATCACCTATATGAGTAACTAGAGGGTCATATACTCATATATCATGTTCTGTATAGTTTCTTTAACCGGAAATATCCTACTCATGTATAAATATCCGGCACGAAAGATTACAGAGAATGTTTCCGGGAAGCTATGACTTTTTAATTATTATTTTTGCAACTACTACTATTTTTTATTAAATTGTATCTTTTTTTTAAACATAATATAATTTGACAGAAAAAATTAAAATAAATATTGAATATGAAATAACAAAATACTATTGGTTGGAGGTTCACCATAGGGGTGAACCCAAGAAAAACTCATAAATTTAAATTCTAACAATATATCCTTGTTATAAAGGGAAATTGCCAATTATAACCTAAACTTGATTTTAACTGCAGAATTATACCTTAAATTTAATCAAATGCAAAAATAATCTAAAAACTAATAAAATTGCAACCAGCTCTTTATGACGACCAAACAAAAACTATGTATGCATTTTTATGAATATAAACTTGTCAAGTAGTCTTATGTGGTTTTTGAAGTCCTATGTGGGAAAACTTTCCAAAAAGTCTTATGTGGTATTTCGTTAAAATATTGCACAAGAAGTCACGTAGTAAATTTTAAAAATAATTTATAAATTTATAAAAAAATATTTCTGTGAGGGAAAAATTGAAATCTTATCATTATAAACATTTCTAAAATGATGTAAATTTAGATTTACTGAAATTCAATTGTTTTCAACATAAATGAATGAATATATGTTGTAAGTCATGAATGTCTTTGGTTTAGGGTTTTGTAACATATGTTATAGTATTGTTTCTATTTTAGGGTTATATTTTAGAATCTTAATTTTTAAAAGAAAATTCAATTGGACATATATGTGTTTAGTTTTGTATATACAAACACTTTATAAGTTCATCTTATGTTTAATGAAGTGTGTTGTTAATTAATTAGTTATTTGATTTTAGGGTTTATAAGACTTTTTGGAAAGTCTTCTAGCATAAAATGCATTAGAAGACTTCTTGGACGAATTGAAGTCTTCTGGACAAAAAATATGTAACCTAATTTTATCTTTGTCTTATTATATAAGGAAAAGTTACACATTTTCTCTCTTATGGTTGTATCCCAAAAAACAATTTAATGTTTTTCTTAAACTCTCTAATCTCTTTGAACTTGAAAACACCAAATTTTATATCAATTTCTCATTTTTGTCTCATGTCTTTCTCACTTATTTATCTTTTTTTATGCAGGTTTTTAATTACATGGTTCTCATCTTCCATTCCTTTAAAGGTAGATTTATAAATTTTAGATAAGTATTTTTTGTTCGTGATTGTTTTATTTATTATTTAACCATAAAAAAATATTTTTGAAATTTTTCTCTATTTTCAAACCATTTTAACATTTTTGATATGCATGTTTTTTCAGGTTCGAAAGACTTCTCGGCACACTTCACGAGTAGACTTTTCAAGGAGACTTGTCAGACTTATAAACTGAAATTTTAACCTAATAGGATTTTTTTGTCTACTTATATAAAATTTTACACACATTCTCTCTCTCTCTCTCTCTTCTTCTCAAATGGCTGTTACAAAAATGTAATGTTTCTTACTCTGAAACCCTTCGACCTCTCTCTAATCTCTTTGAGCTTGAAAACACTAAACTTTATATTAATTTCTCTTTTTTTTTGTCTCATATTTTTCTCACTAATTTATCTTGCTTTTGTAGATTTTTCATTACATGTTCTTCTTCCATTCTTTTAAAGATAGATCTATAAATTTTGGATATGTATTTTTGTGTGTTTTATTTTATATGTTAGATTCGAAAAAATTATAGATTCAACCTAATGTGATTGTTTTTTTAATTATTTAAGCATAAAATATTATTTTTGAAGGTTTATTTGTTTTGAAGCCATTTGAACGTTTTTGGATATGTAAGTTTCTTGGCATACTTCACGAGCAGGCTTCTCAAGCAGACTTTTTAGAAGACTTCTCGGAAGACTTTTTGACTTTTTGAGAAGTCTTTTAATGCATTTTATAATAGAAGACTTAGTCTTACAAAGCAAAAATATTTAACTTAATTGGATATTTTTTGTCTTCTTATATAAAGGAAATTTACATTCTCTATTCTTCTCAAATGGGTGGAGCAAAAATGTAATGTTTCTCACTCTAAACTCTTCAACCTCTCTATAATCTCTTAAACTTGAAAACACCAAACTTATATCAGTTCTTCATCTTTTGTCTCAAGTCTTTCTCACTAATTTATCTTGTTTTTTTTCCAAGTTTTTCATTACATGGTTTTCATATTTCACTTCTTTAAAAGTATATCTATAAATTCTGGATATGTATATTTGTGTGTGCTTATATGTTAGATTCAAAAAGTTATAGATTCAACCATATGTGACTATTTTTTTAATTATTTAAGCATTAATTTTTTTTTAATTTTGAAGTTTTCACTGTTTTGAAGCCACTTAAACGTTTTGGATATACAAATATTTCAGATATCGAAGACTTATAACAGACTTCACGAGCAGACATCTCAGAGAAGTCTTCCGAACCAAAAATATTTAACTTAATTGGATTTTAGTTCTCTTTTATGGTTAGAATACTCTTGTTTTGACAGTTTATATAATATTATAAATATAAATCCACTTTATCTCTAATTATTAAAAAAAATATTTGTTTAATGCTTATTTCATTTATTCAAGTTCTTATAATCATACACTATTGTCTTCATTGTAAATCTAACAAAAATTATAGTTGTGAAAATTAAAAGAGAGGCTTATAGAATATAATAGTTGACACAAATTCAACATAAAAAACATAACAATAAGTTCATGACACAATAATATAAGTTCCAAAACAAAACAAACATAACAATAAGTTTATAACATAGTAATATAAGCAAGCTCATAATATAAGCAAGCTCAGTTGCTTTCATTTCAAACCTTATCACATTGTCCAAGACAGATGTTATGTGTATTTATGTCTCACTGACTACAAACAATGGTCACAATAATGTAAATAGAAATCAAAAGTGTGTTGTCAAAGAGAATGATGCTGCGGATTTTGGTAGTTTTGAAAATTTTCAGTACGAGACTATAAAACCATCACAATAGACTATGAAGTCATCACATAATTACTAGAAGCAATTACAGTTGTTGAAGAATGAAACCATTAATTATGGTGATATATTCAATGGCAAGAAGGAACTAATAATAAAACTACATAAGCTTTCAGAAGACCCCAATGTTAGCTTTGGCGAAAAGGCTGCTATGGTATATCGATAGGTGCATTTTACATAACTATGTAGAAGAATCCGATCCAACCTACTCTTTGGTTGAATGATTGAATTCTTTGACTTCACTCTGCTGTCCTCTCTAATTCACTAGCTCTCTTCTCTCTTGTGTTTACAGATCGCGATTCCACTCATTCACAAGAATCAAGAGACGACGAAGAAATTTCAAATAAGAACAACACACATAAGCTTTTAGAGTTTCTCTGACTTTTGGTACATCTTCTCAGGATCAGTACCTAGAATTTATTATATCTAGTGCTTACGTGAGCTCAAGATTTGCCAACAATGGCGTACGACTTTTTACAAAGAAAGAGATGACGAAGAAATGTTGTTACAATTCTGTTGTAATCATCTGCATCTCTTCCCATATTTATATCAGTTAACTTCTTGATGATGGGCTTCTCATTAATAAATTGAGGCCCATCTAACTTGTCTTGCTTTCATTTGGTCTCAAGTCACTAGGTCCATCAGCGGATATGAGCCCACTACAGTATCAGAGCACAAAGGACTGAACATCTCAGTCAGTCGCTTGCCATTCTCACACTATATAAATATATATACTTAGACCACTCATACAATGAGAGTGTTGAAACACACTTTCAACAGTTGAAATTATGGGGATGTTGAAAAAATGTGCTTGTCTACGTGGCATCACCATGTTTTGGAAAATTTCAACAACTGAATTTTTCTTTTGTGGCCCGCACTGCCAAGTGTCACTATATGGTTGGCAGGAACATTTAGAGTGTGTACACGCACGCAGTGTATCACGACTTCTTTTTTTTTTATCTGGATAAGATTTAAATTATCGGTTCTGATTGGCTGTGCAGATTTTTTTTTTTATCTTCATCCAATAATTCGAACGTAATTTTTATGTAATAAAACTTAAAAAAAATTATATCAAAATTCTAGATTTTTTTCTCTATAAATAGAGACCACTATCATATCATTTGGACACATAAAAAACATCATTTTTATTATAATCAAGTATTTTAGTATTTAAAAAAATAATAATTGTAAGTTGTCAAAAAAAACTTTTTAATTGTAATTGTTTTATTAATATTAATTTTGGTATTATTTAAAAAGTAAGCTAAGCATAATAATTCTAAATAAATATTATTAAAGGTTATGTTATTTTAGTTTTAAGTTAAGTATTAATATAAATATAATTATTATGTTGTGAAAAACAAAAATATGAATTGAAAGTTGTGGGGTAAGGTGTTGAACTTATTAAAATAAACCATTGTAGATATTTAAAATGAAATGTGTGTTAAATAAATTAGGTGAAATAGAAAGAAAATGATGTAGAATGTTAAATAGAAGAAAATGACAGTGTTGAAAGTGAAGAGGGTGTTGATAGGTCCGTCTCAAAGTTTTAGGAAGCCCAATGCATGAATAGTACAAAATTTATTTTAAAAAGGGCCCTAAAATTTGAAAAACAGGCCAGGCCCTAAACTATAACTAAAATTGTCTAAAAAATTTTAGGCCCTGAGTAAAAGCACATTCGGCACACCCATAGGAAACGGATTTGTGTGTTGAAACCGTTGTACATTGTCTTATTAAATAAAAGAGTTCTTACTAAAAAAATTACAATCTATTGAAACGTAGTTGAGCTGTATGCCTGTATCCGAGCTCAATCAACTGACTCGGTGATTTAAAGCTATTCTTGTTTGTTTTTGGTTTAAATTAAAACATATTACTCACCACTCACGTTAACTTATTAACATAAATGTTACTAACTCCTTTTTGGACCACCCAGAAGCTATTTTAATTACTTACGGTCACGGTGACAGAACCGAGAGAAAAAAAGAATGCAAGCCCCGGAGTCAAACTTGTGTGCACGGAGTATAGTAAAATTCGTCTCTAAAACGTATTATATGTGTTAAGTTAGATGGACTTCCAACGTAAAACCAATTGGTGTTAAGTGGAGTGACCCATCCATCTTATATATTGCTAAGGATCCTTTCCAATATCCAATGTGAGACATTTATTCCTAATACGCCCCCTCGAGATGATGGCTCGTTGAGCGTCAATCTCGGAATGTTCGGACAAGGATCGATGAGCCGACTTTGGGCTGGATCGATAATGGATCGGATTTGGACTACATGGATCGGGCTCTGATACCATGTTAAGCTAGATGGACTTTCAACATAAAACCAATTGGTGCTAAGTGAAGTGGTCCATCCATCTTATATATTGTTAAAGATCCCTTCCAATATCCGATGTGGGACATTAATCCCTAATAATATGCACATAAAATTTAAACTGAATTTTATACTTTATGATTAAATGAAAATACACGTTGATGAGGTTGCATTCTGGAGAGAATGCTTATTTCGTTTTTTAAGATATGATGAATATTAGTTTCGTGATAACAATACTTTATATGCACACAGGTTTGGCCATGTAATTATTATGACATACGGCTATGGTCTATGTGGCTATGTAAAATCCCAGTTTCAAGCCTCCTCCGTCTGTTCACACGAGCGATCAGATCATCAGCTCTCTGGTGTAGTGAATCCATCTGCATCGGACTAAGCTTACGCCTTTTACCATCTTCGTGTCTCGGTCTATCCATATTCTCTTTTGTTAGCTGTTGACATCCGATTCCCATCTTCATGTTTGCACAAGACCACAAGTCACAAGAATTGTTTCTCACAGTTATGCACTCTTTGCGTAACTCGCTAGTTGGAAGAACAGATGTTGATCTAGAAAACATTGATTCTCTAATGAGGATGATTACGATGATATTTGTGAGAAGGAATAAGACCTTGGGGGATGACATGTAAGTAATCACTCTAGAGATAGTTGATATGAAAAATCTGGGAGAAACTTGAAGCCAAAACGGGCTAACAAAAACTATAACACCAACAACAACTACAATAAACGGCACGAATAGGCGGTCGAGCAACTTAAGAGATGACTTCTTGTTATATTGGGACTCTTGCATGGCAAATACCGGTTCAAGGTATGCCTTAAGTAAAAAAGGTTTAGTTAAAATAAGATGGGAATATTGAAGAAGCAGCTAGAGGAAACTTAGAGCTAAAGGGTGAGAGTCTGGCTGAACTTGAAATGACTCGATTACTTTCGGACGATATTTATAGTGCGTGCTTGCATGCTATGCAGTTTGAGATTTTATATAGTTTAAGGGTTCTTACTCGTTAAGATTAAACTAATCACATGCTTCAGACATATATTTTACTTAATTAGTTTAGCTTTTTACGTAACCATGTGGGTATGAGAGAACTTTCGAATTATTAACTGCTTTATCCACTATTTTAAGTGTTTGTTATATTTCACAAACTTTGTTTTTCTAATGCATAATTAATTGGATATATAGGTTAGAAAGAACCAAACCTAAAAGTTTAACAGCACGTTGAGAACCAATTCTCAAAATGTTCTACTTTTTCTGCGCACACGTCGAAAGTAAACGTGCCATGTCTTTTTCTCCCAACTATCACGCGAAAATATATATTAATACAAGTGGAATCATAAGTCTATTAGAGTATAAAACAAGAAATTACCGTCTTTTCTATGAAACTTCTTTCATGATAGGAACTCGAATAAATTTACTAACTCATTAACGATTTTCCCGTGGCATCTACAGCATGTCTATTTTTTTAAAACAATAACCAGTATTATCTCAATGGAAACAAGGGTTCATAAATTTTCTCTAGGTTAGAGAATACAGTCTTCTCCCTACACTTAAAAATCTCTGAAAAGTCAACTGTAAAACTGAATAAACGAAAGAGTAAGCGTTTGTGGGTATATATAAGGAAATCTCATATATAAGCATCCAGATCCAATAGACACTAGAAGAAATATCAGCATTAATAACACAATGAAAACACTACCATGGGGCTTTTGTAGTATTTCCATAAACGGTATGTCAGCCGCATACATAATAGACCACTACTTTTTATATACTATGATAAGTAGACGTATTGTAGCGTTAATTGTCATCTATAGGTTAGACTTTTAAAACATATGATTGGTGCTGTATAATATTTTATAAAGTCATAGATACACTCCTAGAATTTTTTAATTTTTTTATTAATTAATCACAAATATTAATAAAAATAGAAACTACAATATTTTTAGCAAATAAAATTGATTTATTATTACCATTGGTTTATAAATTAAATATTATTTACAAATAATAATCTGTTTACATTAATTCATTAGATGAGTAATGATACAAAGAGATTACAAGTTTTGGATGAATCAAAATCTAGTAATCTAGGGAGCTTATCAAAGTAGCAAATGAAGGTTTAATCTGTTTCACTTGGAACATGATTAAAGCTTGGCATTGTACTACTTAAGAACAACACTATTGTCTCATGAGATCGCGACTTGAAACTTAGATGTTGGAACCTGCACCGAAGAGATATTTGGAGTTAACAACCAGAAAACAGTCTGAGGCACCACAGACCATCCCAAAGAATTCCTATAGGAGGACATGCAAAGCATGGATGACTAAGCTCTGGTTTGGCCACCGCACATTGAAGTTCACTAGATGCTACACTAACTCTGTAAATGCGACAGATCAAACTCTCTGAGAATCCAAACCAACACAGAGAATCCAGCCGATGAAACACTGGTGAGATACTGGCAGACGAAAACAGAGGACATAACGGCTCGACACTGACCCCATCACACGAACAGAGGACGAAAGATGCCGGCAACTCGGCATCAAAAAGGTAGGAAGCTTAGGACGATTTCCTTCTGAAACATTGAGCAGAGAGGATGAGGACCTCCCATCAACAGGCGGAGAAGGCTCAGAAACCGTCGCAAAGCAGAGACAAATTGGAACAACGGCAGAAACCCAAATCTATCTCGACCCATCTAACAGTCTGAGTCCCAGGATGCCATGGTGGATGCTTCGAAGATAGAAACTGTGGAGAAGTCCCTGTATTACGGAAATATATCATTAGAGATAATGATTGTATTTCCTAGATATATATTGTTTTGTGATATCTCTTCCATTGTGATAAGGATGAAGATATCTCGGTTGTTAAGGCTTAAGATACGTCTAGCCGACTTCATATGTTATATATATACAGTTTGACATTGAACGTTAATAAACAAGTTAGTTTGGTATCCAATTCTACATGGTATCAGAGCTAAGATCAGCTTAAAAATCTTTCTTAAAATTTCTGTTCGTACCCGTGTTCATTGTTTGAGCACAAACGTGAGTAGTGATGTCTGGAGATGATTCAAAGAGTGCTGAAGAAGCGACAGATGCGTTGGTGGTGAAGTCTGGTGAAGTCAAGGAGATTGTGTCCTCCTCGCCGTACACTCTTTATGGTTCTGATAATCCAGGAGCCTTGATTACTCCGGTTATGTTGACAGGAGATAATTACAATCTCTGGGCAAACGAGATGCTCAATGCTCTCCAAGCCAAGAGAAAAATAGGGTTTATCAACGGCACTGTGAAGTTACCGCCGGTTGATAGCAAAAATTATGATAGTTGGGTTGCAGTGAACTCAATGGTCATTGGTTGGATACGTGCCTCCATCGACCCTAAGGTGAAGTCATCCGTGACGTTTGTCTCCGATGCAAGTCAGTTGTGGGCAGGGTTGAAACAGAGGTTCTCTGTCGGGAACAAAGTGCGCATCCACCAGTTGAAAGCTCAGTTGGCGCAATGCCGACAGGAAGGACAGACCGTTCTTGAGTATTATGGACGGCTAAGTGTTTTGTGGGAAGAACTCTCGGTGTATAGACCTCTTCCAGTGTGCTCGTGTGGGGCTGCTGGTGAATTGACCAAAGAACGTGATGATGATAAAGTGCATCAATTCATCATGGGACTTGATGATTCCCGATTCGGGTCTTTGTGTACTACTCTGATTGGGTTGGATCCGTTGCCTTCTATAGGAGAAGTTTACTCGAAGGTCGTTAGGGAGGAACAGAGGTTGGGAGTGTCTCGTGATCGTGAAGTGGCGAAACAAGACGCTGTTGGCTTCTTAACCCGACAAACGGACGTGTCTTCACATGGTGACAACCAGAGTGCCTCGAAGTCTGACTCGTCGATACTTCGTAACAGAGATCGTACGGTGCCGTGCGCTCACTGTGGCAGGACCGGTCATGAAAAGAAGGACTGCTGGGAGTTGGTGGGTTTTCCTGAGTGGTGGAATGAACGTACTGATCGTGCTTCAGCTGGTCGTGGTCGAGGTCGTGGAAACCGTGGAGGTCGTGGCAGAGGGCAAGTGAATGCAGCACATGCTACCAGCTCCAACGCTTCGTCGTTTCCTGATTTCACTCATGATCAGTGGAAAATATTGTCTCAGATGATTCATGAAAAGGCAGGAGCAGACAAACTTTCTGGTAAGACAAAATTTGGTAATGTCATATTAGACACAGGTGCTTCGCATCACATGACTGGGAAGCTGTCTCTCTTACATGATGTAGTCTCAATACCTCCGTGTTCGATTGGTTTTGCGGATGGTAGTAAGACGTTTGCGTTGAGTATGGGAAAGTTTTCCATATCTGACAAAATCTCGCTCCATAATGTTCTTTACGTACCATCGCTCAATTGCACTTTGATCTCAGTTTCCAAAGTTCTCAAACAGACGGGTTGCTTTGCAATGTTTACTGATGCAGTTTGTGTTTTACAGGACCGTTTCTCGAGGACTCTGATTGGAACCGGTGAGGAGCGTGATGGGGTCTATTACTTAACGGATGTGGCTACAGCAAAGATTCATTCAGTTGACGTTTCTTCGGATCAGACACTGTGGCATCAGCGTTTAGGGCATCCTAGTTTTTCAGTTCTTTCGGCTTTACCTGTTTTTTCATCTTCTACTGTTGGTTCTCACACCTGTGATGTATGCTTTCGAGCTAAACAAACTCGAGCAGTTTTTCCCGAAAGTATTAATAAATCAGAGGACTGTTTTTCACTAATTCACGTTGACGTATGGGGTCCATACCGTGTTCCATCTTCCTGTGGTGCAATATATTTTTTAACAATTGTTGATGATTTTTCTCGGGCAGTTTGGACGTATCTCCTTCTAGAAAAATCAGAAGTTCGAAGTGTGTTGCTGAATTTTCTGGCTTATACGGAGAAGCAGTTTGGCAAATCAGTGAAGACAGTTCGCAGTGACAATGGGACCGAGTTTATGTGTCTCTCAACCTACTTTCGCGAGCATGGTATAGTCCATCAAACATCGTGCGTAGCAACACCTCAGCAGAATGGACGAGTAGAGCGCAAACACAGACACATTTTAAACGTGTCTAGAGCTTTACTTTTTCAGGCCGGTTTGCCTGTCAGTTTCTGGGGAGAGGCGATCTTGACTGCTGCCTATCTTATTAACCGGACGCCAAGCTCAATTCACAAAGGAAAATCTCCGTATGAATTACTTCATGGATGCAAACCAAACTATGCTCAGTTACGAGTTTTTGGTTCTGCTTGCTATGTTCACAGGATGATCAGGAGCAAAGACAAGTTTGCTGAACGAAGTCGTTTGTGTGTCTTTTTGGGATATCCGTTCGGAAAGAAGGGGTACAAAGTTTTTGATCTCGAACGAAAGGAGTTTCTTGTCTCGCGAGATGTTGTATTCAGAGAAGATGTCTTCCCTTACAAGTCTGGTGATGTTCCCTCCCGTACGCTAGGTCTTGGGGTTGATAGTTGTGATGAAGACTGGCAGTTTGTTGTGACATCGGAGGACAGGGGGAGTTCTTCAGTTGATGTTTCTTCGGAGCCAGCGGCAACTGATGCGCCTGGCTTGCCAGAGGATTCCACCCAAGTTGCCTCTGCAGAGCCAGTGGCTGAGGAAGTTGTTGGGGGCTTGGAAAGTGCAGAGAGTCCGGTTGTTGTCACAGAGAATGTTGAGAATGTTCAGACAGAACAACCGGATCAGACTGACGCAGCAGTCGTGTCTGATGAGAATGTTGAGAATCCTCCAGCTAAGGTACCTGAAGAACTCGGTCGTGGTCACCGAAAACAGGTTCCATCTGTTCGTCTGAAAGATTATGTCGCTTACAACAGCGAAGTCGTGTTACCCGTGTTAAGTACCCCTCACGCTCCTCTTCCCTTTTCAAGCGAGTCTTCGGTTCCGGTTCAAGGTAATTCACTGTATCCCTTGACTAATTTTGTCTCTGATGCTAACTTCTCACCTCAGCATCGCGTGTTCCTAGCTAATATCACTGCAGATTTCGAACCTCGTCACTTTAAGGAGGCAGCAGGTGTGAAAATATGGGACGATTCCATGGTTGTTGAGATTGTTGCGCTAGAGAAACAACACACGTGGGACATCTGTGATCTTCCTGCGGGTAAAACTGCCATTGACAGCCAGTGGGTCTACAAGAACAAGTATAATGCGGACGGCACTATAGAAATGCGCAAGTCCCGGGTAGTGGTGTGTGGGAACAAGCAGGTTGCTGGGGTTGACTATAACGAAACCTTTGCGCCGGTGGTGCGGATGGCAACAGTTCGAACACTTCTTCGTATAGTTGCAGCAAATAAATGGGAAGTTTATCAGATGGATGTTAACAACGCCTTTCTTCATGGTGATCTTGAAGAAGAGGTATACATGAAACTTCCTCCAGGTTTTCGTCACTCTCATCCCAACAAAGTGTGTCGCCTTCGTAAATCACTCTATGGTCTTAAGCAGGCCCCTCGGTGTTGGTTTAAGAAACTGTCTGATGCATTGTTGAGGTTTGGTTTTGTACAAGCTTACGATGATTACTCCCTGTTTTCGTACAACAAAAAGGGTGTTGAACTTCATGTTTTGATTTATGTGGATGACCTGGTCATTACGGGCAACAACTCCCACATGATCAAGAAGTTTAAGGAGTATCTCAGTAAATGTTTCTCTATGAAGGATCTTGGTAAACTTAAGTATTTTTTGGGAATTGAAGTCAGTAGAGGGCCTGAGGGTATATTCTTGTCACAGCGAAAGTACGCTCTCGATATTGTCTCAGATACAGGTAACCTCGGATCGCGACCTGCTCCAACTCCACTCGAGCAGAATCATCAACTTGGGCGCGATAAGAGTCCTCTACTCACTGATCCTACACCTTACTGTAGGCTCTTGGGTCGGTTGATATATCTTTCTCACACACGACCTGAGCTGAGCTATTCTATACACATTTTGGCACAGTTCATGCAGACTCCGAGGGAAGCTCACTTAGAGGCTGCTACGCGGGTGGTACGTTTCCTCAAGGGAACTCTTGGTCAAGGAGTAATGTTGAGTTCCTCACCTGATTTGTCGTTAACCATTTTCTGCGACGCCGACTGGTCCGGGTGTCCTCTCTCGCGTCGCTCTCTTACTGCGTTCGTTGTTATGCTTGGAAACTCTCCGGTTGATTGGCAAACAAAGAAGCAAGATGTTGTGTCTCACTCTTCCGCTGAAGCCGAGTATCGTGCGATGGCAGGTGCTCTTCGTGAAGTGTTGTGGCTACGTAAGCTGTTGAAGGGATTGGGTATCGAACAACCGCCCACTCGTTTTTATTGTGATAGCAAAGCTGCTATACATATTGCTTCAAATCCTGTTTTCCATGAGCGTACCAAGCACATTGAGAACGATTGTCATGCAGTTCGTGACGCAGTTAAGGCTCGTTTCATTACTCTCTATCACATTCGTACTCATGATCAGGTAGCTGACATTTTGACCAAGGCTCTTGGGCGAGCTCAGTTCAATACTTTGTTGTCCAAGTTGGGCGTTCGTAATCCTCACGCTCCAACGTGAGGGGGAGTATTACGGAAATATATCATTAGAGATAATGATTGTATTTCCTAGATATATATTGTTTTGTGATATCTCTTCCATTGTGATAAGGATGAAGATATCTCGGTTGTTAAGGCTTAAGATACGTCTAGCCGACTTCATATGTTGTATATATACAGTTTGACATTGAACGTTAATAAACAAGTTAGTTTGGTATCCAATTCTACACCCTGGCGAAACCCTCAGACATTCTGACTCAAAAATCAAATCGAGGAAGTTCGAGCAAAGCAACTGATGAAAGAGCTCGAACCCTATGAAGGGAATCTGATCCAGATACACCCTAAAGTCAAACTTTAGATCTACTTTTGAAGCGGCGCTTCCTATTCTGATCTGACCAGCGACCGCCCCATCACTCCAAAAAAGCTGGGTACACATCTTGAATCCAGTTTGGTTCACTGGATCCGGCTGCAATCTGGTCAAAAACTGGAGATGATAAAATAAGGAGAAACATGCGAAGAGAAACTTTATCAAACTATATATTTTAACACGATAAAATATGTTTAATTGTTTATAATTAAATTTTTATTATTTTTTAAATAATCTAAAGACTTTTTTTAAATTACTTATATCGTCCCTTCTATAATCTACTCCCTCTATTTTAAAATACATGAAGTTTTAAGGTTGTGCACAACTATTAAAATTTTTTTTTTTATCTTAAAAATATTATTAAAATATAATATAAAAATTATTCAACCAATTACAAAAGAGACTACAAAATATCATTGGCTACACAGTTTTTGATAAAGCTAAAAAACACATTGATATATCAAAACATCATCTATTTTGAAACATCAAAAACTTCCTAAAACATCATCCATTTAGAAACGAAAGAAATATATACTAATACACATGCGTTCTATAAAATGTTAAACGGTAAATCCAACAATATTTTTTCAAAAACTATTATTTTTGTTGTCCTTATCTATCATCATCTTAATTTTTAAAGGTATATAGAAAATATGTCAAATCAATCATAATTTTTTTTTGAACATTACAATCATAACCTTTTATGATTGATTTGACATAGTTATATACCTTTTCAAAATCAAGAAATGATAGAGCAAAGACAACGAAAATAACAGTTTTAGATCAGCCACTAGATAACGTATTATCGTAATAATTTATATGATTAAATCTTTTGTTTATTATATGATTATTGTATCTTACGCATAAATTTAGCTTTGTATTTCTCATCATATGAATTTCATATATAACAGAATTTATCAGTACGAGTTTACGCAGAATTTTATATGTTTTCAATTCATATTTAATCCGCCCACAGAACATCTAGTAGATTATTTTGTATTACGCAAAACGCCGACAATATAACTAGGTGGAATGAAGATTGATCTTATCCACTTGAGATATAAGGAAAAAAAGAAAACCGCAAGTACACAAAGTGATCGACGTGCGTTTTCGACATCTTCAGACAACGTGTCGTGTCATTGCCATGCAATGATGCCACTCTGTACTCCTGATCCTCGTGTCTTCACAATTTGTCTCATCACCGTTTAGCTCGAAATCCAATTTTAAATTCTCTTAGTTGTATTTATATATAACGCAGAAGCAAATGATCGAGGAGAGTACGTATCCCGTTAATGTGTATTGTGTTTTGATCGAAGATGGAATTGATAAACGATTTCCTCAATCTAACTGCACCTTTCTTTACTTTCTTTGGTCTTTGCTTCTTCTTGCCCCCTTTTTATTTCTTCAAGTTCGTGCAGTCTATCTTCTCGACAATTTTCTCTGAAAACGTATATGGGAAAGTGGTTCTCATCACTGGTGCTTCCTCCGGGATCGGCGAGGTTCGGTTATAATGCATTTATTCTAAAATTTTAGATCTAAGAAAGGAATATTATTTGTCTATTCATTTGAGTGTATCTATATTTTATTTTTGTAACACGAGTGTATATAACTATATATTATTTATTATTATCATCAGCAATTGGCATATGAGTACGCAAGTAAAGGTGCATGTTTGGCTCTGACTGCCCGAAGGAAGAACCGTCTAGAGGAAGTGGCAGAGATTGCTCGTGAAGTTGGATCCCCTAATGTTGTCACAGTTCACGCTGATGTTTCCAAACCTGATGATTGTAGACGAATCGTCGATGAGACCATCTCCCATTTTGGCAGATGTAAGTCAGCAAAACCACACCAGGCTGACTAGTTCCTTCGTGGCAAAACCATCTCTTTTAGTTACCATTCACAAGTTTTAGGTCCACCACTTTGCTAGAAAATCAGAAAAAAATGAAATATTTTTTTCCAGACTTATTTATCTCAAGAATATATCAGTAAATCTGTTTTTGTTTCATTTGTTATTGATTTTATTTGAACTTGCAGTGGATCATCTTGTAAACAATGCTGGAATAATGCAAATTTCAATGTTCGAAAACATTGAAGAAATAACTAGGACAAGAGCAGTTATGGTAATGTTACACTTATCGTGATAAATAGGATCCAATCTTTCTAACTATTATTTTTAATTAGAATACAGACTAAATCTTATTTTTGTACCAGGATACTAACTTTTGGGGAGCGGTTTATACAACTCGTGCTGCGCTTCCGTACCTTCGACAAAGCAATGGTAAGATTGTGGCTATGTCGTCCTCTGCGGCATGGCTAACCGCCCCAAGGATGAGCTTTTATAATGTAAGTCACTATATAAACACATCTCTCATGATTAGTAAAGCAGCTTTACTGGACGTAAGGTTTAATTGTGAGGAATTGTTACGTGATTATGTTGACTAGGCTAGCAAAGCAGCTTTGTTGAACTTCTTCGAGACGTTGAGGATTGAGCTTGGTAGCGATGTACACATTACAATCGTCACACCTGGTTATATTGAATCTGAACTCACACAAGGCAAGTACGTCTCTGGTGAAGGCGAGCTAGTAGTCAACCAAGACATTAGAGATGTAAGTCAAAGGCTAACTCCTTAATCTACATGTACATTGATGAATAATTATGACTTGTGTCGTTGTTGATAGAATGTTCATTTGCAAAATTAGGTTCAAATTGGAGCATTTCCGGTAACGTCAGTATCAGGTTGTGCCAAGGGGATAGTGAAAGGTGTGTGTAGGAAAGAGAGATACGTGACCGAACCATCGTGGTTTAAGGTGACGTACCTTTGGAAAGTGTTTTGTCCGGAACTGATCGAGTGGGGTTGCAGATTGATGTTCTTGTCCGGACATGGTACGCCGGAGGAAAATGCACTCAACAAGAAGATCCTGGACATACCTGGTGTACGTAGTGCTCTATACCCTGAACCTATCAGAACGCCAGAAATCAAGTCGGAGTAGAGTGAGGTTGATACTTAATAAGTGTCTCATAAAGTGGAGCCATGTTTTGTAAATGGACTTTCTATTATGCACATGTTACTATGATGTATCTGTTTGTTTATGTGTATAAGAATAAGTGAACTTTGGAGCTCCAAACACGAATACAGACTGGAGAGTATCCAACCAAACTCAACTAGCAATTTTCCAACCAAGAGCCAGAGTGGAGAAATCACTTTTGATTAGGTTACGTATCTCTTAAAAACGAAATTACTACACAGAAGAAGTCTATATGATTGTTTGCTCAATCCTACTATATTTTAGATTCTTATCAAGATCCATTTTTAATCATTTGTTTTTTTTTTGATAAACCCTAAGTAGGAACACACTTAGTGCTATAGAATGGACCACACTGTCGATTTGAGTTTGGAATATCTTCTCATTAATTTCAGAGGGTAAACTGATTATTTGTTACGATTTACATGAATTTATCATGTAAACTACTTGGATCAAAATCCAAATTCAGACTAACCAAATGATGATAATTTAGTTCTCAGGAGAAATCCAGCCTAAAACTGATGTGAATACACACCAAAATCCAAGAAATTGCCTTTTTTGGAGTTGTTATGGAGTTGTTTACAATGCAAATGGTTCAGTTTCTTTTTGGCTAGGATATTAACAGTTCGAAGCAGAGAATACTAGTCCAGAAGATATTTTGAACCCACAATCCCAAAGAACTTGCAGAAAATGACAAGAGAGGATCGGAAAAACGATGCTCAGGATCTTGTTGATCAAAACCATCTCCTTGACCTTGTCTTTCACCTTCACAAGAAACTAATTGTATAATTTATAGATTAGTTTCACATCCAGTTTCAGGTTTTGGAAGGCCGACCACTCAGGATGTTGTGAACCAATTGCATGCTAAATCTGGCATATGGTCATTTTTTTGAAGACTCTAACTTGCATAGAGGTGTCAATTTCGATAGTGTGAAAAAAACTGTGATTCGGATTATCCAGTAGTCAGTTGGGAAAGAGCAATTTAGAGCTTATTACCATAGATGAGATGTAGAATGAGAAACCACATTGTGCGTCCTTTCCAAACCACAACTTATACACGCAGTAAATCCAGCAGTCTAAATGAGTGTCACAGTGTTCTAGGAAGCATGTATAGTGAGGAAACCATGTGGATGCACGATGCTGACCTGGATTATGATAAATTCGAGGAGAAAGTTAGCACTTAAGAAAAATGGTAAGAAAATAAACTTGAAGAGAAGGTTTATAGCTTTATATCTTTGAAAAAAATGAATAAGTGCATTTTCAATAAAATGAAGTTATACTTATTAACGTGATTTTTTTTCATATTATGGTTTTCTTGAAGATCATTGGATTTTGGAGACGTAGATTACTATAAAATAGACGTAGATTAATATGAAGAATTAACAAGCTACTTAAAACTGATTTATAAAGGAAAAGCGAGAATTTCTTGGAATTATTGTTAGTTCATCATGAGTTAGATGATGTATCAAGCGACGAAGAAATAGAATCTTTCATTATTAATTGTCAGGGTGTTTACAAGAATTGTGTAAAACTAATTTTTTTGTAAATATTTTTAAATAATAAAACAAAAAGTATTTATTTATATCCATTATTTCTATTTATATTACATGTCATTTTATTGTATTTGCATCTTGCATTTACATAAAAATTTAACATGTCCAACTTCCTTTTTTAGTCTTATTGATTGATATCAAGCAACCCCTTTCTGTGTAAGTTTCTGTCTTTTCTTCCTTGTACATTTTTATTTTTCTATTCAAGTGTGTTGGCAGATTCCAAAAGTTTCACTTTATATATTGAATAGTTTCGTGGTATAGAAATATGTGGTTCTTTCCTCAGCTTATTTGTTTTCTAGTAAGCAATTTCCTACTATATATGGCTATTGGGTCGAAGTAAAAGACGGATCATGACATTTCATAAAATAATATCGGGAAAGACTTTGGCTTTGTATGCCTAAGCCTAACCAAGTGTTATACGATTCAAAGTATTCAAAGTAAACGATAAAGGATCCTCACGACTTAAAGTCTTGTCATTAAGTGGAACTTTGACTTTGTATATGTAGGAGCCGGAAAATTAAATTGAAATTCACGATCAATTTGTAAATGATTGATTGTAAGTAAACAGATAAAACCATTTAAAACTGTTTACGCGTCACTTATTAATAGAATCATTATTCTAAGTTTCTAAAGACTAAAGGTGGGACTGGTGACCAAGAGAACGAAGAAAAACACTATGTTCTTTAATATTCCTTAAATATTTTACCATTCATGAGGAATAAGTTTTCCTTTTCATTTCTCTTCATTTCTTTACTTGTAGAGAATTATAGAACAAATCAATTCCTCATCAAGTTTGATAAGGAACCATCATTCCGTATCATTTCTAAAAATTTATTCCTATTCATTCTTTTCATATCCGTTCCTATTGTTCATATGATGGTTACCAGTCACACCCTAACTTTGAAAACAGTGTTTTCCTATGGAAAAGTTTGACAAATTAGGAAAAATATAGCTTTGTTTATAAAAAAGTGAATTAACGAGAAAAATTGAACAACTAATGGCATCTCCCAACCCATTTCTATTATTCTCGTAAAAATAGAATTTAGAATAAAAATTTTCTAATAGTATTTTACTTTTCACTTTATAATAATATAAAAATTTTTTTTACTCTATATATAAAATAAATTGTTTATTTTTTTGTTCATGACTCTATTTTTTACTTTAAAATAGAATAACATTAGAATATAACTTAACTCTATTATAAAGTTACTTTATTTCACTGTAAAAAATAGAGTAAACAATTGAAGATAGTCTAATATTGTAATAAAATGGTTCTGTGATGTGACAATTTTAGGCGAAAGTGAACCAATTTCTCCTGCACGTTTGTCCGTTCTTGATGCAATGTGAAACTGAAAACTATATTCTACCATATGTGTTAGATAAATAGTGTATAATAATCCATTCGTTCCAATAGCATATTAAAAACAGGATCGTTTTACTAACTGTGAATAATGAATAATAAAAGGAGGAACATATATTATCTGAGAAACATTTTGAGAATGCCATGAAGACATGTGTTCACCACAATATTTCTCACAAAAAAAACTCATGTATCGTAACCGCAATGTTTTCAACAAAAATACTGACACATCGTCCCTATATGCATTCTCACATAACACATTAAATAATTTTTTAAAAAAATATCCGAAGTTATCTAATGTGATTTAAATTATATATGATAATAAATAATACTTAATAATAATAATTTGATAACAATTCTTTATATCCTATATCATTTCTGTTTAATGTTTTAATACTAAAATAAATTAAACAATCATGCTAATCATATATTAAAAATTCATATTTTTTGTATTTGTTTTATTTAAAATTTTTAAATATGATTAAAAATTTAAAACTATTAAAATCTCACATTAGAAATTTTGTCATCAGTAATTTAAATCTTTTATTGTAAAAATATTTTAATGATCATAAAACATATGAGTAGGAAACGTCATTTGATAGATTTCAAATTTAAAATGTATATATACTTAATATTGTTTAAATTAAATGATCTATTATTTTAATTTCAAAATTTTATAAAAAATATCATACTTAAATTGAATTTTACAATTAATCAAAGATAAATACAATTAAATAGCCCTAAAAAGTTTGTCTCAAATATAGCTTCTAAGGATCAAAATAACCAAAATATTTTATTAAATAGGTAAATATACACTTCTACCCCTAGGATCAACTAATATAGACCATAGAGTTTAGAGGTGGGTTTAAAATTTTAAAAGAATTAAAAATAAATCTTTAAATTTTAATTTTTTTTAAATAGTTTCAAAAAGCATTTTTGAATTTTGAAAACAAAATTTGAATTTTTTTTTTGAAAAAATGTTTGAAAAATAGAAAAAGTTCAAATCTGAAAATATATCATTCGAAACTATATATTTCTAATTTGT
Source organism: Brassica rapa (assembly GCF_000309985.2). Taxonomy (NCBI): domain Eukaryota; kingdom Viridiplantae; phylum Streptophyta; class Magnoliopsida; order Brassicales; family Brassicaceae; genus Brassica; species Brassica rapa. The sequence goes on from NC_024796.2 coordinate 8,595,447, forward strand.
TTTTAGTTTTTATTTATTTTTATTATTTATATATATAAAGCAAGGGGTAAAAGGTTTTTTACTCTTTAATGAAATCTATTTTGGTGATTTTTCTCCTTGAAGGCTCTTTTTGTGAAAAAAAATATTTTAAAATGGTTTATTTGGAAAAATTTCCCTTAATAAAATCATTAATGTATGTTTAAGAAATATTTCATCCTGCGTAGAGCGCATACTATTATCTAGTAATAAAATATTTGTTCACGGATTATTATCTAGTAATATAGTATTTGTTGAATGAGAAGAAAAAGAGGAAGATGAAGAGAAGGACAAGAAGAAGAATGAGAAAATTAAGAAAGAATATGAGGAAAAGGAGAAAAAAGAGAAGAAAGAGAAGTAAAATATAATAACATACTATACTGTTTTTGATTAAATAAAATTTATAATATAATATTGACAATATCTTATAAATGTATTGTTTATATTGTTTGTTGTTATATTGTGTGTTGTTATATTGTTTGACAATATAGTATTTGCTATATTGTTTGTTGGAGGAGAACAACAAAGAAATATGAGGGAAATATTTTTGGAACTGATTATTCTTATTCGTAGAATTTGTATTATACTATATGTAGAACACATTAAACATGTTTGAAATTGATTTCTACTAGTTTTAGATTTATAGTAATGTGTGGATTCTGATTTTTACAGATTTTAGATTTATAGTAATGTATAGATTCCGGATTCTACAGATTTTAGAACGATAGGTTAAGCGTGAAATGTGTTTTCCAAATATTTTTAGATTACTATTATTTACGTAGATCACGTATTCTAAACATATTAGATTCAATGAAAAAAGTGGTTACATTTTGTACTGTGTAGAATATCAAATCTTCTTTTTGTAGAACAAAATATGAAGTTATAATTTAAACATTTTGATAACTGTGAAAAAATACCAATGAATTGATATATGTATTTCATCGGTAGTTACTATTTTTTGATTTTTTTATTTATAAAACTATTTATTTGATTTATTTTGGAAAATACTAAAGGGTATTAGAGAAAAAGATGTTACAAAAAAGAAATTAGCCTAATAGGACATAGGGGGTGATTCGTTGGGCTTTATCTCACTACTTTTGCTTTATTCATTTTTAAAACACTTAATTTTACCAATCATGTTGTAGCTTTATTTTTGAAAGTTAAAGTCTACAACATATTTCTATTAACTTATACCAATCATGCTTTAGCTTACTTTTAAGGTTACAAAAAAAAACTAAAGCAATTTTTTCTTATGTATTTTAGGCAAAAAACCTGCATCTTCGTTTTATGGGCTATATAAACTATACAATGAAAAAACTATCTATAATATCAAATAAATTAGATAATCATAATAAAAACATCTATAAATATTTTAATTTAAATCTGGGTGTTTTTAAAATTATCGAATTTTTTCTAAATAACATAAATATTATTTACATATCACATTTTAAATAACAATAAACTTTTATAATTTATAAAAATCATTAATATAAATTATTTTAGTTGAAAATAAATAATTATTTTATATATACATCACATATTTAATTTTGAATATTTATAGCTTACAGCTACAACAAATTTGACTACAACTATTACTCTACGTGTGTGGTGGGTTAAATGGGTGTATACGGTCCCGGAGTTGGAGGGTTGGTGACAGCAATCTCCAACACTCTGTTCCGAACGACGGCACCGCCTGTTTTGTGGACTCCTCTTCGTGCTGTCGGTGAGGCGATTTCGAACGGGCTAGCTGTTTCGTGGATGCATTTCTCGGTGATGGTCTTGATGATTGGGTCTCTCGGAAGCTGTAGGTTATCCCGTTGCTTCAAGGTTTGAGCCGCCTTTCTCTTTGGGAGCTCGCGGCAACCGGGGTCTCGCTCCTCTCATTCCTTCTCTTGGGGCATTAACGTTTTGCTATCTCCAGTTCGCTTGAAGGACTTTAGTCTGTATTCTTAGAATAGGCTTGTTCAAGATGCTCTGTTTAGTTTATTTTCTGCATTCTGTTTCTTGTTTCCTCTGTCCTTCTGTAAAAAATGAAAAGCTTGGTAATATAATTTTAACATTTTACCAAAAAAAAAAAAAATTTGACTACAACAAATGTCTCTGCAAAAAATCTACAGTAACAACTTTACAGCTACAACCAACTTACCTACAGCTAAATTCTTACCGCCACAGTCGAACCTATCATCACCATAGTTTCCCCCCCCCCCTCCCCCCCCAAAAATAGCCTTTTATAAATTATGAAATTGTATTATTTTCGATGTGAAATGTTGTCTCCGCATTTCCATTCATTTAAACCAATAGAGAATATTGCAGAAAAGCACTAAAAATCTGGAACTGGATAAAGATTATTATCTATTGATAATTTGGCATCCATCAAAATTTAGAAATGATAAATTATTCAAAGAAACATATATGGATTCACTAGAACTGATCAGATATGCAGAAAAAAATGCCAAATTTAGTTGTCGCGAATGCAACAGAAAACTATAGTAGTGCAAACACCAGATCATATTATTGTTTCACAAGTTGTATGCTTACAAAATATATGTTTGGTGAATGGCTCTTGATCTTCTATATCGCAATTTAATGGTTGTTGATGGATTTGGAAAAACATGTCTGGACAAAACTAACTTATGAGTACAAAAAACTTGAGAAGAATGGAGTTTTTTGCCAAAACTTTGGATCGAACTGCAAAGATTTGATCGCCACATAAAAGAACCGCATGTCTTGCCAAAATTTTCGACAAAGCTAAAAGAAATATCTATTCTACAAAAAAAAATTAATCCATGATATCTTACATATATACCGCAAGATCAAAATACAGTTGTTAATTCTTTAACTAGGACTGCAAAATCTTTTCATATGAAACTTTGTTGTGTTGGTTGTTCTATTTTGATCTACTTTTTCATACCTTATTGTTTGAGTAAAATAATGGTCTTTCGATATCACAAGAAAAAACAATTAGAGTATTGTATTAAGCCGATACTCTTGCAAGATTATATATAGAATATAGTATTAATATAATTTTTTTTTGTGTTTAAGTTTAAAATAAAATAAAAACACTATAACCAATAAATATTAGCCACAGAGACGTAGAGACTCTAGACAATTTTTTAAAGTATTTTCTCAGAGAGATGTCTCTCGTAATTTCTTCCTCTCTCCCAATATATACACTTAGTCCTTGCTGAGACAATATACCAAACTGAAATATAATGAAGATAGTAACCCGTTTGATAATAGCAGATCAGGATTGTGAATCACTTAGCTTGGTTTCTTTCCTACTCTTTGTTTTGATCACCGGTAATTCTTCACTTTCTTTTAGTTATTTTGTTCATATTGCGCGCCCTGCTCTGGTATCTGCTTCTTCTCTTCTGGTACCTGTTTCTTTCATGTTTACTTCATTATATTTCTAGATTGGTGTTGCGTACTTGAAGTGACCGAGGTGATGAAGTTAAACTCTCGTAATTCTTTTTTTTTTTTTGGTTTAAACTCTCGTAATTCTTGGTTTAACAATATATGCTTTTTAAGTCCGACCATCCCAGCTGTCGGACCACATGTGACCGGGTTAGGTTTCACTCAAAAACTTAAAATTTTCAAACCGGATAAAAAACAACAAAAAACCTGTTAAAAACCTATGAACATGATGAACCAAACGAATGGTTGACTCACGTTCTAAGATCAGGGAGTTAGGTTTTAGTTCAACCCTATTCAATGTTGGAATAAACAAATAGAGTAATGAAAAAATTATAGTAAAATTCTATAAACTAATATTCCATAAATAAAAACTATAAATTAATAAATTTATCTGATTCTGAATTGGTCCGGTTTAACATATGTCACAAATCGATAAGATAATAAGATAACAATTTTTTAGAAAATTCTGTGTAAAAATATGTTTCTGTTTTAATTATAAATTAATAATTTATTTAAATATGCATATTATAACAATTGTATTGGTCGCTTTATAATTAGAATATAATTATCTCTATATTTTCTTAACGCTTCAATATATTTTGCTAATAATTAGTCAAATTATATTTAAACCAAGCTAAAACTTTATAAAAAAAGATTTTATATACACAAAATAATAAAATTAAATCATATGAAATTTGAATTTCAAAATTGAATTAACAAAAGAAAAAAACGAACTATCATTAGGTAGCACCAAATATAATAGCATATTAAGACAAAAGTTATCACAAAATAGAACATTACAAAATAACACATAACAAATTACAATATAACATTCATTAAAAAAAATAGAAAGTAAATAAAATAGAAAATAAATATTTATTAAAAATGAAATAAATATATAAAAATAAATATATGTTTATTTAAAATTAGAAAATAGTTATCAAAAGTGATTCAAAAATATTTCCAAGAACAGATTCAGTTGGTACCAAAACGTTTTTTTCATGATTTTTCTAAAGTGTATTTGTTTAAAATTTGATTCCTAAATTGTATTCCTATATTAGATGATCTTTCAGAAAAGTATGCTAATAGGTACAAATAAAATTTAGGAATCAAATTTTCAACAAAAACATTTTAGAAAATAATCTTGTAGTTGTCATATTGTGTTGGTATATCTAGCCAAATTTGAAATGTCTAATCTTTTTTTTTTGAAAAAATTATTATTCACTATGTGATTTTCCGTGCTCATGCGCATATAAAATATGTACAAAATAACTAAACAATCGTCATTAATTATTATTTAATTTTCATTTATTTGTAAAATTTATCTTAATTTATAACTAATATATATATAAATAAATAAAATTATTTCTTAACAATACATGAAATTTTATATATATAATTTGAACAGTTTATTTTTAGCATATTTTGGATTGCAGTTATTTTTCTGAGTTAATATACAAATATTTTTAATTTTAATTTGATTACGTTTGGTTGTTGTTTTAGTTTTGTAAATGTGTAATTTGTTATATTTTATTTTCTATAAAAATGAAATCTTTATAATATTATTTGAGAAGTCAGTTTCATACGTCTCGCTCTTATGTTAATTCTTATGATGATTAATTACAGGATACCTTTAATGAATTACGGAATATTACATCTAATTACTATTATTAAATTTATTTTTCTTTTTATTTAGTAGTTTTTGTTAATTAGATTTTTATTTTAGTTTTATATTTTCCAAAAAAACATATATAATAAAACGAAACATTTATAAAATTTAAAAAGACATTTAAAAAAAATATTTATATATAATCTTGATACTAACAAAAAATAATGTTCTCTTTAAAACATAATCTTATATTTTTAGACAACATAAATTATATTTTCAAAGAAATACAAATATTTTAATATATATATATTTCTTAGATAATTACATAAAAATTAAAATAACATAACTTAAAATCTTTAGTTGTTTAAAAATACTTGTAATTAGTATTATTGAGATGTTTATTACTTTTCCATGATCTTTAGTTGAAAATTATTTTTAATTACAACAAAATATATATATACAATATTTTACTTGTATAACATGATTTATCAAAAAAAAAATCACAAAACATGTTTTCATTTGAACTAGTTTTAAGCTAGATAATTTGAATTAAAAAATGAAACTAGGAAAATTGCCTCAAATACAACATTCATAGTACCAATTTTCATGTTTGCACTAACCATTTTTATCTTTATTTTTAGTGAAGGTTAAAATACAATTATACCCTTAGGGTTAACTAATCTAGATTTAGGGTTTAGAGTTGAGGGGTAGGGTAGGGTTTTTGGAATGTGAAATTTATAATTCTAATAAATATATAAATACTTAAAAAATACATCCTATTTGTATTAAAAATGAAACTAAGGAAATTGCCACAAATACCACATTCATAGTACCACTTTTCATGTTTACACTAACCACTTTTACCCTCATTTTTAATTAAGGTTAAAATACAATTATACCCTTAGGGTTAACTAATCTAGATTTAGGGTTTAGAGTTGAGGGGTGGGGTAGGATTTTTGGAATGTGAAATTTATAATTCTAATAAATATATAAATACTTAAAAATATATAATTTTTTTTTAAAAATAGTTTCAAACATAATTTTCGTTTTTCAAAAAGAAATTTGAAAAAAAAAATAAAAAAAAAATTCGAAAAAAAAATTCAAAAAAAAAGTTTTATAGAAAAGTTCGAATTTGAAAAAGTATAATTCGAAAACATAAAAAAAATTATTATTTTATTTTATTTTATTTTTTATTTTTTTATTTAAATAATGATTTATTATATATATAAATAACAAGGGCATAAGAGTCTTTTACCACTTAATGAAGAAGATATTTTTGAAAATGTCTCATTAGTGGTGGTAAAAATGAAAATGGTACCATAAAAGTGGTAAACATGTAATTTCCCTATGAAACTAATGTACTTTTCCATAATTAAATTTCCATTAAATAATTAAAAATATTATATTTTACCACAACAAATTTCTGTTACTTAATATTTAATTTGCTTTTATTTTTATATATATTTGTACAGTTCAATATACTCATAATAAAAGTACCTAAGAAAATCTATATTATTATGTTTAATATTATTTAAAATATTGTTCTGTTTAGCTTTTATAGATCTAAGGTATAAACTACTGAAAATTTACAAAATATTTAATTATTATAAATATCAATATGCACTCCTGAACTTTCAAAATTTTATTGGTTATTTTCCTTTTTGCAACTTTCTATTGATCATAACTTTATTTTTTATTTAAAAATTTGAAAAATGAAAATATATATTATTATTAAAAATAATATGAAACTGTAATTACAAAGAGAAAGAACTGAACAAATGTAATAAATAAAACTAATCTGATTTGATCGATAAGGATCTAAAATAACTATACTTCAATTTGAAAATACATGTAACTCAATATACCAACAAAATGAGTAACTGAATTAGTCTAATTTTTAATAACCAATATAGCAACGTTTTACTTATTTTATACATATAAATTGCAAGACACCTCAATAAAATATTAACAAATAAAAATATAATTAATTTTAAATTTTTTTTAATAAAATATATGTGCATGAGATTTCAAAATATTATATTTATATTCATTTATGTAATTTTAGCCAATCGATACTTTACTTTATTTTATCTATTTAATTCTAAAAAAGAGATATTATGTCATAAATAATCTTACTAAAAATATATTTATATTCTTAAAAGAACAACCAAAATCCAAATAACAAAAATAATCAAAATTTTATTTTTTTTAAACAAAAAAATTAGAAAAATATTCATTATAATTAAGGTTTTAAATATTTTTACAATTAGATAATTCTGGTTATTTAAATATTTATTGGATACAACGTTGTAGGTAAATATGTCAAAATATAAGTTATTTCAATTTTTTTTATCTAATCCAATATTTTTACAGTGCTTTTATTTTATATAGATATATATTATAATTATGTATAATATTTACTTATAAAATTATACTGTTATCTGAAATATAACTAATTTATATTTTGTTAAATGTAGTATTCACCCGGTCGGAGTATATTAAATCAGTACTCAAAATAGCTATTCGGTTTAGTTTCAAGTCCAGTTTTAAAAACATTATGAATAGTCTCAATTTCCCTTTGCTTGCGAACATGTCAAAGACATTTAGACATTCTATAGAAACCAGAATGACATCTTTTATGATTGTTTTTGCATTTCTATAGCTATCTAAAGAATTTGCTTCTTTTTTTATGTGCTTTTATTATCTTGGGTGGCAGCCATAGCTGTGGCGGGAGGTTCTCTGGACAGTGATAGAGAAGTCTTAATAGAGCTAAAAGTGTACCTCGAATCTCACAACCCAACCAACGGAGGAATGTACACGGCGTGGAAAACCAAGGAGCAAGATGTTTGTCAATGGCCAGGCATCACATGTACACCTCAGAGAAGTAGAGTCATAGGGATCCATTTAAGCGAGTCCCTCATCGCCGGTGGTCTATTTGGGAATTTCTCCGCTTTAACTCAGCTCACATATCTCGATTTATCGAGGAACACTATCGAAGGTTCAATACCATATGACCTGAGCCGTTGTCAAAAGCTAAAGCATCTGAATCTTTCTCATAATATCATTGAAGGAGAGCTGAACCTAACGGGGTTATCAAATCTTGAGGTTCTTGATCTATCAGTGAATAGGATTGCGGGCACTATTCACTCTAGCTTCCCGTTGTTCTGCAACAGCTTGGTTGTTGCAAATCTGTCGACAAACAAATTAACGGGTAGAATCGACAACATCTTTAGTGGATGCCGGTATCTGAAGTACGTTGACTTCAGTACCAATAGATTCAGTGGAGAGATAGGGGCTCGTTTGGGAAAGCTGGTGGAGTTTTCAGTTTCTGAAAATGTTCTCTCCGGGAACATCTCAGCTTCAGTGTTCAGGGGGAACTGCACTTTGCGAGTGTTGGATTTGTCTGAGAATGGTTTTGGTGGCGAATTTCCAGGACAAGTTTCAGACTGTCAGGATCTGAGTGAATTGAATCTGTGGGGAAACAACTTCACCGGGAGCATACCAGCTGAGATAGGCTCCATATCCTCTCTCAGAGGTTTGTACTTGGGGAACAATAAATTTTCTCGAGACATACCGGAAACTCTCCTGAAGTTGAGCAACTTGGCGTTTCTTGATTTGAGTAGAAATGGTTTTGGAGGCGATATACAAAAAATATTCGGGAGGTTCACTCAAGTAAAGTATCTAGTTCTGAATGGAAACTCATACGTTGGAGGAATCTATTCTTCCAAGATTTTCATGTTACATAATCTTTTCAGGCTAGATCTTAGCTTCAACAACTTTTCTGGCACGTTGCCTGCTGAAATTTCCCAGATCAAGAGTTTAAAGTTCTTGATTCTTGCTTACAATAACTTCAGCGGTGGCATACCACATGAGTATGGAAACATGTTGGCGCTTCAAGTACTTGATCTCTCCTTTAACAGGCTGACCGGTTCGATACCAGCTTCATTTGGAAAGTTGACATCTCTTCTGTGGTTAATGCTTGACAGTAACTCTCTCTCAGGAGAAATCCCTCAAGAGATTGGAAACTGCACGAGCCTTTTGTGGTTTAACGTGGCAAACAACAACCTCTCTGGCGGATTTCATCCTAAATTGACTAATATGGGTAGCAATCCTTTCCCAACCTTTGAAGTGAATAGGCAGAGCAATGACAGCATAATTATTGCTGCAACTGGGGAATGCATGGAATTGACGAGATGGATTCCTGTAAAGTTCCCTCCCTTCTTGTTTATATACGCAATTCTTACGAAAAAGAATTGTAGAAGCCTATGGCGTCATATTCTTGAAGGGGAAGGTCTCTTTCCTGGCTGCGCTGCTGGTCTCATGGCGCACACACTTGAAATACCAGCATATCTTCAGCTCAGTGGGAATAAGATATCAGGCGAGATACCTGCAAGCATCTCTCAGATGAAGAGGTTGAGTATGCTTCATTTGGGTTTTAACGAGTTTGAAGGGAGACTGCCTCCAGAGATAGGGAAGTTGCCTCTTTCTTTCCTCAACCTTACCCATAATAAATTTTCAGGCCAGCTTCCCCAAGAAGTCGGAAATCTCAAGTGCCTGCGGAATCTTGATCTGTCTTGGAACAATTTCTCAGGAACCATTCCCAAGAGCTTGAACGACTTGAATGAGATGAGTACATTCAACATCTCCTACAACCCTCTCATTTCTGGTGTGATACCTGTGTCGGGACAACTTTCAACGTTTGAGAAAGCATCTTTTCTCGGAAATCCGCTTCTGCAGTTTCCTACTTCTTTCGATAGATCAGGGAACAACACTAGCTCAGAGGAACCAGATAATGGGAGAAAAGGAGAAGAAGAAGATGATGAAGATACTATTGACATGTCCGTCTTCTATTGGAGTACATCTTCAACTTATGTGGCTGCACTGGTAGGCATTGCTGCACTTATGTACTTTGATTGTCCTTTGCATCGGGCATGGTTCCGCCTCGTTAATGCTTTCATCGCCTCTGCGAAACGTATGTTGTCTTAAAAATCATATCAGCTCACCTTCTTGGATTCCTCCACATAGCAAAAAAAAGATCATGAGTTCATAAGTATATGTAATGATTACATAGAGGTAAGTATGTTCAAGGAGATTTATCCTCCCTCAAAATATGATCCAGCATTAATTATCCATCAATTCTATGTATATATATATTTTTCAAAAATTTTGTGGGCTTGAAACGAATATTTTATATGGCTTGGCCAGGATCAGCCCTGATCGTAGTGGTCCATAATTCCCAACAACGAGACGGGCTGCAACAACGAGACGGACTATGCAGTAGCCGCTTCACTCCAACATCGAATTTGGAAACAAAGGAAGAACATGAACGGTCGTAGTAATAACCGACAAATAGCCATTGTCCAAACAAACAATTTGATCAACCATAAATAAATATCTTTATATATAAAGTTGACTTGTGTGATGCACACACGCCTCCACGACATCAAAAGAGAAGGGGGCTTTTTTTGACACGTGTCGGCTCGGGAGTGGATCGGTGTTTCTCACGCTCTCCCTTCTCTGCGACCGCGTCGCTTACGTCTGCGTGTTTGTCCCACCAAATAGGTTGGGCTTTTGTGTGATTAATATAGGCCCAAATATGATTAGGTTATTTTTCATCTTGGTCGTTCTTCTTCTTCCCTGCCTCTTCACAGAAAGTCGACAACGTAACGTCCCAAGAATCTTTGCTCTGATATTTATTCTGAGTTTTCCTTTCATTAATCCTTTCATTAATCCTCACTTATCTCTCGTCCTTTCACCTTCATTATTTTCAATCCTATAAATTGAGGATCATGACTTCGCTCTAGCAAACAATCCATTCCTTGGAACACAGCCTACAAAAATGTTGACTTCCCATCTCTTGCTTATTAAACTTTGGTGTTGCTATATTTTAAGAAAAAGATTTGTTACAGCGGTGCCTGTTAATTTATCGTAAGTGGACATGCTTATCTGTGTAGATGTTACAGATTTTGACCTCTACAAATACTGGACATTTTTTTTCCTACCCTGCTTGCTTTTACTTCATTGATGCTTATCTTTCTCCTGTGATATGTGTGGTTCCTAATGTTTTTCCTGCATTTTTTTAAATTTGTCGTACAGAGGCAATATTAGCTTTGTTCAGACTTCAGACAACAAATTACTTAGAAAGCTCATAAAACCTTCTCTTCCACAATCCAATGACAAAACCAAAGCTCTCCAAATAACCCCTGAAATCCATTCATGGCATCAACCCAAAGAACCTTGCCATTGCTTCCAGAAGATTCTTTGGCATTCCTACAAGCCAAAGAACCTTGCCATTGCTTCCAGAAGATTCTTTGGCACTAACCCAAATCTAGCGAGCTAGGCCAAGATGGCTACAGCTACACAAGTTGTGCAAATCCCTAAACGCAACATGACCCATGAAACCAAGCTTAACTACGACTTAAAAACCCGTTTGTGATATGCAGGTCAACTTATATCCCGATCTGCATAGGACAAAAGGATGTGTCATGTCCTTCACCGCCCGGTTTCTACCAACCCAGGAAGAAAGCGTATGTTCTGTATGTGATATTGCAGTCATTGGCGTAGACGCATCTGGTCTGCTCGCTTCGCTCTCCGTTTCAAGTCCGGTGATCAATTCAGATTGGTAACTTTGAGAGTCTTATGTGGTTTTCTACCTCTGTGGATGAGGTTAAGTAAAAGTGACTTTAAATAAGGAAAAATATTGTTTTGACAAAGTTATACATATTCTGCAATTTGTAAATTGTGAATGATGTAGCTAGGACTATAATCTACCACCTTAACTAGAACTATTAACTCTATTATTTATTTTGAAAATAAAAACAGAGTTTTGAAATGAAATCATTACAGCAGAGTAGAGGAATGAGCATACATATAAATAACTGTATACACACTTGGTATTGCATAAATTAAATATACAAACATCTTTTATAAAGCGTAACTTATATAGATCATAGATATAAGAGTAATACATAACTACGGTAGACAGAGACCCAAAAGCTTGCCTAAAAGAAACATAATCCCCACAAAATTTTGAAAAAACAAATAAAAACATAGAGGGCCATCAGTGTGATGTAATACTTGACTTATAGACGGCTAAATGTTTACTTAAGATTTGGTTTATTTATTTTTGTAACATTTTTTAATTGACCGCTAAAATCAGTTACAATCAAACCCAATTAATTATAATGTTTTAAAAGACATTTTAAAATGGAAAAGATTGTAGACTTGGGACGTTTCCGGTTTTGGTTCTCAATTCGTTCATGTAACAAAGTTATGAACCGGCTAATATCCAAGATAATTAAGATCCCGTTTGGTTTCATTTTTTTTGGTTAGTTCAGGTTAAAAAGTCGCAAATTTTGAGTTTTCAGATTAAGTATTAGATTTTCAGGATTTCAGATAAAATTTTAGATAATTCAGATAATTTTAAATTTTTGGATAAATTAAAATTATTCTGGTAACTCGGATATTTCAGATTATAAATAGTATTTTTGAATTATTTGATTATTTTAAAACTAAATATAGTTGATATTAATTTATAAGTTTATATATTATATTTTGGAAATTTGGCACCGTACGATTCCAGTTCCTTGGTTCTTGGATAATTGGTAAAATCCAAACCCAAAATGAACTTTTTTTTTGTTTGGTTATGTTTTTTGGTTTTGAATAAATGTGCACGTACCTACTCATGATATATGTTCGTTTAATTGGTTTTGTATTTGATTTCCGCTATGAACCAATTATATTCTAATCATGTTTAACATATTAATATAGATGCTACATAATATCCATTGAAAAACCTAAATATCGAATTTATATAAGAATTAAGATTCTAATAATATAACTATTTTAATAATAGAGAAACCGGCGCGTAGCGCCGGAAAACCCCTAGTATTCAATAAACAAAAGACGTGAAAGCCACCAAGGGAAACATGGGTGGATATATAATCAATGGAGACGCTTTCTTTTGTTGTCAATAAGTCACTTCACAATTGTTTTAAAATGTTTAACAATGCAAAATGATTCTCTCTCTTTCCAAACATATGTATTTTGACAAAAAATTGTTTCGCGATTTTTAGATTTTCAATGCAGATTTAATAAATTAAAAAGAATAAATTGGTAATTTGAGATTTTTTGATTAAAACTATTGGTTTAAAAATTATAAAAAAGTTTTCTACACGCAAATCAAGATATTTATTGATATACAGTAATCATTTCTTAATATGTGTGAAAAGTCTATAAATATCTAAACATTATGGAATGGAGAGAGGAGAGGTAAGGTGTACTATCTCCGTTCCACAAAGATTGTGGTTTTGAGCTTTTTTTTTTTTACAAAGTTTGAAGTTTTGTGTTTTCAATACAATTTTATAGTTTATTTACCCACTTTGTCAATATTAACTAAGAGAGTTACTACATGTAATAATTATTTTTTTAAAGAAAATTATTAACCATACTATGTTTATTTTCAGAAATGTTTTTCTTAAAGTGTGTGAAAACTTCAAAAATACAATATTAGTAACCTGTGAGTAGTAAGGGGAGGAGCCAAATAAGATGAGAGAGGCTATTGGCAAAGGTTCTTGCTTGGGACTTGGGAGCTTCCTGATCCCAAATCTGCTTTGAATAACAATCTTTTTTATTTTTCTTTTCATTTTTTATAATTAATTTATTTTCATTTCCTCTGGCTCTGGCTTTCCCTCTCTTTCGACTTTTTTTTCTCTCTCCAGGTGCTCATTGATTGATTCACCTGAAATTATCAGTTTCGTTGAACGGCATTTTGAGGCTGATTGTCTTGTTTCTCTGGCTCAAAGTATAAGGAAATTCAAAAATTGTGGATCGCGTCCTTGCTGAGAGATAGCAGCGGTGCGATTATTATGTAGCTGATTTTGTTATCTTCTAATCCTTACCATATCGCTCTTTGGATCGATTATTTGTGAAATGATCATCACTCATTACGTATTCTTGTGGATGATGTTTTTTTGAGTATTCTTGTTTTTTTTTCTTGTTTCTGGAAAAAGTCAAAATCTGCGTCTAGTGTGATGATGATCGTTTTCTGATATAAATTCAGAAACTGAAAGAGGAGATCGAATCATTTGAGATGGCTAATCAAGGTGGTTCGTCAAGGAAAAGTCTATCCTTCTCTGGTCAGTCATTTCAAGGGAAGAAGAAACCTTCTGAAAACAATGAAGGAGGAAGCTCTGACCTCCCACGGAGATCTCTCACATCTTCTCGTTCTTCCATGTAATCACCCCCTCAAGCCAACTTATCATTTAATGTTTCGTCATATGACACATTGTTATAAATGTTAAATTTCATTACTGAATCTTAAGACTCGTGTTAGCTAAGGCTTCTTAGTTTTTTTTTTTGGCTCGTTTTTTATTCTTTTTGTTTTGTTTTGTTTTGTACATGTCGTTGTTAGAAGCTTGAGTGGAGAAAGGAGTGGAGAGAGAACTGTAAAGCGACTTAGGTTGTGTAAGGCACTTACCGTACCCGATAGCACAACTTTACATGAAGCATGTCGGAGGATGGCTGCACGTCGTGTTGATGCCTTACTGCTCACTAATTCTAATGCCTTACTTTGTGGGATCCTTACGGACAGGGTATACATTTTACTACCATTTTCGCTTCAAAATATTGTCTGTTTTTTTTTTGCTTGAATTGATCCGTTCCTCTCTATTGGTTAAAGGACATAGCAACAAGAGTTATTGCTAAAGAACTCAACCTTGAAGAAACTCCTGTTTCTAAAGTTATGACCAAGAACCCCGTCTTTGTTTTGTCTAACACGATCGCTGTTGAAGCTCTTCAGAAGATGGTGCAAGGTTCTTAAATTCTTAATAAGAAACCACACATTTTTCATTTCTTTTGATCTCTCATTGTTTATTTGTTTTATATAAATTCTTGAAATTTGAAACTGTAGGCAAGTTTAGACATCTGCCAGTGGTAGAGAATGGAGAAGTTATTGCACTTCTTGATATAGCAAAGTGTTTATACGATGCAATTGCTCGTATGGAAAGATCAGTTGAGAAGGGTAAGGCCATCGCTGCAGCTGTTGAAGGTGTTGAAAAGAATTGGGGGACATCTATCGCTGGTATATATGTTACAAATATTGTCTCAAACAGATTTCGATTCTCTGCTGGCTTGAAAATTGTCTGGCTTGTGTTTAAATAGAAATGACTGTCGCTGATGGTGTTTTGTTGAAATACAGGTCCAAACACTTTTATGGAAACACTTAGAGAACGAATATTCAAGCCTTTGCTTTCGACTATAATTCCAGATGATACAAAGTGGGTATATCTCCTTTAACTCTATATTATCATATTTCATATCATTTTGATCTGAATACTTGTTTCTGTTTTTGTTCAAAAAAAAAAAAAAAAATACTTGTTTCTATTAAAAGTAACGCAAAGCTTTAACGAGTAAAGTTGGGAATGAAAACGTACAGAGTTTTAAAGGTTGGATTGGAAGAGACGGTGTTAGCAGTAACTATGAAGATGGTGGAATATGAGTCTAGCTCAGCCATGGTGATGGCTGAGAACAAATTAGTAGGGATTCTCACGTAAGTCTCTCATGGTTGGCTTTTATTTCTATTTATCTGGAGAATATATGCTTGGTTTTAGTTTCTCTGGTTACGAAAATATGTCCCTGGATAAACTAAAACATCATATTCCAACTTTTGTAATGGAGCTTTTATCTTGGTTTCTAATTGTTTTTGTTAGTTCAAAGGACATCTTAATGCGGGTGATTGCCCAAAATCTTCCTCCAGAGACAACTGCTGTGGAGAAGGTAATTTTTCTCCATTAGTAACTGGGTTTGTGGTAGCTTTTTCAGTTGTTACTACATTAGAATATGTGAGGAGTTATTATTTCAGTTCTTCCTGAAATCAATGTTCTTTTCTAGTGTTAGTTGCTTATTTCCTACCATTATTCTATAGGTTATGACACAAAATCCAGAGTCTGCAACAGTTGATATGGCAATTGTTGACGCTTTGCATATCATGCATAATGGAAAATTTCTTCATCTTCCTGTATTAGATAAAGGTAGCAAAATCTTCCAAAAACTGACTATGATCAATCTTAAGTATGTGAAGCATCATAATTTCAACATTTGGGTCTAATGTTAATGCTTTCACATAGATGGAGATGTTGTCGCTGTGATTGATGTAATCCACATAACTCATGCTGCTGTTACCACGGTACATTTTTTTTTTTTCTCTTTTAAATAAAGTTGGCAAATAGAATCTTAGAGTAGAACGATACGTAAGAAGAGCAAAATTTGTTTAATTGTGTTTTGGTTAAGCTCTCACATCTTTTTTGGACAGGCTGGAAGTACAGCTGGAATAAATAATGAGACAGCAAACTCAATGATGCAAAACTTTTGGGATGCCGCTATGGCTTTGTCTCCTAACGAAGATGGAGATGAAACAACGAGGAGGTTCTTACTTATTTTCGTTAAAATCATTTAGCTTTTGACCACTAGCTAGGTCCCTCAAACTGTTGGTGTTGGATGATCATTAATTTTGCAGTGAAGACGAATCATCAATTAAACTACCTTCGGAGATAGAAGGAACAAAGTCATTCTCATATCCCAACACATTTACTTTCAAACTACAAGATAAAAAGGGACGAATGCATAGGTTTATGTGTGGTACGTTTAATCATAACACCATTTGTACTTATGCACAGACACTTCATAACTGTTTTTAAACCATAATGATAGAGACACATAGTTTGGCAACTCTGATAACTGCAATACTACAACGGATGGGGGATGACATTGAGCCTGACAACTTGCCTCAGATAATGGTTTGTATTTGTTTGAAAGCTTTAGAAATAAAAAGAGGAAATTTTTTTTTTCTGGACATGTTCTTATTTTGTGCAGTATGAAGATGAAGACAATGACAAAGTCATTTTGGCATCAGATAGTGATCTTGTAGCTGCCGTAGAGCACGCTAAATCAATAGACTGGAAGGTAACTAAAAAAAAAAAATACTTACATCATTCATTTTGTCAGTCAATCTTGTTTTGGTTTGGGTTCTAGAAATATGGTAGCCAAAGTACAAAACCCTAATCCATACTTGGATCGGTTTAAAGAACCGTTATGGTACTTTCCTTGACTTTGGTTTCGATTCAAATAGTAAAATCATTTTAAATTTAAGGTATATATATGCTCTGATGCTTAAATTGGTTTTTGAGGTAAAGAAAATGTATTTTGAAATTGGTGCAGGGTTTGAAATTGCACTTGGACTACGTGGAAGCGAGAGGGCATAGGAGAGGTGTAAGCACAGAGGATATGGAATACGATAAATCAAAATCATGGGCAGTCGCTTACAAGACAGTTGCAGCCGGGGCAGCTCTTGCCGCTGGACTGGGGGTTTTGGTATACCTTAAGCGCCATTCAAATTAACTGATTCATTTTTTTGGCGAGGTACAAAGGTGGATGCTTTTGCCAACCAATGTTTGCGCATATGACTGGGAAAAGTATTAACCATTCTCATTTATTCGTGTGCTTTTCTTTTATCTTGTTACTCATTCTATTTAATTTTTTGTTTTTTAACCTTACACATTTTTTTGTATATAAATAAGTAAACTTATATTGGATGATTTGAGTGACGTTCAGAAGTTCAATGAATTTTTATCTTGCTTGATTGTTATGTGGAGAACCATATCAGATAAGGGACCACACATTTTCTCTTCTTGTCTCTACTCAGTCACGGGTTTGTCTGATCAATGCACAAGATGCTCGGTTCCATAATCAATCCGGAATAGTTTGATAGTACTATCCATCACCTCTGATCTGTCGTGGAGACTCTCTTTTGCTTTGTCTTGCTCTGCAGTCAGGGATATAATAAAAAAAAAAGAAATTAAAAAATGGCCGTAGAAAGCTTTATTTATAAAGCAAAAAATTAGTGTTTAAGAAAACTATATAAGAAAAACTACAACAAATAAATTTACAGATTAAATTCTACAGCCAAAAACATAAAATTGTAACACTTACCAATCATCCCAAAAAAATAGGTTCAGAATGGTTGTGATAAACAACGGCTGAACTCAATAAATCACAAACTATAACATAAATCATCTTTACATTTGATGCATCATTTAGATGCAACATCTAAATACGACATCTGAATGTTGTGTCCAAACGTTGTTTAACTTTGTAGTTAGTATTTGCATCTAGATACAATATCTAAAGGTTAAGTTGTTTGTTTTCTATTTTGTAATAACATATGAATAATAATAACTAAAAAGACTAAAAATGCATGATTTCTATTATTAATAATGACCTAATTATAATATTCAAAAAATATTTTTAAAATATTTTTGCAAAAAAAAGTACAATTTTTTCGATTGCGGTAGAAAACTTGATTTTGCAGTTTTGAAGAAAATTCCGATTTTGCCATTTTGACAAAAAAAATCTGATTTTGAGGTTTTGACGGAAATCATGATTTTACCATTTTGAAAAAAATTACGATTTTGCAATTTTGACGGAAATCATGATTTGTCATTTGACAAAAAAAAATCTGATTTTGCGAATTTGATGGAAAACTGATTTTGTTGTTTTGGCGATGAATATCAATTATAAAGTTTTGCAAAAAAAATCAATTTTACAGTTCTAGCAGAAAATTCTGACGAGAAAAAATAATTTTGCAATTTGACAAGAAAACTTAATTTGCAATTTTGAAGGGAAAAATCAATTATGTTGTTTTGGCGAAAAACTTGGTTATGTGGTTTTCGGAAAACTCTATTTGTTATTTTGCGGTTTTGGCGAGAAAACTCGCTTTTACAAGTTTGGCGGAAAACTCAATTTTATGATTTGGACGAGAAAATTTGATTTTGCGGTTTTGAATGGAAAGCTCAAATTTACGATTTTGCGGGAATGCTTGATTTTGTGGTTTTTGGCAGGGAAACACAACTTTGTTGTGTCGGCGGAAAAATAAGATTTTATGGTTTAGGTGAAAATTTTGTTTTTGCGGTTTTAACGATAAAACCCAATTTTCGGTTTTGGTGGAAAACAAAATTTTGCGATTTTGGTGGAAAAACACAATTTTGTTGTTTTGACGGAAACACACAATTTTACGGTTTTGAAAAAAAAAATTGTGATTTTAGCAAAAGACCTAATTTTGTTCAATTTACTGGAAAACTTGATTGAAAACTCGATTTTGCTAAATTTCTGAAAGAACTTGATTTTACGGTATTGACACAAAAACTAAAACAGAGAAAAAAAGAGACTAAATCTAAAAATTCAAAATCTCAACATATTTTTTTGGTGTAGAAAAATGGTTTTATCTTTTTACCGGAAAACCAAGCATCATAAATAATATGTACCAACGCAGATTGAACCTAAGCAGCGGAACGCTACTAGCAATCTTTTTATCATTGGCCAAGGCGAAATCTGAACACATTGGAATGTATTATCCACAAAAACGGAAAGGAATACATCGACAGATTTTAGATAGTATACAGAGTGGGCTTGGTTTTGTTTTGTTAATTCAATTTCATTACCTTATTTTAAAATTTCTGTCCATATTTGGAGTGACATTTTCTATTTGATTTGGTAAGAGTTGGAGCTTTGGATATTTGCGCACTCTATTTAAAATATAAAAGTTCATTCCAAATGATTAAATTCCTTAGCCGTAAAAATATCAAGCCCCATTGACTATGGCTTTGTGGCGTCACAAACTGGAGACTCTAACCAACGACCGATGGCTAGTGTTCGTGTGTGCCATGTGGATCCAGTCCGTCGCCGGCGTCGGTTATTTATTCGGTGGCTCAATGTCCCCGGCGATCAAGACTTCCCTCGGTTACAACCAGAAACAGATCGGTCTTCTCGGCGTCGCTAAGAACCTCGGCGACGCTATCGGATTCGTCTCCGGTGCTTTATCGGACGTATCACCGTCTTGGACGGTTCTGCTCGTCGGTGCTGCTCAGAATTTCGTCGGCTACGGTGTTGTCTGGCTCGTCGTCACCGGTCAATTGCCTAATCTTCCTCTTTGGATTGTGAGATGAATTTTTCAGTTCGTATTTTGTATACATGATCTCTTTTTATTACATGATGTATAACTAACATCCGAACAAGACTCCTGTTTTTTTTTTTTTTTTAATTTTTAATTTTTAATTTTTTTATGCTTTTTTTTTAAACGTTTTGTTACATAAGTTTTGTTAATGCAGTTGTTTGTAGCTATCTTCGTGGGAACGAATGGAGAAACCTACTACAACACAGCATCCTTAGTCTCGTGCATTCATAACTTCCCAGAGAGCCGTGGTCCTGTTGTTGGAATCTTGAAAGGTTTCTCTGGCTTGAGCGGAGCAATCTTGACTCAGGTTTACTTGATGTTCAACCCCTCTCACGACTCTTCTGTTATCCTCATGGTTGCTCTTGGACCGCCACTGGTCGTTCTCGCTCTACTATTCGTTGTTAGACCCGTGGAGAGAAGTTGCAGAGCGAGCTCGCGGTCCGATGATTTACGTTTCCTGGCTATTTACGGGTTCTGTGTTGTCCTCGCAGTGTATCTATTAGGAGTGTTGGTACTTCGGAGTCTCGTGGATATAACTCAAACGGTTACCACAGCCTCAGGAGCTATTCTTGTCGTTTTGATGGTTGCTCCGGTTCTTGTCCCTTTTGCATCGGTTTTCCTCTCAGGTATTAATAACGCCGCCTTGGTGAAGACCGAAGAAGGAACCTCTAGTGTGGACCCGAATGAGGTTAAAACTTTGATTGAGAGGAGTGACATATCGCCGGGAAAGAGAAGAGCCCCGTGTATAGGAGAAGATTTCACATTGTTACAGGCTTTGGGACAATTTGACTTCTGGCTTATATTTATGTCTCTGGTTCTAGGTGTAGGTTCGGGGATAACGGTTATAGACAATCTTGGTCAGATCTGTTATTCCCTTGGCTATAGCAACGCCAAAGTATTCGTCTCACTAATCAGCATCTCCAATTTTCTTGGTCGTGTTGCTGGTGGCTACTTCTCTGAGCTAATCATAAGGTGCAATTTCACTTTTGACATTCATACATAAACGTTTATAGTCATTGTTTTTTTTTTTAAACTGAAAATAATCATCACTTTCTTCGTCTTTACTAGGAAACTCTCACTTCCGAGAACAATGGCAATGTCTGCGGTTCAGGCGATAATGTCATTAGGGCTCATCTACTATGCCATAGACTGGCCTGGGAAGATCTATGTAGTCACCATTGTAATAGGAATGGGTTATGGTGCTCATTGGGCAATCGCTCCTGCTTCAGTCTCTGACATTTTTGGACTAAAATGCTTTGGTTCTCTCTACAATTTCCAGATTACAGCATTGCCTATTGGGTCGTTTGTGTTCTCAGGTGTGATTGCAAGTAACATATATGACTACTACGCCAGGAAGCAAGCCGGGACCTCCACAGAGACTGAGTCACTCACTTGCACAGGATCAGTGTGTTATTCGGTTACGTGTGGTCTCATGTCCGTGGTGTGTTTAATGGCTATGCTGCTGAGTCTGAGTGTTGTTTATAGGACAAGGACGTTTTACTTGAGGCTTCATCGAGTGTCCAAGACTTGAAGATAATGTGGACAGTGGACCTTTTTAACGTGCCAAAGGTTGTTCTCTTGGCCTTTTGTAAGAAATATGTTAGCAATTCTACAATTTGGTTTAAATTCGACAAAATCTTACTAGAGTTCATTTGTAATGTTAAAAGATTACCCTAAAGAGTTAGTAATGTACACGTTTTATTTTTTTCTACAGTCTAGAGCATCTCGAAAAGACATTCTATAAATTTAAATATGATGTTTTTGCTCTAAAAAAAACTTGAAAACAATTTTAAATAGTAAAACTTCATATTTTGATCTTTATGTGTATAATTAAATATTTTTTGTTTATCGTTTTAATTCTTTAAAATTTTATATCTGATAAATATTTCAAATTTATTTTTATAAATTAAAATGTAACACATAAAATTAAATAAAAACTATAAAATAAGATTTAAAATATCTTAAATGCACTAGTTGATCATATATGAGAACATTACAGAAATAATAGTGTAATGTGATATTTTGCTTGTAGCTTAATATATTAACTATGTTAAAATATGCGTCTTGTGAAGAAAAACCTTGTATATATATATATTATTTTAAGTATTATTATTTATTTTATGTTATACTATAAAAATAATAAATATTTATTGAAAAGTTGATAAATCAGTAACTATTACATACAGTAAAATATTCACTCTTGTTTATTACAGCCATTTTATGGTAAATAATTCAAAATCGATTAATCTATCTATTTTATATGGGGAAATTGTCAAAAATACAGCATTCATAATATCACTTTTCATGTTTACAATAATCATTTTTACCAATACTTTTAATAAATGGTAAAAAACATGTATAACCTTAAGCTTAACTAATCTATATTAGATGAGATAACTATCTGCGTATAGTTAAGATATTATTCTCCTATATTCCTGTTAGATATGAGAGTATATCCTGTGATTTCTCAACAACTTTATACTATATATTGTGAAGAGTATACAACATACATTTCAAGTGAAACATATTCACTTTCATGGTATCAGGGGGCTCTCGATTCTGAACCTTCTCTTAACGCAACTCTCTGCGTCTCTTTTCTAAATCTCCTCTCTTTCTATCTTCTTCTTTTCCATTTCTCCGAAATCCAATGGCTGCTCCTACTCTTCCACATGAACGAGCCTACGGGGTAACCAATATCAAATCCCACATTCCCTTTAGCCTGGATATTGATGATGGCAATTATGATGCATGGAGGGAGCTATTCCTCACTCATTGTCAGAGCTTTGACTCTCTGTACATCTCGATGGAACCCTCTTACCCGCGAATGACAATGACGACGCCTGGAAGAAGCGAGATGTTCTGGTCAAGCTCTGGCTCTATGGGATTCTAATGAAGGATCTCTTCAAGAGCACATTCAAAACTGGAGGAACATCGAGGGAGATATGAATCCGACTGGAAAACTTCTCCCGCAACAACAAAGAGGCATGGCCCATTCAGTTAGACCACAAACTCCGCACAAAAGAGATTGGTGATCTCACAATCCATTCTTACTGTCAAGAACTCAAATCGATCGCCGATCTCCTTGCTAATGTCGACGCATCAGTAACTGAGCGAACGCTGGCTACGGAACCTTTTTCTCGAAATGAGAATACCGCTAAAACAAGCAACTGTTGTATATTGTGACAATGTGAGTGTTGTCTACCCCTCTACCAATCCTGTTCAGCACCAACGAACCTAGCACTTAGCAATAGACATCCACTTTGTGCGTGAGAAAGTTCGTATGGGAGAGGTGCGAGTCTTTCACATTCCGTCGACACTACAGCACAGACATCTTCACCAAAGGTCTTGCTTCTTCCTTGTTCACAAGCTTCATGTCCAGTCTTGGCGTCGAAGAACCAACGCTCCAACTGCGGGAGGGTATTAGATGAGATAACTTTCTGCGTATAGTTAGGATATTATTCTCTTGTATTCCTGTTAGATATCCTGTGATCTCTCAAAAACTTTGTACTATATATTGTGAAGAGTATACAACGTACATTTCAAGGGAAACATATTCACTTTCAATCTAGATTTAGGGTTTAGAGTTGAAAGGTGGAGCTGGGATTTTTGGAATGTGAAATTAAGTATTCTAATAAATATATAAATAAATACTTAAAAATATAAAAAATAGTTTCAAACATAATTTTTGATTTTCAAAAATAAATTTTGAAAAAAAAAACAAAATTTAGAAAAAGTTCAAATCAGAAAAAGTATAAATCGAAAACATAAAAAATGTTTTTTTATTTTGATTTAAATAATTATTTATTATATATAGAGAGAACAAGGGTATAAAAGTTTTTTGCCACTTAACGAAGCAGATATTTTTGAAAAATTTCTTTTAGTGCTGATAAAGATGAATAATGATACCATGAAAGTGATAAACAAAAAAATTCCTATTTTAAATGGTATATAAATAAATTTAAATGATATTAATTTAGAAATATAGTATACTTTTAATATGACTAACTATTAAATGAGGTTTCATACTCATATCGTATGAGTCAGGTGGTTTTATGATATTTGTAGGGAAAATTACCAAAAATGAGATTTTAAATGAATCCTACCAAAACAAAACAAAAAACACATTTTCTTGCCAAAACCACAAAACGCATTTTCCCACCAAAACCACAAAAATGCATTTCGCGCCAAAATCGCAAAACCATATTTTTCTGCCAAAATTACAAAAACGCATTTTTCCGCCAAAACCGTGAAACATATTTTCCGCCAAAACCGCAAAACACATTTTACCCTCATCACAAAAACGCATTTACGTCAAAACCGTAAAAATATATTTTCCAGGAATTTCATTTTCCGGCAAAAAAATGGCAAACGCATTTTCCACCTAAACTGTAAAACGTATTTTCTCGCCAAACCATAAAATTCATTTTCCCACCAAGCCGTAAAAATGCATATTTCTAGCCAAAATTTAAAATCATAAAACACATTTTTCTGCCAAAACCATAAAAACATATTTTTCCGCCAAAACCGTGAAAACATTTTTCTGCCAAATCAACCAAAATGCATTTTCTCTCAAAATCGTGAAATCATTTTCTTACCAAAACCGTAATAACATACTTTCTTGCCGAAAAAAATATATAAGTAATTTGTTTACTAAAATCATCTACATTAAATTGAAATGAGAAAAATAGAAATGAGCAAACGAACATAAATTTTATTAAATGATACATCTAGATGAACTGAGAAATGAACAGTCTCGAACAATATTCAGATGGATCATTTGGAAAGATCATTTAGACGGAGATGAGAGATGTACAAACAAACAGGCATCTGCTAAGTAGTTCAAATCTTCTTCTTTTTTTGGGGTCAAACTAGAGTTGAAATCTAATATTAAGAAATTTCCCTAAGATGACAAAAATTCTTCGACCTACTGTATATTTTTACACACTGAAGGAAGACTGTAGAAGGAAATGCAAAGAAGAGGTTGAAACAAACGGTGCTTCCAATCGCAAAGCCATGGGAGCATATCGACCATGTTATTATGAACCTTCCAGCTTCTGCCTTGCAGTTTCTCGGTATTCTACCAATGCTTCTAACTTTTTTTTTTCTTTTCCAATTTTGTGATTATAGTCTTGTGTTCTTTCAAGGCATTCACGTAAGTATGCAGTCCATCCATTGTTACATGTTGATTATGTTTTAGTGTGAGAAGAGAGTTTATCAATTCCAATGTGACATCAGCAAATTAATTAGGAGTAGGATCATTAAAAACAGGAGATGCATCATGCATTAAGGCTTTGTTTGACTAGCAGAGATCTGGTAGCATTTTTCTGCATGCCTCGGTATCTAAACTACAACTTTTTGTGATATGGTTTAAGGAAGCTGAAAGTGCTTTGAAGTTTTTCTGCATGCCTCGGTATCCTCTTGCTGGTCTCTTTACAAGATGGATTTAGCTGGAAACATCATTGCAGGTGGTGTTCCTGAGGAACTAGCAAAGCTTCCACATCTGAAAGTCTTGGATTTATCAGACAACAACTTGGCTGGTTCCATCCCTTCTGACAAAGTGTTTAGATCAATGGGGAAAGAGGCATATGAAGGGAATGCAAACTTGTGTGGACTTCCTTTGACTGCTTACAGCTCGAGGAAGCTTGTGTCTGTTCTGGTAGGGCTTGTCTAGTTTCCTTTGTAATAATAGTAGCTGGAACCTTGGGGTTGTACTATGTTCGTCATAGAAGTTCAGGGAGGTGGAAGATGGTGTCTTTCTCTGGTCTCCCTCATTTCACAGCAGATGATGTTTTTAGGAGCTTTGGTTCACCTGAAGAGCCTCCTCAAGTATCATCCTCTATGTGTAAAGCGGTTCTGCCAACAGGAATCACAGTTACAGTGAGGAAAATAGAGCTTCAAGGCAAGAAGAGAGGTGTTGTGTTGAAGGTTTTAACGCAGATGGGGAATGCAAGACATGTCAATCTTCTTAGGTTGCTTGGGTTTTGTTACAACAACCATCTTGTGTATGTGTTGTATGATAATAATAATCTGCATACCGGGACTCTGGCTGAGAAGATGAGGTACAAAGAAGAGAGATTGGGTTACTAAGAAGAGGATCATCAGTGGAGTTGCAAAGGGGCTTTGCTTCCTTAACCATGAATGTTACCCTGCAATTCCACATGGCGATGTGAAGTCTAGTAACGTTTTGTTTAATGATGATAATAACACGGAGCCTTGCTTGGGTGAGTTTGGGTTCAAGTACATGCTACATTTGAACAAAGGCTTGGTCTCTTCAGGTAACTAACCATGACGAAAATTCTTAGCATTAAGTATAGTAGTTTCTAACACTAAGCTCTCTAAAAATGCAGATCAGATGAACGATGTGATACGAGCAGAGCAGCAAAAGGACGTTTACAGCTTTGGAGAGCTTGTTTTGGAGATCTTATCAAATGGTAAGCTGAGGGATGCAGGTAGATTGGTACATAACAAGCCTAAGGATGTTCTTCTACGAGAAGTGTATGCAGAAAACGAAAATGGTTTTGAACAACAAGTTAAAAGAGTCGTTGAGGTTGCACTTCTATGCATATCAAGTAACCAGTGTGACCGTCCCTGTATGGAAGATGCATTCAGGTTTTTGTCTGAACCACATAGTAGTAGTAGGTTGCAGACAGTGTTGAACTACACATAGTTTTCCCTTCTATATAGTATTGTACTAAAACATTAGTTGTGTGACTTTTGTTCGAACCATATGTTATATGATGATGCTGTTCTTGTATTAGTGTGTTGCAACTTTTAAACCTGAGTTTGAATAGAAAATAATATTGTTCAAACAACTCTGCAACAAAGTAATTTAAAGTACTGAAGCAACTTATTAAAGACAGATCCAAACCTTAACCGACAACAAAAAAAAACATAACAAAACGTCTTAAAAGAGACCTCTAGATGAACACTCTCAACATCTCTAAGCGCGAACACCTCGGTTAAGACTCACCATACGAGTTGAGCCATCCATTTGCATACCACCTCTGTTTCCTGAGCCAGCTCTTGCTGCATATCCTCCACCTCGGTTCTGGCCCGACCAGTCTCTAGGCTGTCCTGGTCTTCCTCCATATCCAGATCTGTTGTTACCTTGTCTTCCTCCATATCCAGAATTCATGTTGTTGTCCTGCCATCTCCCACCACCTGATGCTGCTCCTGCATAGTCCTGATTGTTGTCCCTCCTCCTTGAGCTCAGATCAAGACCACCTCCACCGGTTCTTGCTTCCATTGCCCTTTCATTACTTTCAGCCAAAACCGAAAGTTTCTCGGTTAACTGGAAAGCCAACGACTGTAATCTGCTGTGTTGCACTTCATGGAAGACTATGCATCGTGTTGGCTGGTCCCAGCTTGCGTGAAGCTCTTCGTTGATCATCATCTTGCTCACAATGCTGTGAACCTGTGCTTCGGTGACATCAAACATCTTAGCCAGCTGTTCAAGGCTTAGGGACTCGTAGGAGCTCGAGTATGTGAATAGGTAAGTCCTTAGAGCTTCTTCTTTGATCCTAGCTTTGACCATTTCGAGGATGCTGTCACGGTTCTTGAGCATTCTCCAGACCTCAAGAGAGTTCAGAACCTCAAACGCGGTCTGGAAATCTCCTTTGGTCAGGGCTCTGGTGGCTGCCATGACGTGATCACGTACATTCTCAGGTGGTGCATTGAACGCTTGCCTCTCGCTGATCTCAAGCAGGCGACGGAAGTTCTTGCTGATCACTCTACGTCTGGCTTCAAGCGAGTTTGCTGCCATGTTTGGTACTTCAAGTAGCATAGCGCCGATGAGATGAACAGCCTCCAGAAGCTCGAGGTTTATGTGCATGTGGTATGGCATTTGTCTCCTCCTCTCCAACCTTTCCTGTTAAGTCAACATATGTATACATCACATATAAGTATACTGACCATAAGCATCCGTGTTGAAATAGATAAAACAGACTTGTATGAAAAGGAAACAAAATGTAGAGCCCTCAAATGCAGCAGAAATATAATATACACAAGAAGCTCAGGTTTGAATAGTTAATTCATACTCTAATCTGATTAGTCAGAACTAAATGAAGAAACAATTCATTAATCTGATTAGTCAGAACTATATGATGAAACAATTCATTTTCACTTTCTATTTGTATCAGAAGAGCTAATGACAGAATAAGAGTAATTACCTGTTCGGGTGTCTTCTCATGGTATCGACTTTGCGAGACACCTTGGGCAAGCAACTCCCTCACTCTTTGACCAGAGTACAGCTCCGAGAGGCAGCTATGGGATTCAGTGATCATTCCAACACGGAAAGCACAAAGGCCAAGCTGCGCCATGGTCCTGTTAAAGAGGATCTGTGTTGAGATGTCCATGTGCTGAATGTTGTCTTGGAGATGACTCATTAGCAACAAGTCTCTCGCAGTCCCAAAGTTGTCCATCAATGCATGGTGATAGATATCACATAACATTGCACGGGCTTTGGTCCTCTCATCTCCATTTCTGTAGATAAGGGACACGAGAATATCCATCATTGCTCGGCCGCTCTCTGGGAAGGTAGGCGTACGGGGAACAACCTCTGGAACAACAATGAATGAAGAAATAGGTCCACTTTCCTCCTCGGCATCCTCAGCTTCTTCCTCTTCTTCAACCAACTCAGCCAGCTTCCTCATAGCCTCATAAACTTCCTGGGGCTTGTAGTATATTGACTCAACTCGTCTCAGGGCTACCTTTGCAGCAGCTTTGAAATCACCCATCCGCTCAAAGTAGTCCTGGATGTTCTGAGCAAGGGCCAAGAACATGGGCTCATCCCTCAGTCTCTCAACATACTCACGGGTGTGAGGATCAATTGACTGCAAGCTCTTGAAAAACTCAGTGTCAATCCTCTCAATGAACGCAACCAAATTTCCCCAGACCCTGATTGTTCCATCATAATCTGCTGGCTTGGAAGTTTCATTCTCATCAGGCTCAATTGTATCATCCACAACAATGTTATTGTACTTGACAAGGATGTCCAGTATGGTGAGCATGTTGAGCACGCATTTCTTCCAGACCTTGATAGGCATGTGTCCGCTGAGACCTGGATTCACATCAAACTGTGCTGAGATAACGCTAAACAAGATTTCGAGCTTCTGAGCAGGAGTCTTGGCGATCTTGGTCAAGTGTGTAAGCTGATCAACAAGGTCAAAACGAGCAGTCCCCTTCCTCCCACGAGCAGCCATAATCTCTTTAAACTTCTGGTTGACCCAGTCCCAAGTGATCTCCTTAGGATCTTTACTAAGGAGCTTCTCCATCTGCTTATCTTTCTTGTTAAGCATAGTCTCCCAGCGAGTATCAGTAGTATCATCCACCTCCTCGTCAGTCACAGCCTCT
Organism: Brassica rapa; assembly: GCF_000309985.2. Lineage (NCBI taxonomy): Eukaryota > Viridiplantae > Streptophyta > Magnoliopsida > Brassicales > Brassicaceae > Brassica > Brassica rapa. The sequence goes on from NC_024796.2 coordinate 8,624,843, forward strand.
TTGCTATCATCGTCTTCCTCATCCTCGTCTTCCTCATCCTCATCATCCTCATCTTCCAGCTCATTCTCCTCCTCAACCTCCGGAGCCTCCCTGTACTTATTAATATCCTCCTCGTACAGCTTATTGTTCTTCTTGAGCTTCTGCCTCATAGCGTTCAAGGCCTTGGAGTTGCTAGGACTCATCTTCTTCTTGGCTTCCTTATTAGCCAAGGCCTCGTTCAAGAAATCCTCCAACATGACAAGCGTTTTGATGTACAAGGAAGGAGGCTTGACAGCCTCGGTGATCCTCATAACTTTCTCAAGCTGTTTGTTGACCTTGTCGAAATTCTCCTGGAGGCTGACCCAATCGTTGATCTTCATAGCGTTCTTCATCTGCTCAACGGTGTGCGTCATCTCCTCGAAACGCTTGTCTTTGGTTGGCTTGATGACACGTTTGGTATCAGTGTCGTCGTCGTCGTCGCTGTTATCTTGAAGGTAACGGTTGTTGATGTCGTTGTTCTGATCCTCCAGGATCTCTTCCTCGATATCACTCTCATCCTCGCTGTCACTACCACCCTGTGAACGAAAATAGCAACGAAATCGATTGAGAAACTGAATCTAACAAGAGAGCGGGAAACGAGAAGGGAACCTGAGCGAAAAAACGAGACATCTTCTTCTTCTTCTTTAGCAGGAGAGCTTAAACCTGAGAACACCATAACCAGAGGAGCGATACAACCAGATTACATACAAATAACTTCAGATTCGAACGACTCAGTACAGTTTTTAACACGAAGAAATCGAATCGATTTACATCAAAGTCGAACAGAGATGAAGAAGGAATGAGTACCTCAATGGAGACGAACGAAGGTAGAGATGCCTGATGAGAATCTCTGTGAAGAAGATAAGTGGTATTAGGGTTTTCTAGTCACGAATTAAACCGACGTAGTTCTTGGATGGAGCTAAACCGGTCGGCTTGGTATTTATGCGCAGTTAATAAACCGTAATTCTAATTGATATCTCAAACCGCCCGGTTTAATAATTACTTACTGCTTGTTGGATTATCTATGAAATTGTGGATTGCTTTGTACAATTAACATTTTTAATCACAAACGGTTTTGATTAGTCAATACAAATAAATTTTACAACGTTTCAGAAAATTTATACAAATGAATCTGCAAAACAATAGGACTCAAGTCTGAAACAAAACTCTTCCATGATCTTCAAACAACATTGGTTTCATAAGCTGTCTTTACATCAGTGGAAGATGCATTACTCTTCCGGAGCCGTACGTTGACAAGAATTGAATCAATCATGAATCATTCCAACGGATAGTAGCAGTGATCTTGACCTGCTAACTTGGATCCATGGCACCTAGATTGGTATCATGAGATAAACATACTCTCAAGTTCCTTCCAAAAAAAAAAGGTAAATGCAATAACAAAGTCAGAGACCATTTGAAGTAGCCAGAGAGGTAGTGGTCCATTTATTGTTTGTAATTATGACCATATGATCTCCACTATTTGATTCAAGCTTTGAAAAGGCAACAGGCACATCAATTTCATGGGAATAGTTCTAACTTCCTACGGATAAAGTGTCAACATTAAGATTCCTGCTAGAAATGGTTGAGACCAAACTGAGGCAGGTTGCGTTCATTCTCGAAAACAGTTTACGGTTATTGTCAACAAAGTTTGTGAAACCTGTATCACACATTTCAACAAGAGACTCATTGTCACGCTAAAGTGGCTCTCCTCCAAAACTGTTTTCATTTTCAATAGAGTTAGTCAATTATCATCACTTGTGTATCACATTTGAAAATATTCTAGATGATTAACCATAGAGTTTATATATTCAAATTAGTTTCACCAGAAAGGGGAGAGATAACAAATGAGGCTCACCTTTGAATGTTTCCCGAATAACCTATAACAGATAAACACACACATATGTCAAAGCCTCACTCGTAAGTGATAAAATAGGTTTTGGCAACAACCGCCACTGAATACTAAAGCTTTCACAATTAGTGTCCCATATAATAAAATCTGAAATGAAATCATCATTGCAGTAACAAAAGGTAGGACACACAGAAAGATGGTCTCACCTTGCCAATGATCAAAGGGATTAACAGAGTAACTATAAGACTTCTGAATAGTTGGTCAGTTGGAAACGAGACCCCTACTCCTCCGGCTATGTATCTTGATACCCAAAATGGAATCTGATAAAATGGGTCAAGCTAACCATGTTAGCATCAGTGACTTAAATCATAATGCAAGACCTTATGCTATTTTGAAACAATTGCCTAGCAATCGTTGAATAGACCAGGAAGCAAACTGACTAGAACTATAATTGATTCAGAATGATCAATTCCTAGTTTCAAAGGGGTAACAGATAAGTATGTACTTACAGTTAAAATGCCTAACAAGTTGGATGCCACAGTGACCGCCAGAGCAAGAGCAGAGTTTCCCCCAGCAAGCTGAATTGGAATTGTGGTAAGTTAATGGAGAACGCAGAAAAAAACAACAATTGTGCACAAAATATTGAATTGGAAATATATATATCAAACTGAGTACGTGAGTGAGGGCAACACAGTGGTTGGCATACAGCAAAATATACCTAGCCCTGTAAACAGGTATAAGGATATAGTTAAGTTTCAGAGTCCTCAAATCTCTGCATCAATTAAGTGATGAACTGAAGAATAATGTATCAAGAGAAGACTACAGAGCACTAACTAATCAAGTTGCATTTATATTATGCAACTAGTATGCTTTTCCTGTCCATCAAGATCTAAACAAGACATCAATGTGGATGCTGTTGGATACAAAATCACAAAGGAAATGAGATTTGTTCTTTGGTCAACCAGTATAACACATACTAGAGATTGATCCGCGCACCCGCGCGGGTATTGGTTTGTACATTTTTATACATCGATATTTATTTTTCATAATTATTGTTATATATTTTAGATGTATCATAATATAACTAATGATATTCAAAAGACATTGACTAAATCAGGTAATATGGCTATTTTGTTACAAATATCCGAATCCGTTTTAGATAACATTGGTTACTTAGATATTTTTAGATTCCTATACATCAGAACTGAATTCATCCAGATCTAGACTAGAATGACCCAACTCAAAATCCACACATAAATTTATAATATTTAAGCGGGACCTTGTTTCAGAACTAAAAAAAATGATACCCGGAGGAACATCATGTACATAAACGGATAGATAATGTTCAATTATAACTGATTTTATAAACTAATTAAAAAAATCTATTTTTATGTGTTTGGGTAAAATAAGTGAAATAGAAAGAGTTTTTTGTTAAGTAAAATAATTATATGAAGTGAAATTAAGTGGCAATAAATTTAGCGCATTTTTATTATTTTGATTTAAGTTATTATTTTATCTACAAAAACATATCTTTGAATTATGTTTTTGGCTACGTAATTTTCCACCGATTGAAACTCAAATAAAAATGTTCTAATAAAACAAACTAAATCAAACGTTTAATCATATGCAAAACTAGTGATGGCATTTGGGCTCTCCCGCGTCCAATTGTCCCGCCCCGCTGCGGTTTTGTTTTCAATCGGGTCTTTGCGGGTCGTACCGCGGCGGGATGCGGTCCCTAAACCATATGACCAATCCCGACCCGCACTATAGGAGCGGGTATGCGGGTCGTCCCGCGGGCCAGCAATGTTCATCAACCTGGACATGTCACCTGCATGAAAAAGAGACGAACATTAGTCATACTATTAAACATAATGATGCTCAGACGCTCTTAGAACTGATCCTAAAGTTATTACTCATGACTGAAGATTAGAATTAATTTAAGTAATGTAAATGAACACCAAAACAATATCCAACTAATGTAATGTGGCCTCGGTAAAAACCTTATCGGGAAAACCCATTGGGACAAAACCCGACAAGGGAAAAAGAGCGCCACGAAATCCATAATATAAATAAAATAAAAACACCAGAGCAAAATAAAAATCAAGTTTCTTCTTCTTCAACTTCATCATCAGACCATGGTACTGTCTCTTCTTCACCAACTATTTCACCTTCTGAAATATTAAAAAAAAATCGAAGTTAATTAGATTTAAAGAACATGGCACCCTAAAATATATAATAATGTAAATAATTTACCATGTTCATAAGCTTCGAATCCTTTTAGCCAATTCCTGCTACATATCAGAGCTTGCACATTTTTGGGAAGTAGACGGCTCCTGTATTTGTTCAGAACTCTCGAACCGATGCTAAAAGAGGATTCTGAAGCCACTGTTGTGATCGGAATGCTAAGTAGATCACAAGCCATTGCTGGCAAATCACCAAACCTGTGAGTATTATCTTTCCACCAGTCAAGAATATCCAAACTTTCAAAGCTATCCATATCTAGCGCAGGTTCATCCAAATAAGCTTGGAGAGCTGTCTTTCCACTCGCAGCAACACTACTTTTGCGAAACGCAAAAAAATCCTGTAGTGTTTAAAAAAATATTAAAATTTTTTTTGATGGAACATCCAAACTTTCAAAGCTATCCATAACTTATAGCACAGGTTCAGAATTAATTAAAAAAAAGAAACAGGAGACTTACACCATAGTTCTCAAATGTTCCTTTCGGTCCTCCACTAACACTTTGTTGATCCATCTTACGAGGCTCTGCCGAAGGTGATGTTGACTTTGATTTTTTGTCGTATGATTCAAACAAAATTTCCAGCTTCAGACGCAAGTTCTTCATTTTTGCATCACGTGTACTCATGTCAAGTCTCCCTAAACAATATTCTACAACTGGAAGCTTCAGGCGTGGATCAAAGACAGCTGTCATTGCAAAAAGATCACTGACTTCTTCCCAATACTTATCGAACTTCTCTTTCATCGGTATCACCATGTCTCGGATAATCTCATCATCGCTTTCCTCATTTATCTGCAGCCAATTATGGATCTTCCATACCTGATAGAAATACAAGTTCGATGTTGGGTATTTCGAACCTGACATCAAACTAGTAATCTTAGCAAAAGGCTCCAAGAAAGCACATATTTTCGCAGCTCTACTCCATTCTGTAGCTGTAGGTAAAAACTTATAGTTTCTCCTATCATATATCTCCAACTTAACAAACGCTTCACGGTACGGAAGGGCTCTTTCAAGCATATAGAATGTCGAATTCCATCTTGTCTGCACATCCATTATCAAACCAGCATTCTCCTTTATACCAGCAGCATCCACGCATTTTGCAAACGTCATCTCACGCGTCTCTGACGCTGTTACATACTTAACACTCTCTCTAACTTTGTGCAAAGAGTCTTTAATAACCTTCAAACCATCTTGCACAATGAGGTTAAGTATGTGAGCTGCACATCTGACGTGAAAAAACTCACCTCCACACAACAAATCATTGCTCAAAAGCACCTGAGTTTTCACTATATCTTGCATCGAATCATTACTTGTAGCATTATCTAATGTGAGAGAGAACATTTTTTTCTCTAGTCCCCACTCTTCCACAGATTCGAGAAGCTTTAAAGCAACATTCATACCTGTGTGAGGCGGTGGGAGAGCACAAAAAGTCAGTATTTTACTGTTCAGCCTCCAATTCCGGTCAATGTAATGTGCTGTGAGACACATATAACCCTCCCGTTTCAGTGATGACCACAAATCAGAAGTGAAGCTTACTCTTCCAGGAAGACTAGCCAACTCCCTCTTCAATGTCTCTCTCTCGTTTTCATAAAAACGATAGACCTCTGCTTTAGCTGTGTTCCGACAAATGAATTTGACATCAGGATTCAAGTGCTTCCAAGTTTCTCTGACTTGCTCATACTCAACATATGAGTAAGGTAGGTCATGCTGAATTATAGTCTTGGTTACCAGCTGCTTGAAGACAACATGATCATACTTGCCACTTACTAATTTGGCTTCAGCATCGAGTTTTTTGGTTCGGAGATTCCTTGGAAAGAGTTTGCATCTATCACGATGCCTTCTCAAACCACTTGTTCCATGCCCGTGGGAACTCCATGCATAGTCATTCTTACAATAATTGCATTTAGCTTTCTCCTCACCATTGGAATTTCGAATCTTAGTAAAATGGGGCCATACATCAGACCATTGCCTACCCTCCTTCTCGTTCTCCATCTCGTTCTCTATCTCGTCCTCTTCAAATTCACCTTCCGAATCAAGCTGCTCCTCTTGAATCTTCTTCTTCTTCTTACCATTGCTTTGTGTCGGCCTGGAACTCTTTCTCCCCCCACGGATGGTAAAATGAATAGATTTGGCTTTGGTTTTCCTTTTACTGGCCTTAGAAGATGATCCAATGCCACCGTCTAGAGTAGACTGTATCATTGGTTTTTTTGATTTCAAGGCTTGCCCGGTTCCGCAGGTGGATTGTTTGCGCAGAGTAGTAGCTTGGATTGGTGGAGGAGTGATTTCAACATCACTGTCATCTTCATCATCAGCAACCTCAGTAAGCCTTCTTTTTCTTCTGTGTTTCTTTTTTCTTCCATCAGATGAACCAGAACCATCATCAGCCTCGTCAGCTGCCAAAAGAACTCCAATGAGTCGCTGACTCTCTAAATCCATTGTATTCAAGGGCGTAAAATTTGGATCGAAACTTGAATCATCATCTGTCATCTCTTTCTCTCTTCTTCGTTAGGTTTAGTTTCTGGTCGTTTCTTTTTGCCTTAAGCCTTAGGTCGTGAAAGCCGTAAGTTTAGCCTAAACTGTTTAGGTAATATTGTTTTAGGGTTTTGTTTGTATTTTTATGTAATTTTAAAAATTATACCTATTATTTACTTATTTCCCATTGGTCAGAGACTTAAGCATTATAAGAAATTTTTATCATCTAAATTATTAGACTAAAAGATCAAGTCTCATACCGTAAGTTTACGCAAATATGAGTTATACGTCTGTATGGAAAAAAATATGAGCATTAAACGTTAGTCCCGTCCAAGCCATGGCAGTGACACCCGTTCTTCTCCTTCTGTTTGTTGTTCATAAAGATATGAAGGTCGTTGTTGCTAAGAAAGGAAGTTCTCAAACGAGCAGACCTTCCAGTGCTCAGTCTAATAGGTCTGAGAGTTCAGGATTGAGTAATGTGGTGAATCCTTTTGGCCATGCGAAGCCTAGAGAAGTTTTGCTCCAGAGATCAGGCCTGATCAAGAACCCGGGAGTGATAATAATCACCATGAAACTATACGTGGCAAAGAGAAAGTTCTGGAACTACTAACCCGTGAGTTGGACGACAAAGTCAGGTTCAGGCAGAACTGGTTCGTATTCAGAAAGAACACATTCCCGGGCTGGATCCAATAGATGAGTCAAGGAGTTTTGAGTCAACAGAAAGACCTAGATCACGTGGTGCAGTCGATGCCTGGGTTAGACCCGTGGATGATCAGCCAAGAAACTTCCAAGGAGGAAGCAAAGAGCGTGGATTCTTCAGCAACAGGTAAATGTAGTAAACCTGATATTTGCATCTAGGCTCATTATATATCTTCAGGTATCATATTACTCAAGGGTTTCCAACAGGCCTTCGTTAATTTATACTATTAATCAAGAATCTGTTCGGCGTTGACGTGTGTGACAAGAAAGTGTTTTATTTTGTAGACTTTAATCCTGATTGTCATAGTTTAAGACTTTAATCCTGATTGTTATATTTTTGTAGGTTAATTATGCTTCTCAGCTCCTTTTGTTATGTATATTTGCATACATTTGTTCGCCAATAATCCTAAAAGTTTTCTGTATTGGAAAATGGAAACACATTCAGAACTATGGCTCACGTGGTAAATTTACTCATTCAATGAGTGGGGATGGTGCAGAAGCAGAACCTATGCGTCAGATTGTGGTTACTATTATATTATTCTTATCAGCCAAACTTTAAATTTTATTCATTTAACGTTTTATTTTAATTTTGGTACTCAGGAATCAGGATACAACTTGGGGTAAGAAAAGACACGCAGCCAAGTCAAGCTCTAGGCCATGGAAGAGGGTAAGTAAGCTAAATCTTAGCATTTGTTTGTTGTTTTAAGTTAATTCTCAGACGAGAGTTATTGTAAGGAAATGAAACAGAGAATATGAGATAAGCACCTTATTCTGTTTGTTTTCTCTGTTTTTGACTTAATTCTTCACAGGAGAGGCAAGCTCATGATCTGGAGGAACATAAACAGAAGAAGAGGAGGGTGGAAAATTTTAGAATTGATCCCAATGTTCAATCCGGCGTGACCTCACTCACGACAAGATCGTCGCGCTAAAAAAAGTCCGGTTCGATCTCAACGACATAGAAAGCGTCAAGTTCATGGTGGAATTGCGGAGAACAGTGTTTGGCTGGAAGAGATCGTCTTTGGCGGAGCCCCGCGCGTCCCGCGGTACACATCGAGCCAATCCCGCGTCTGGTCCAATACCGCACAAGCCTTACCCGCGAGGCCCGCTTCCAATTCGGGCCTGTGTCTTAGAACCCAATCCCGACCCGAAGCAAGTTCACACGGGCCCGGCCCGCGGGCAGGTTCTTCTTTTGCCATCTCTATGCAAAACCTGGTTATTTAACATTTTTATTTAATAATTGGCACAAAGTTAATATTGATTAACTAATAAATTAATGTTAACCCATCTTACCAACATATTAGATTTTATTTTTGAACATAAATATTTTATAATTACGAAAATAAAATGTATAAATATATAAATTTAATATAATTTTATTATATTTAGTTCAATATAATAATTTTATTTAGCTCAATATAATAATTTTATTTTAATATGATTGATTATGATTATTATATAATAAATAAAATATTATAGATTTTTTTATTTTTCATTTTATATAACTGAATATATTAATGTACAATAATATTTTAAACTAATTTTGAAATTAGTGAAAATATTTAAATATAATTTCAAAAATGAAGATCTTGTAAAAATCTTTTCAAACAGATTTGTTAGACTTTTAAAATAAATATATTTATATTTAAAATGAAAAGATATCAAAAGATATTATGATTAAAATATTTTAAAAATTCTATTTATTATTAGTCTGAATTAAAATGTAGTATGAATTTCTATGAATAGGTCTATTAGGTCCATTTTTAAAAAAATTACACATGAATCAAGGTTGTGACTTCTGTTTTAATATATAAGATTGATTATGATTATTATATAATAAATAAAATATTATAGATTTTTTTTATATAACTGAATATATTAATGTATAATAATATTTTAAACTAATTTCGAAATTAGTGAAAATATTTAAATATAATTTCAAAAATGAAGATCTTGTAAAAGTCTTTTCAAACAGATTTGTTAGACTTTTAAAATAAATATATTTATATTTAAAATGAAAAGATATCAAAAGATATTATGATTAAAATATTTTAAAAATTCTATTTATTATTAGTCTGAATTAAAATATAGTATGAATTTCTATGAATAGGTCCATTAGGTCCATTTTAAAAAAAATCACACATGAATAAAGTTCTGACTTCTGTTTTAATATATAAGATATCTCAGAAACTACAAAATTGGCTAGTTATCAAACCAGGTACAGTTTAACTCAAACTGTAGATTTACTGACGGTAAACCAATGCAAGTCGATAAGCAGTAAGAAAATCAGGAAAGGGATCTTTTTTTGAGATATAAGACTTGTGAAAGTAGGAGCCAAAATTTTTAAACAAATATCTCCACCTAAATAATCTATAGACAGAAAATATCTTTCAACTGTTAGGAAAGAAAATAAAATCTTTATTTATGTGAGAATGGTCCACACTCCTTGATTCACACTTATCTTTCTTATTTTTTGAACTTTCAAAACAATAATATCCAAACGGCAATAATAAGAGCACCTCCATCAGTTAAAAAAACTATGCAAGTTTCTAAAATACATAAAAATATTAATATTATAATTATTTATTTATTTTTTATTTTCTTAAAACCAATTAAATCATTTATCATTTAGTTTTTTTTTTAAATCTATAAGTTTAAGATTTTTACACACTTTCTCTCCTAATTTTTTTTAAAAAAAATCTCTAGGACTCCTCCTAAGTCATAGGACAAACAAAATCCAAAACATTTTGCTATTAATTGGAGACTTAAAACAAGGTCTTCGTTCAAAGTATTGTCTTCATCAAACAAAGAGGGAAATAAAACGCAGACGTAAAAAATGATTTACTTCTATTTTGGATATTGGATATGCATGGAAATAATTTGAAATTGAGAATATAACTTTTGACCTAGCACATTTGTGGATTTTAGGAAAATACAAACTGGCATACCAGTTTTGTACTAATCCTTGACGTGTTCATCACTGGGCGGTGACGTTCTATATAAAGTTTATCTTGAGGTTTCTTACATTACATACAAATATATATTTGATAATCCGTCATCTAGTAATTTGAAGCTGCTCGTTTTGATTCTCTCCACCCAGAGGTAAACATTATCTTCCGGTACTCAACATCATCTTCTCTTTTTTTTTTTTTTGGAGATCGCATTTTCTGTTAAAGAGTTTATGATCAATGTTTGGCAAACCTACTCTTGGTCTATGTTTAAGAATTATTCACAAATTGAAACTCAGAGTCTCTGTGTGTTGCAGGATTTCAACTAAAAGACCTAAAAGGATATATTTTGAGGAAGAAATGTTGCAATCGGAAAGCCTTAGAAACGCAGCTAGAGTACATAAAGAGGCCGCTATGGAGTGCTACAAAGCGGGCAGGTTTGGTAGAGCCAAAGATAAAGCATACGTCGCTAGTTATATCTTTCCCGAGCTTCCTGGTCTTCGCCGTCTCAATGCCGTTCTTCAGGTGCTGATCGGGTATGATAAGAAATTCATCGGTAGTGTTGACTGGTACGCTGTTTTAGGGGCTTACCCAACCGAGGATGTTCCAACAATCCAGGAACGTTACAGAAAACTGTTTCTGGACATGACCATGGACGATGGCGAGTCTCTCGATGGCACATATAAAGCAAAGAAGATATTGTCTGACTCCTGGAAATTCTTGTGCAATGAAAAGGGCAAGAAACTTTATGACATGAGGCGCCACGAGCTTCAATTAAGAGATCGACAGCTCCCGAGCTCGTTATTTGTTCCCGTGGTTTTGTCGGCACCTAAACCGAACATGTCTAATGAACAGATGGTACAACCTCCTCCTCCTGCATTCAGAGTTAGCGGAGGAGAAAGAAAACGAAAGGCGTCTTCATCAACAACTGTCCCTCATGTCAACAAGGGAAGAAAAAAACAGTGAAGACCAATTCTTAATCCTGTTTTCTTTCTAGACTTGATATAATAAACTACAATGAAGCTGAGTTAGTATCCGTGTGATACTTAGGGATGTTAACATGGGTAGTTACCCATGGGTTTACCCAAACCCATTAATAATGGGCTGGGTTTTTACCCATCTAAAATTAATTGGGTCAACCATGGGTATTAATTTTAAAACCCATATTTATGTTGGGTAAATACAAAAGGGTAATGGTGTACCCATGGGTTTTCAATTATATATATAGATTTTTACCATTTTAATTAAATTATATAAAAATTACAAAAACGTTTTTTTCCGTCAGAACCAAAAAATGATTTTTTTTCGCAAAAACCCTAAAACTAATATTTCTAACAGAAACCAAAAACGAGTTTTCCCGCTGAAACCGAAAAATCGAGTTTTTCTACCGAAACCACAAAACTTGTTTTTCCGCCAAAACCATAAAACTAAGTTTCCCGCCAAAACCGCAAAACTGAGTTTTCTCACCAAAACTGCAAAACTGAGTTTTCCCGCTAAAACCGTAAAATCGAGTTTTCCGACTGAAAGCCCCAAAATCGAGTTTTTCCGCCAAAACCGCAAAAGGTGTTTTCCCGCCAGTGCCGTAAAACTCAATTTTCCCGCCAAAACCGCAAAAACCGAGTTTTCCCGCCAAAACCGCAAAAAAATGAGTTTTCCCGCCAAAACCGCAAATGAGTTTTTCCGCCAAAACCGCAAAAAATGAGTTTTCCCGCCAAAACCGTAAAACTGAGTTTTTCCGCCAAAACCGAAAATTGAGTTTTCCCGCCAAAGACGAGAAACCGAGTTTTTCCCCCAAAACCGCAAAACCGAGTTTTCCCGCCAAAATCGAAAAATCGAGTTTTCCCGCCAAAATCGAAAAATCGAGTTTTCCCGTCAAAGTCGAAAACCGAGTTTTCCCGCTAAAACCGTAAAAACGAGTTTTTCCATCAAAATCAAAAACGAGTTTTTCCGCCAAAACCGCAAAAGCGAGGTTTCCTGCCAAAACTGCTAAAATTCAGAATAAATAAGATAATACTTTGGGTACCCACGGGTAAACCTATACCATATTGGGTTTATTTTCTAGGTTTGGATTTCAACCCTGATGTTTCTGGGTTTTTGCAGGTTGGGTATAAACTGGGTTGGGTTATTTGTGGGTTGGGCTGGGCTGGGTTATTTTACCCTACGTTAACATCCCTAGTGATACTGATTCAGTGACTTTATCTCTGCCTTTTATTTCGTTTTCAAAAGTTGATAGATGTTCCTAGGAACATGATTGTATCTTGAAGCAATGTTATCTTTTAGGAATGAGACTTTGATTTTACCATATATCATTTTGAAAGTAGTTTCTCTATCAAAGTAGAAATAATAATAACATTTGCATTACATAAGGCTTGACTGGTTTTTCTGTTAGCACCCGTAAATACTGCATTTGCGGGTGGTAGTGGTTGTTAACGTTTTGTAACAATCACAAAAACACTATAAATCACTTTAAATCGTTCTAAACTTATTAAAATCAACAGTTGGTTTCCGGTATCGTTTACGATTACGACGGTTGGAAATGAAATATTTAAAAAACAAATATTAATATATTATAAATAAAAATATATAAAAACATTTTTTAGCTTATATTCACTAACATTATTATTTTTTGTATTATAAAAACTTTAAACCAAAAATATTCACTATAATTTTTAAACAATAATATATGTACATATAGGAACCAAATTGTTTTTGAAAGTCTAATATAAATCTTCATAATTGTTTTTGAAATTATAACTGTCATCTAAACTAAAAAAAATTAAATAAATAAACATAATAATATTATTAATTATACTAAATTATGATTTTATATATGTTATCATAATAATATGTTTTGACATATTTATAATGTGTTAATTTTGACAATTTATTGTTAAATTATTGCATCATCTCATAATCAACAAGTCATAAGTATTCTGCAAACGTATCAACTCTTAATCGTTGTACCAGTCATACAACTTAATAACGTTTGAAACCACATCTATCCACATCTGCAAACTCCCACAACCATATCCAAAATTGTTGCATTCAACCATCTAGACCCTTAATTTATCCAGATAAAGATATATACTTTACTAGTAAATTTTTATTGAAAACTAAGATTTTTATTTGATTTGTATTTAACGTTAATAACTCCAACATATAATGCAAATAATAATATTAAATATGTTAGAACAAAGAATTACTAAGATAAGCTAGGGAGTAGGCACATAGATTAAGAAAAAATATTATTTGCTTTTGTAAACCACCGTATGAATATACTCCCTTTAACTCCAATCAAAATCTCATGTCCCAAAATCCAAATACTTATGGGCTGATTGGCAAATGCTCTAGATGTTGTTGACAGTCATCTCTATTTCTAAAGCTATTTTGTAAAGCAATCATGCTTTAACTTTTAAAAAATAAATCTAGGGCAAACGAAGTTTAGAAAAGGAAATATCTTAATTCTAGAAGTCCATTTTTCTACAGCTTTTATTTAGTTCTTTCAGTATATTTGAAAATATTTCTATAGCAAACAAATTAAAACCACAGCCAAAATACTCACAACAAATAATTTCTAAAGCATAAAATCTAAAACTAGAGAACCAACCAATGATCCCCTTAGGAATTGAAATATAAAAAATGGAAAGCTGAATTATCCCAAAAAAAAAACTGAAAGCACAAACAGAAAGATAGAGAACAACAAAATCATCAAGCCCAACCACAAGCCACCGCCACAGACGGCGACATTCAACCCCGTTTCACAGGAAGGGAACGAGCAGTTAAACAATTTATCGTACCAGCAGATGCTGTGGAATTTCAGTACTCATCAGCTTCCTTCGGCTTGGAATAAGAAAATTATGGAATCAGATCGCAATGTCCATATATATGATATCCGCCGAGCCTACGATGGTGTTTGCCAAGACATTGCGAGATGTGCATAGTTGATTTAACGATGCACTCATGGCTCCATACCGACGAGAAAAAACGCTGTACACTTCATGAATCGTATCTCCGCCATGGTGGCACACACATTCGCCTTTGATTTCCTTCTCGGCGTCGTCCCCAAAGCTGAATCTCTCGATGCTGATCCGGCTACATAAAAAATGCATCATCCCAAAGTGGCATGCAGTCAGGCCCGTCTCAATCGTTTACTAGGGCATGTGCAATTTATAAAAAAATACATATAATCTGCAAAAAATTGGCTTTAAAAAATTTTTGGCGCGTCCACCTAACGCGCCCCCAAATTCTCTCCCAAACCCTAACTCCCTTTGTACTCACCTCAGCCTCCGCCTTGCCTCTCCGCGTTTTGTGGCTCTGTCCACAGTACTGTTACGAGTCCAGGGGTTCGTGTCTAGGCTCTCTGCGACTGGGTCAAGAACACGAATCTTCTTTCCACTGGTGAAGGTGACTCCTCTCCCAACATCAAAACCACCTCGACGGCGAGGTTCCAAAACGTCGCCTCTTGCCATCATCGATTCAAAGGTAATTTGGGGTATGCTGCGTCTGAGATAAGGTCCCGGGACCTCAGATCCCGATTGATGAGATGATTCTCCTTTCGGGTCGACTAGACGTTCTGGCTATTGAGTCGATGCTCTTGTTAGCTCCTCTTTCCCCCCCCCCCCCTTTGCAGTTGATTGGCGTTTCTTGGGAGAATGGGTTTGATTTGCAGGTTTAAACGAGCATGGGAGTGGTGTTTTTGAGCTCTTCGAGATCAGGGTAAGCACCTTGAGGCTGGAGGAGGGAGTAAGTCCCAGGAAGTGGTGATGCTGCCCCTTTCCATTAACCGGCTTAGAGGACGAGCGGTTAGGTTAGTTGAGCGCTATTAAGCTCCTGTGGTCTTGAGTTGTCCTGTCTGTACCAGATTTTGGGTTCAGTGTTTGCCCAGCCCGGACTTAGAGGGCCGTCCTTGAGCGGGCTTGTCTCTGTGTCTCAGAGGAAGGTATTGGTTCAGGAAATCAGATGAAACAACTTCCAGCCAGCATTGTGTCCCTTGATCTCTGGTTCTCGGTCTCCCCATCTGCTTACTTTGTTTATGTCCTTTTCACCCGTCTCTTAAGTTTGTATCGATCCTTGTTATCCTGTTCGCTCCAAGGCAGAACGGTTTCAAGCTCGATTGTCTTCTTGATTACATGTTTTTAACTTTTTTGCCGTGTAATCAAGCATAGAGGTATACAGGTTGTTCTAACATCTTGTAAACTTCAAAGTTCATTTTGTAATGATATTTACCTTTTAGCAAAAAAAAAAAAAAATTGGCTTTAATACTTTTTTGCAAAGGGTCCTAAACCTTAACTAAAATTTATAAAAACATTATGACCACGTACAAATGTGTTTTGGGTACATGCCAAAAAGACGACGGGCATGCATGCAGTATCATTCCCAGTGGTAATGGATGGAAGTGGAATGTACGAGCCATAGTCGGGGCCGAGTCTTTGGCCGGCGGTTAATGGTGGTGACGGGAGGATGAGGGTGGGGAAAGCGACGAAAATTGAAATGTATGGATTTTGGTTTTAAGGTTTTTGTTGGGAATTAGAATTTTCTTTTGGAGTTTATTTCTTTCATGTAAATATGGTTTGACACAAATCAAAACAAAATATGTTTAGTCATTTGTTTGTTTTTAAAAAGAGATGAAAGCTAGCATTAATGGATATGGGCCCACAAATAATAAAAGCCCAATACTAAATCTGAAATGTCAGCTGACGCGGCAATTATGTCCACCTGTTATTGTTCCTAGCGTTGTGATTGGTCATCAGAAACTCTGTGACGTTTCTTTCAAAGAAAGCACAAAAAGAGCTGTGAGATTGAGACTGAGAGATCATCGAAAGCAAAGCCATGGACGCCATTGATTCCGTCGTCGATCCTCTCAGAGACTTCGCTAAGGATAGCATTCGTCTCGTTAAGCGTTGTCACAAACCAGATCGCAAAGGTACCTTACTTGATTCTTCATGAATGATATCTTGCTAGTCGATCTGTGTATTTGGCTTTCTGACGATGGTTTTGATTTTGCGTTTGTTGATTTTGTAGAATTCACGAAAGTTGCTGTTCGTACAGCGATTGGGTTCGTTGTGATGGGATTCGTGGGCTTCTTTGTGAAGCTCATCTTTATTCCAATCAACAACATCATCGTCGGTGCCACTTAGGTATGTGAATGATGATGATTTTCCTATTCATCACAATAGTTAAAAGTTGATTGGATCAGAGCATTAGTCCTTGTTTGTGTTTCATTGTCCCATCATGCTTCTCCTGTGATTGATTTATAAGAAGTGTTTGATCAGATTGAAAATTAGCATATGAGATTATGAATGTGAGAAACCTACTTGTATAATTCTTTAAGTTGCTACTTTTGTGAAAAATTCAATTTTTTTTTTATTTTGGTTTCTATCATTTTGTTCTGATTTCGGTTTGGAGAAA
Source organism: Brassica rapa (assembly GCF_000309985.2). Taxonomy (NCBI): domain Eukaryota; kingdom Viridiplantae; phylum Streptophyta; class Magnoliopsida; order Brassicales; family Brassicaceae; genus Brassica; species Brassica rapa. The sequence goes on from NC_024796.2 coordinate 8,641,471, forward strand.
GCTTTTATATGGTGTTGGTAAATTCAGTTTCTGAGTCTGAAGCACTTCAAATTCAATAAGAAATTGATAAATTAGATAGAAACCCCAGTTGTTTGGTTGTGAGGAAGAAATTTTTGTTTTCAGTACCTGATGATGTGAAAACTGTTGTTTGGTTTTACTTTGGGAACTACTCTTCTAAGGCCCTGTTCGTTTGCTCACCCAGGTGATCCATCTGGGTGAAGATGCAAATTGATGTTCGTTTAATGCATTATAAAGCTACATCCAGATGGATCACCCAACTGAATTTTTAGAAACTCATCTCAAATTCACACCCAAATGAAGGTGAGTCTTGATGGTGCATCTGGATGCAGATGCATCTAGTTCAGTCCAAAATAATAAATGGCAAAAATGACTTTTTAAAATAAAAATATTATTTTCAAACCGTAAATTCTATTTTTTTGCATATACATTTTTCCGCTATAACCAAAAAATGCATTTTCTCGCAAAAACGTAAAAACACACTTTCCCGCCAAAACCGCAAGATGCATTTTTCGCAAAAAAAACACAAAACACACATTTTCATTAAAACACATTTTTCGGCTAAACCAGTAAAACCACACTTTTCGACCAAAACCCAAAAAACGCATATTCCCGCCAAAACTCCAAAAGCATTTTCCCGCCAAAACTCCAAAAGCATTTTCCGGCCAAAACCGCAAAAAGCATTTTCCTGTTGGCCGGAAACAACGCATTTTCTCGCCAAAACAAAAAAAAAACGCATTTTTCGCCAAAACAGAAAAACACAATTTTCTCGCCAAAACCGGAAAACATAATATTCCCGCCAAAACTGGAAAACGGAATTTTCCCGCCAAAACCAGAAAACGAAATTTTCCCACCAAAACCGGAAAACGCATTTTCCCGCCAAAACCAGAAAACTGTATTTTCCCGCTAAAATCGGAAAACGTATTTTCCCGCTAAAACCGGAAAACGTATTTTCCCGCCAAAACCGGAAAAAAGTATTTTCCCGCCAAAACCGGAAAAATGTATTTTCCCGCCAAAACCGGAAAATGTATTTTCCCACCAAAACCGGAAAATGAAATTTTCCCGCCAAAACCAGAAAAATGCATTTTCCCGCCAAAACCAGAAAAATGCATTTTCCTGCCAAAACTGGAAAAATGTATTTTCCCGCCAAAACCGGAAAAATGTATATTTTTTTTTCCGCGAAAACCGGAAAAATGTATTTTCCCGCCAAAACCGAAAAAAAACTTATTTTCCCGCCAAAATCGGAAAACACATTTTCCCGCCAAAACCGGAAAAAGCATTTTCCCGCCAAAACCGGAAAAGCACATTTTCCCGCCAAAACCAGAAAAATGTATTTCCCGCTAAAACCGGAAAAAATGTATTTTCCCGCTAAAACGCGAAAAATAACTTTTACCGCCAAGTGAAAAAAAACTTTTCCCGTCAAAAAAACACTTTTCCCGCCAAAACTTCAAAACACACTTTTTCCGTCCAAACCGCAAAAACGTATTTTTCCACCCAGCCCATAAAACGTATTTTTTCCGTCAAAACCATAAAATGCACTTTTTCGCGAAAAACACATATTTCCTCAAAAACCGCAAAAATATTTTCGGCCAAAACCGTAAAAATGCTATTTTTCCGCCGAAACGTAAAAAATTATATTTTAGTCATCTTATTAACAAGTTCACCTGGATGCAGATGGAAATTAAAAAATGACAAGCAAACGAACATAGTTGCATTCAGATGATTTATCTGGATGCATGGACGAAATGAAGAAACGAACAACACCCAGATGGAGCATCTGGATAAGACATCTAGATAGACCATCTGGATGCACCTTCGAGATGTACAAACGAACAGGGCCTAAGTCTTTTTGTTTGGTGTGTTTTTAGGGAGCAAAGAACAAAATGGGAGAAAGGCAAAAACTAGTTTTGAGAAATGAAAGCTAGAGCTTTGCTGTTTTCAACAATTCGCACGTTATGTTTATGTAATCGTATTCATTTGTTTCTTTCTCTTTTTTTTTTCTTTCATTTTGTTCACGACTGAAAAACTGGACTCATCTTGAATGTAGATCAAACTAATTTAGAAACTTGTGGCGGAGGATTTCATTGAGTCGCCACTTTAATAATCTCAAACATATTTATAAAGAAATAAAATCAAACAGGTTCGATGGATACAAAAAAAAAGTTATAGCCGGCGGTTTAAAGGTTAGATGCACTGCATCAAGTCTCCCCGGGTAGGAGAAGATTCTTCCCTGAATCTGGAACCTCATTGTCACCACGGAACAAAGACATGCACTTAACACTGAAGACATTGGATGTATTGATACGAGGGGGAAGTTGTACCCGACACGCATTGGCATTTATGCGTTCCAAAACCTACACATGACCTATCTTTCGCAATATGAGCTTATTATACTCATGTGAAGGAATTCTATCCTTCGTCATTACGACTCAAACCTGATCACCAGGCTGAAAGTGTAACTCACATTTGCGCTTGTGTGCTCATTCCTTATAGGCGAGGGCCGTAGTCTCCAAGTTCCGACCAACCAATTTATGCACCTCCTGGAGCGAGGTGACAAAGTCAGTAGTACCTACATGAAGACGAGTTAAGTCTTGTCTTTACTATGATTTCCGATTTGATCAACGAGCAGAGCCTGGATGTGATTCGTTTTCCCAAATACTAATTTTCGGATCTAACGAATTGTAGATTGTTTTTACTATGCTTTTAGAGTTTTTTTCTTTTTCTATTTAACTTATAATAATTAACTTTATTAAAGTAATAAAGCACAATGAGACGCAAATGTAGTCCTACCATATAATTATGCGTTAAGCCATTTTAAACACTAAATATAGAATGCGTATCGTTCATACTCAGCGAACTAAACCAAAGTTGATCCCACATGCAATTATGTTCATTGCAGTCCTTGCAAGCAAACCTTTTGTGTATAATTAATTTATTCTACTTAAGAAAAGAGTTTGAAGAAAAGATGATGATGGCATGCAAATGGTACAGTGTGGGAACAAAATGCGACACTCATTATCAACCAAACTCGTCGACCCTTCAAAGAAAATAAAAAGAGAATATATTTTTATTAGAAGAAAAAATCATTTTATTTCAGCTTCTCTTATTTCTGGTGGTCGTGAAAAGGATGAGTCTTCCACCTACTCCAATCTGCGATTTTCATCCTTCAAATCTTATCCACATGCAATCCTTAATCTGGTCATTTTCATCTAGTTTTATGGCAATCAATTTAACAAATATCTTTTATTGTTATCTTTTATTTATTATTAGAAAACGAATATATATACATATATATTATTGTAATCATTTTCATCTGCGTAGCTTATTGGTAACTTGTTTTCCAAAACTCCTTTTTCCACTGCTCGTCTCTCCACTTGGACTATGCGTGTTTTACTTGAGGATGCATGGTGCATCTAGATAAGGATTATGAAATTTACGATTTAATAAAAGTTGGTTCCAGACTTAGAAATACTAACTTACAAAGGTATTCTACAAATGTGGTTTGCTCAACTAGTTAGAGGGGTCTTAAAGTTCACCGAATCCGATTATTATTAGAAGCTGGTCTTTGGTCCATACAGTACATATTAAAGGTCCAGAATTTCTTGCTTACATAAAAAAACTAACAAATGTATCATAAATCTGATTTAAAAAGTTTTAAGTGTACTACAATCTTGGAATTCCTTTTATTTGATAGTGAAAAGATCAAGTTATAGTCTGATGCTAGTAATTATATAAGTATGCTATATTTAGCATTATACATTTATAATCTTGAAGTTCATGTCCTAATCCATAGGTTTAGACTATTTGAACCCTTAACGCTGACTAATATATTTACATTTTATAAGACATAAATATAGGGATATTATATTTCATATTCTTATCTGAAGAGATAACCTTTCTTGAAGGTTGATATTCTTTTCTTAGTCTACATCCATATGTAATGATTAAGATGCCCTTTTCTACAAGTTCACTCCAAAACTAGATAATTGTTGGGGGAAAAACGACAAATGAAAACGTGTTTAGTAACTTTGCTTACAATTAAACCATATGTGTTCGTATGTGACGGCCACATGATTTATGGTCTTCCGTACTTATGTGTCCCTCTCAGCCTTTGCTTATTGATATCTCCCTCTACATTAAGCTAAATCGGGTTGTAAAATTTTGACCAAATTAAGTCAGTCTCTACATATTCTGAAATAAACCGAAATAACTAATAAGGATGGTTGCATATTCTCATTGTTTAGGTTCTGAACGGCTTTGACAGTTGTGAGTCTTAAAACCCACACTAGATATTTTAGAATATTATTTGTAAATTAGAGAACAAGATCTTTTGGGTAATATTATCCTTAGAATAAAATAGATTTGTATAATGATATTAACGAGTTTACAAGTGTTTTTGAATAAAAATAAGACTAGTCGTCTAGTCTAATGAAGAACAAGATCTAAAACAAGTTCGAAGCGTTGAGGGAACTAGAGCTCGAGGTAAAGGTGATTATGTGTGTATGCGGGAATCAATATGTCTGTGTCCCCCTCTTTTCCGTTCTCCTCCCCTTATTATACACTATTTATAATCGTTAGCCTCCTCCGATATCTTCTCCCTTTTCTTGTTGCTCGATTCTTAATTTCGAAACTGCATCCATCCTCGTTAGCACATATATAGGTACTGTTGAAACAAAATTGAGCTGATTCTATGTCCCAGTCTAGCCGACATCGAGCTTCCAAAAGCATATAAATGATCCTGACCTCCTTACCTGTGGCCGACTCAAAATCCAACTCCACGAATATTGCAACTTGCCTAGGAAGTTCGTTGGTTCGATTTCGCGGAGTAAAGCCGTGATTCGTTATTCCTCTATGCGACCTCACTTGTCATAGAGGTCAACTCAGAACGTTGTGTTTCTGGGGATACACTAATGTAAAATTTGTGCCAAAATAAAGCATTATAGGTTTTGCATCAAATTGGATAACTAATCTTAGAGTTGATTCTTACTTTTTGGTGAAAGAGAGTTGATTCTGTTTTTTTTTCTAATGTGATGACCCGAAATAAAAAATGATAAGATATTTTATTTTGCATATTCATAAGCAAACATATAAAACTTCATCTTTGGTATATAAAATACAAACTATTTAGCCATTAAATACGAAGTTTACAATCAATCTTACAAATGTTTAAAATATATAACACTTCTTTAACATTTAATAATGAAAAATTCTTAATCTAAAATTATATTTTCTTACATGAATTCAATTCAAATTTTATTTATCATCATCTACTTATCATATACTACTATCTATGTATAAACTATATTAATAGTTAAAATCTAATATGTATATATAGTAAAATTATCTTTAATTTGGACATATTTTTTTTACCTTTTTAAAACAAGATATATTTTAAATTTAAGAATTAAAATTTTCTGTATCTATGTATAAATTATTGTTTTAGACTATTGTAAATGATGCTAAAATAAAAAGAATTATTAACAGCTTGCTAGATACATTATACATGTTCAATACATTGGTATTTATTTATACACAAAAAGATTCCGATTTTATATAGGAAATAATCTCTGAGATTACTGTTTACATATTTAATGTTATCAAAATATTTTGTTTTTTGTAAACTATGTTATCACAATATATTCACCATTCAATATATGAAGCAAGAACATTGCCAGTAGAATACGATATGGGATGGGATGAAGAACAGACAAATAGCTTGGTTTGACAAATACATTCGAAACTGTTTGATTTATTCATATATTCATTAACTTGGTATTTAATTATTTACTAGGTGGATGTCCACGATTTCACGGATTAAATGTTTTTTAATAATATATTTATTATAACTTTCAAATTAAAATATGTTTTTATCATTATGTATTTTCTTATTAAATATTTTTCTAAGAATAAATTTTTTTTGAAAAAGATAATATGACTATTTTAAATATTTTTTGATATTTTGTTTTGATAATTTTACTAAAATTAGTTATATACAATATTCAAGATTCAGTTTTTAATAAAACTATTTAGGTTTTGAAGGTATATAATGTTGAAAATTTTGATTTTAAATAATTTATAGCTAAAGTTTTATGTCTTTAATAAGCTTAAAAAGTTAAAACAATATAATTGTAACAGATTCTCTACATATACATATCCAATCACATATGCTATATCAATTCCATAAATTATTTTTGAAATATTTTATATAGTTTATAAATACAAATATAAGGCTTTATATAAGAATATAAAATTATTCTATCAATTTTAATAAACTTTTTTTTATTATATTATGTAGTTTATAAATATAAAAATCGATCAAACATCATTACTTTTTCTATAGTTTTAACAATTAGTTACCATAAATAATTATTTGTAATATTATGTAAATTATTTGGTAAGTGATATTGATTGTTTATAGATTTTTTTTGTCTTTTTAAATCTAATTAAAATAAATATAAATTAAAAATTATCGACCATTCAATTTATAACTTTTTTAAAGATTTCATCAATGATCGACAAATAAGAAAAAATCTCTTAAATAATTTTTCAATTAATATATAGTAGGATAGTAGGATAAAATTATAAAATAGATTGTATAGATGACTAATATATAGTCTCTATTAGTATAAATGTTTATAATAATTTAAATATATAATAAGCCAAGATAAATAATTTTATAATTTTTTTTGTAATTTTATAAAACATATTATGTGAACTTTATAAGACGTTAATAATTATTATAACAGTTTATATAAAATATAATGTTTTAAATAAGAATATAAAATCATTATATTAATTTATATAAACTGTTTGTTGTTTATTATTTTATGTATTTTATAAATATAAAAAATTAATCAACATTATTATTCTTTCTATAATTTTAATAATTATTTACCATAAATAATATTATGTAGATTATTTGGCAAATGATATTAATTGGTTACAAACTTACTTTTTTAGAACTAATTAAAATAAATAAAAATTAAAAATCTTCGACCAATCAAATTATAACAATTTTGTAAGAGTTCACTTATGATTGAACGTCAGCAAAAAATTAATAAAATAATTTCTCAATTAATATATTTGTATATTCATTAACTTGGTATTTAATTATTTATACACAAAACAAGGTGTCGTTGATAGTTTGGAAGATAGTTAAAAATAACAGTATTTATTATAATATCTCGCGTTTAATCACTATCCACCTTAATCTTAATTACACACTCACCCTTTGATCCTGATTTTTCGATAGACGTTAAAGCCAAAAAAAAAGTAACGAGAAAGAAAGAGCCACGAGGGCACAAGGCCTTGACGCCAAAAAAATAAATAAACAGTTTTATTTTATAATCACGAGCGTGTTTCTGTGTATAAATGTAACACACATCTTCTTCTTTCCTCCTTCTCTGCCATCTTTCTCTCCACTCCCAAGATTAACATTAACCAACAAAAGAATCAAATCCTCTCATCTTCGCTCTCCTCCAACCATCTTATCATTTCAGATGACGCATCTCAACAAAAAACCCAGGTTAGAGAAGAACCTCACGGTTAACGTCAACCACATCGACGACTTACCTGACGATCTCGTCTTCTCTATCCTCCGCAAACTCAGTTCCTCCGCTTCTTGTCCCGCCGATTTCTTCAACGTTCTCATCACGTAAGTCAGTCAGGCTTCTTTTCCTTAAACCACCCGATTCTTTATTTTGACGAACTCTCTTTCGCCGTTTCAGATGCAAGAGACTGAACCGGTTGGGTTTGCATCCTCTGGTTTTATCCAGAGCCGGAACTCAAACCCTAGCCGTCACGGCGGAGAAATGGTCTGACTCCGCCCACAGATTCCTCAAACTCTGTGTTAATGCCGGAAACATCGACGCTTGCTACGTTCTCGGAATGGTTCGTCTTCAAACCTCCTTCTCTCTCTCTCTGTGATGTTGATTTTTTTTTTTTTTGCGCAGATCCGTTTTTACTGTCTTCAAAACCCAGTGAGCGGCGCTTCTTTAATGGCTAGAGCCGCGATTAAGTCTCACGCGCCGGCGCTTTACTCGCTGTCGGTGATTCAGTTCAACGGGAGCGGCGGTACCAAATCCGACAAGAATCTACGCGCCGGAGTCGCTCTCTGCGCGCGTTCCGCTTACCTCGGCCACGTCGACGCGCTCAGAGAGCTCGGTCACTGCCTACAAGACGGTTACGGCGTTCCTCGCGACGTCGCCGAAGGACGTCGGCTTTTGATTCAGGCGAACGCGAGGGAGCTCGCGGGCTCTCTACGCTCTTACCTCTCTCTCAAATCGGGAGACGAAACGCTAACCGAACTCAACGGATTACCGGTTCAGGAGATTCGTCCAGTAAACCGGTTTTTGAAGGATTGGTTTGATTCGGGTCGGGTTGTTTTAGCCGAGGGGTTGAGGATGTGTTCTCACGGCGGTTGCGGAAGGCCGGAGACTAGGTCGCATGAGTTCCGGCGATGTTCGGTCTGTGGGAAAGTGAACTACTGTTCGAGAGGGTGTCAGGCGTTAGATTGGAGAGTGAAGCATAAGATGGAATGTGCCCCGTTAGATCTGTGGGTTGGGGCTGCGGCGATCGGCGTCGGTGACGAGGACGTTGATGCTGTGGAAGTTGAGAATCATGCTGCTCGATAACTGCTCTGCCTCTTTTTTAGTTTTTAAATGTTACATCAGAAAATGTCTAATTTTGCCAGCAGTCTGTCTCTGTAACCTTTTGACTTTTTTTTTTTGGTTATTGATAATCGATCAATTTTTCATGTTTTTTTCTTCTTTATCTTAACATTTATGATTATAATTAACAATTTATTTTCAAACTATATAAAAATAAATTAGATTCTCACCATTATATTTTGTACAAAATTTAATTTTATGAAATAAAAATATTCGATTTTGGCTTTTGTTTATTTGTAAACCAATTTAATTTTTATTTTTATGATAAATTAACTCAAAATTGTTTGGTTTCAAAAATATAATAAAATTGTCATAAATAACTCTAAAACATGTTTTATCCCCTAACTAATATACAAGGTTCAAAATGACCAATATAATATTTACTAAAGGTAAATAACAATTATATCCATTTATTAAAAGAAAAAAAATATTTTTTAACAAATTAAAACGTTTTGAATTTTTTTTCAAAATTTTCTTTCATTTTGAAAGGCAATTTTTAATTAAAAAAAAGTTTCAGAAGACTTTCCTGAAATGTGTGATTTCCTTCTAAATTTGAATTATATTCATATTTAAGAAAACATTAATAAATGTATATAATATCGTCCTAAATTTTAGGAAAATGTTGATAAATATTTGTAATTTTTCATACAATTTTGGAAAAAATGTATTTTTAAAATACATTTTAACTATGTGTTAGGAAGGCTTTGATGAATATATATTTAATAATATCTTACTAAATTTGAATTAGATATATTTAGTAAGATATTTTTGAATATGTATAAAATATTCTTAAAGTTTTAGGAAAATCTTCTTAAATTTGTATGATATCTTGGTGAATTTAACTTATATGCCTATTTAGGAAAGATCACTGAATATATAGCATCTTTCTAAAAAATTTGATGATATTTTTAAAGATGTAATATCTTTATAAAATATAGAAAACATTTGTAATTGTTGTATATATGAATATCAAGTTTGTAAGTATATACTTTAGAAAAACATTTCTAGTATTTCGAAATGGCATACACATTTAAGAAGATCTTCCTAAATATACATACAAGTTACATTCAAAACGTCTAATTACACATTTATGAATGCATTACTGAATTCAGAATTCTTTTTTACAGATTTAAGAAAATATTTTACATGAATGGTCCTCTTAAAATTCTTATAAGAAAAACCGTTTAAAAAAGTTAAAAAAAATCTGAATTTCTTTTGAAAACAATATTGACAAAATTAAAAAAAACATATTTTTTGATTTTTTGATTTTATTATTTTTGAATTTTTAGTATTCATTTATTTTTCTATATTTAATAAAGTATTAAATAAATTTTTTAATCAGAATTAAAAAAAAATTTTTTACCATCAACATAAAAAGACTCATTCAAGACTTTGCTAAGCAATCTGAAAACTTTGTGTACATGTCAACAAAATAGGATGGTTGAGTCCAATCACTTCGTGTAATATTGTCCGTCCTTGAATTTGAGTCCGGGGTACGTATATGATCACACGAACATGCTGAAACTTTCATTTTTCTGTTACATTTCTTCCAAGTAAGTTGCAAAAGCAAATCATTCTTCTGATTTAGAAACCATCTTTACCAAATGAGAATAATTTGTCGCAAAAGTCACTTGAAGTTGTCGGAGAGTTTCATACATTTCATCCCTCAGATTATGGCCTCAAATTCCGCATGCAAAAGTGATTTACTAGCTCTTGTATCTCTCGTCCCTGTTAAACCTTCAAATCTTTCAAGTGTACTAAACCAACCTTACCAGGAGCATAAAGATTATCCTTCCAAGACTTATCCATAAAGCACCATATTCCTAATCTTGGGGAGATTTGTGTGGTATCAGCCGTATTGGATGATAATTGTGTGTCCGTTTGTGGCATTGTCACTTGTGATTCATTCCATAGGATTGCTTCTCTTTCTTCTAACTATAAGATACCACAGATATTCTGAAACTTTCCTTTATTTGTGGTATTTCTTTCAAGTAAGTTGCAAAAACAGATCATTTTTCTGATTCCAAAACCATATTAGTCAATTGAAAACGATATGTTGTACAATTTACTTGAAATTGTCGCATAATTTTTATACATTCCATCATTCACATTAAGGCCTCAAATTTCTCATAAAAGGGTGATTGACTACCTCTTGTATTTTGTGCTCCCATTAAACCTACATATCCATCAAGTGTACTAAACAACCTTGCCCAGAGAATAAATATTTATCCTTCCAAAACTCACCCGTACAGCACCATCATCCTAGCCTCGAGATTTCTTGATGGCAAATATTACTCATCCGTTTCTTCCCACTAGAGCACGAGCAAGGAGATACTTAGCTAACTTTTGGTTTCCAAGACGAAGCCAAGATTTGCTAAGGCATTGGGCCTGGGAGTTTTGTTCCTTCATGATTTTTGTTAGATTGCAACTCTGGACTTGTCGATCATGCGTTTGGCTAGCACCAAATATCTAGCCATACTGCATCTTTTGCCAGATATTCTCTCTGCATTTGGTTAATGATTAGTTCCAAGTCATTGTATACCTGAAGGTTTTCTACTCCCATTTTTCTAGTTAGGGTGAGTTCAACTTTTAAAGCCTCATACTCGCTTTTGTTATTGGTCGTTTTGAAGTTGCATCATAATGGCTCTTGATGTCGTGTCTCCTATTGGGGAGATGAGTATGATGCCTACTCATGCCCCTCTCATGTTTTTGGATCCGTCTGGGTGGAGTTTCCATTCCCCTACTTGATTATTATCTTTATGGATGTTTGCCTCTTCCTCCACTGCAGGGAGAATAGTCGAGGAGAATTCAGCCATGAAGTCGGCTAGTATTTGCGACTTGATGGTTGTGGCGGGTCTGAATATTATGTTGTATTCTCGATTTGTACTGCCCATTTGGACAAACGGCATGATACTTCTGGCTTGTGGAGTGTTGCTTTAAAGGGTATAGATGTTACCACGAAAACAAGATGAACCCGAAAATAGGGGTGTAGTTTCTTTGCTGCTACGACCAGGGATAGAGGCAACTTTTCAAGGTGATTGCATCGTTTTCTGCATCAAGGAATGACTTGCACATGACGTAGCACACCTAGTATTGCCTATTTTCTTTTTTTCGCACCAGGACGACACTCACTGCATACTCTGATATCGCCAAATAGGGCAACTATATTTCTTCATTATAAGGTTTTGATAGCAGGGGAAGCGTATTAAGGTACTCTTTTAACTTAGTGAAACCGTTTTCACACTTTTCAACCCAGTTGAATTATTTTGGCCTTTTGGGGGCTTTGAAGAAGATGAAAGATTTGCCTGATAGTGGTGAGATGAACCTACGTAGGGCTTCCATTCTTGATGTTAGTTTATGAACCTATTTTGGGCTCTTTGGTGAAGTGATCACATGGATTTCTCTTATTTGTTCTGAATTAGCCTCGCTACTATGATGTGTAACTATGTACCTTAGAAATTTCCAGGAACTTACCCTGAAGGAGCATTTGGACAGATTGAACTTCATAATGTATTTCATCAACATGGAGAATGCTTGTTGTAGATACATGATATGCTCACATTACCCCGAGAGCACTCTTTTAAATAAGAAGTCAATTGCAATACTTGGGGATTGAATTCACAAGGAACGTGGATAACACAATAAATTTACAGTTATTGGTAAAGCTATAACATAAATAGAAAGAAGTAAATCAAACAGAACAAAGATATCGCTTCGTAGGCATATAGGGAAAATGCTAGATTCAGAGATCTCAAACATGCAATCAAAACTCATATCAATTGTTACTAAGGGTTTATTAAGTTCAATCCCAGAACTTGAATTCAGTTATCAGTTGTCAAACTCTCGTTGCGACGAACTATCTAAGTCTACATCTTCGAAGGCCAACTCTCGCTGCGTAACCAATTTCCTTAGACAGGCATTAAGATTCATTTCGATATGTTTGGCAAGTTATTTAGGACAACTCTCGTTGTGTCTAGCAACCTTGCTCTGAAGGATTCAGATCCGAAAATTAGTCACATTTTCGTTTTATTCCAATTATCCTAAAATCAAAATGTCTAGTTAATTGTTCTAAGAACAAATAGTAAGAACAATCATGATGAAGGAGACAATGGATTATCCTAGCAACACAAATCATCTTGGACTTCAACTCTTCTTGCAAGTACTTGTGTCAGACGGAAAGACAAGGCAAAAAAATGAGAATTTAATTTACCAATTTACAAAACTAAAAACAGATTTTGATAATGTAGAGAGACATAAAGTATCTCGAGTCCATGATAGGGTATCTCTTAAAATCTGTCCAAGTATTTGTTTATAGCCAAGCTTTTTTGTAAATGGAAAAGAGTAAACCTTCTAGCTTCGATGGAGTTTTAGTTGGTTACTGCTGTATTTAAATTTCCCATTTTAGGCGAATTTAGAAGTGGAGCCTGAAGTATATGGAAATGTTAAACGAAGTTTAAAAAATTCTTTGTTTGATCGGTATGTGAATTAGTTATTCTAGTGATGAGTAGCTAAACTTGCTCCAGGATTTCTACAGAATATGCAATAAACATTCCACTCAAATCCTTGAAGTTTTATAAAATAAAAGGAAAAAGAAATACATATACCATGGATATTTAAAAATCCATATTGAATTCAAGTAAATAAATAGAAACTTGAAAATGTTTCAGAATCTACAAATTCCAGTAAACACTACTTAGAGGTCTAAACATTAAACAATGAGTCCTGACTCAAAAACAGTGGCAGAGTAAACTAGTTAAAACAGTAAATGTATCAAACTCTACACTGCAGCATTCACAAACAAGTGTATGCATACTATTCTGTAACCCAAACAAACAAAAAACCTCAGAAGATCTAACTTAAAAGAGAGAGAGAGAGAGATCTATGGTTCTCTTGATGTGATCTTCTGTTTCCTACTTGGATCTCTCCTGGTACAGAAATACACAATCTTGATGTCAAAATACATCTAAAAGAGATTTGGGTGTGGATAAATATCGAATGAAATTTTGATTGTGTAGTGTTTCGCTTTCACTTACTTGTTCTGTATAGGACTGTATCGACTTCTTGGGATTCTTCGTAAGCTACCTCCAATAGATTTCTCCATGCTTATCTGAAAATCTATGTGTCCCTCTGTGTGAAACTTTCTGCTAAAGAAAGCTAGCAAAATCAGAAGGAGAGCTACTGAGACCGATCTTGATGGATGTAATCTCTTCATTGGTAATTTATTTTTGGTCCATTTTTTGTGAGGAATTTTTGAGTAGAGATGTTTTATATAATTAAAGAGATAGACAAGTTGTAAAGGTGGTTTGCTTTGTATTGTTCGTGAGACTTTTTGAGATCTGATCACACGTGAAGTCTTTTCAGATGCTGGGATATTTAATTTTTCATTAATTTAGTAATTTATGGAACGTTCACTGAGCAGAATCCTCATATTCAAACAAGCACATGCATACACGTTGTATCAGGCATGAAAATTATATGTTTATTGTATATCAATATTTTTTTTTTGATCAAATTGTATATCAATATTAGTAGGGGAAAGTTGGAGGTAACATCAACTGTTGTGTTTTGTCTCTATGCTAATTACATTTTTTCCCCATTTACATTAGGTAACATAAGCAAGGACATTAATATTTATACTAAATTATAATAGCTGGCTAATAGTATACTTTTATTTGTTTTAAAGTTTTATGGTACTCGTTTATAATTGATATGAATTAAATAAAATAATTAAATGATTTTATGATGTTGTCTTAATTAGCCAAAATATTTTGGGTTTGAGAATTTGGATCGACTTTGTTATTCATTTTTGATATATTAGACTACAGTATTCCTTTGAACTGAACCACAACTATTTATTTTTCTCAAATCAGCCTAAAATCAGAAAAGTTTTTTATTTATTTATGTTTATTCAAGTTTTTTTTTGTTTATTCTAAATATATTTTGTAAAATTCTGTAAAAATTGATATTTGTTATTTTCCGAAATAGTTAAGAAAAGGCTGATCGATTTGGGACTGCACCAGGAAATCAATTGGTAATCTTTTGAATCTCATTTGGTTATGATTCAAATCATTATTGTAAACAAAACTAAGAAAATTGCTATCATCCGATTTGGTCATCTTCAGTCCAGGTCAAATGAGAATCATAATTTAAAATTTTAAATTAATATTTTAAGGTGTTAAAAAAAATCTAATATTTTAAATGTTTTTATTCGATATTAAGTTTGTTGTGTGAAAAATTAGAAAACATGATCTTCTGAATTACAAAACAGCATTTGACTCTTATATTCCAATTTTCTTGGATAAGTGGATTCTAGTATTGGAAGATACAAGTTCACTTCAGGATATCCTTATAACATGGAATTACCTAAGCTCTTTGGTTGTTATTCATCTGCGATTTCTTATGAAGCTTTTTTCTTGTTGCTGCAGAATGATCATGGTCGATTTTCGACATTAGAAACCCAAATAACTGATGTCATTCACCTGTATTTTCAACTAATTTAAGAAAATGAAATTTTAATGAACTAATTCGGAGGAAACCTAGCCATGGGGATATGAGCAATGCTAAATAACTGATGTCATTGACCAGATTCCTAGCCATGGGGATATGAGCAATGCTAAATCCAGAGAAACCTTGTCGTATTATCCGGAATGAACTAATTCGGAGGAAAAGACTTGCCAGTCGACTGGGTTAGCAATTATTTCCATCACGTCTGAGCAATCTGTCTATGTTTGGACAATAGTAATATATAAATTCCGTAAGCATGACATTGTCCACAGTAATCCTTCTATCGCAGCATAGAGAGCCGAAAGGTTTTTGTGGCAGCTTTGCAGTCCAAATTGTTCAATCCCCATTTGGTCACACTCTATTTCAAAAGAGTAAGATTACAAAAATTACAATGAGCAGTACAAGTCAAAACATGTCTAATCAAACATACATTAATACAGAATAAAACCCGGTATGACTCGTACTGAGTCGTTCTCCTCCACCCACCCACTGTCCACACCAGTCTCATCAACCGACGAAATTATTATTTCTTCTCCTTCACGCTCCAATCCTCACTACTTCATTACTCAATGTAGTTGATTTCCCCTGAAAGCAAGGAGCAGAAGAATCTCACGACCTCATTCTATCTAATGGAGCGTAACTCCTCAGACGACGACGAAGAAGACCACCAGCATTTGATCCCTCAAAACGACACTCGCAGCCGCCACCGAGAAGATCCCACAAACGGCGGATCATCTTTCCAGATCGAAGACATTATTCTGTCGCGGAGGAAGATCTCGCTCAACAAGCGTTACCTCCTCGCCGCCGTCTCGCTAACTATCTTGATCGGTCTCATCTTCTTATTCACTGATCTCCGTCAGCAATTCTCCAGTTTCAAGGTAGATCCGCTCTCGAGCCGCGTCAAAGAATCAGAGCTCCGGGCGCTCTATCTCCTCAGACAGCAACAGCTCGAGCTTCTCTCTATCTGGAACGGTACGACGAGTGCTAACTCTTCTGTGAGAGTCGCCGTCGCGAAGCAGATCTCACTGAATAATGAGATCCAAGAGGAGCTTCTGTCGCCACACAAAACCGGGAACTACTCCGGCTCGGTGGTGGCTAACTTGTATGAGAGATGCGTGAAAGTGGATCAGAAATTGTCAGATCGGAGAACGGTAGAGTGGAAGCCGAGATCGGACAAGTTTCTGTTCGCTATATGCCTCTCGGGACAAATGAGCAACCACTTGATTTGCCTAGAGAAGCACATGTTCTTTGCCGCATTGCTGGATCGGGTTCTTGTGATCCCGAGCTCCAAGTTTGATTACCAGTACGACAGAGTGATAGAAGTTGAGCGGATTAATACTTGCTTGGGAAGAAACGTTGTCGTTTCTTTCGATCAGTTTAAAAAGAGTCGTCCTCCTCGTATCGACCGTTTCATTTGTTACTTCTCATCGCCGCAGCTTTGCTATGTAGATGATGAGCATATCAAGAAGCTTAAAGGTTTGGGGGTTTCAATCGAGCGGAAGCTCGAGTCTCCTTGGAGCGAAGATATAAAGAAACCTAGCAAGAGAAATGTGGATGAGGTGCGGAGAAGTTTCAAGTCTGATGATGATGTGATCGCAATTGGGGATGTTTTCTATGCTGATATGGAGCAGGATTGGGTGATGCAGCCTGGTGGACCTATTAACCACAAGTGCAAGACGTTGATTGAACCCAATAAGCTTATTTTGCTGACCGCGCAACGGTTCATACAGACCTTCTTGGGAAACAATTTCATCGCGCTTCATTTCCGTCGACATGGGTTCCTTAAATTCTGGTATAGCTTTTTCATCTTTGCTTATAAGCGGCATTGTAGTCATATTTAAAATTGAATATATTTCATTCGCAGCAATGCAAAAGCGCCGAGTTGCTTCTATCCGATTCCACAAGCTGCGGAGTGTATTGCTAGGATGGTCGAAAGATCCAACGGTGCAGTAATCTATCTTTCGACAGATGCTGCAGAAAGTGAAACAAGTCTGCTTCAGTCACTTGTTGTGGTCGATGGAAAAATTGTGCCACTTGTCAAACGTCCACCGCGTAATTCAGCTGAGAAATGGGACGCACTGTTATATCGACATGGTATAGAGGATGACTCTCAGGTATGAATCTCAGTGTTTCTGCAATTTGTCTACGGTTAAAAAAACCATATCTCTTGAAATGCTGCGCGGTCTGAATTTGGTAAGTGAACTAAAATGCTTATTATAGACGACTAGACAATGCCTAATGATATATCATGGCGTGATGTATCAAACTTTGCATGTTACCATCTTCATGAGTCATAGACCAGTAAATTGTTTTTTGGCAAATGTGTAGGTGGATGCAATGCTGGATAAAACGATATGTGCCATGTCCAGCGTCTTCATTGGAGCCTCTGGATCGACGTTCACGGAGGATATTTTGAGGCTAAGGAAAGATTGGGGGACGTCTTCTATGTGCGATGAGTACCTATGTCGAGGGGAAGAACCAAACTTCATAGCAGAAGATGAATAAGTAAAGCATACATTTTTTTTCTTACGAACTTGTTTTATTCCCACATTCCATTGTTCTCTTATTCTAGTTGAGTCGTAGTTAGTTATAGAAACCCGATTTTGGATACTTTTTTCCATTTTTATTTTTTCCATGATGGTGTGGAGATAACAGTGTGAATCGATAGAAGAAAGAGCCTCGGGTTCTCAACAAGTAATACATATTATACAAAGTTGTCTCAATCCAAATGTATTGTTTTTGTCTCTCTTCAAGCGATAAAAGTTTGAAGTTTATTTTTATTTTTTTGTAATGTTGTGATAAAAAAGAAACTTTTGTTTTTGTAATATGCAAGAGCACTTTCTAGATGTTATTAAGTGTCTGTATACTGTAAAAACTAATTAATCCTAAATGTCGCTGGGCCAATCATGGGCTTCATAATAAAGTTGGATTTCTTCTAATTTGTTTAATTTTTTTTGTTAAATGTTTCAAGGAAGTGGTATTTACTAGAAGAAAAGAAAACAAAATCTGATAGAACTCCTGACCAAGAAAAAATAAAAGATGTCAAACTCAACAAACGAAACCCTGTCTGAAAAGGGACAATCCGATGGCAAAATCTCTAATAATCAACGAACAGAGCCGTCTCAGGAATGGGAGACCATGGCTCAAGCCTGGGTCGCCGCCTTCCCCGACGCCAACTCCGTCGTAAGCGCCACTGAAGTCGAGACTTGGATCGGCTCCAACTTCGACTCCCTGCCGGCGGATCTCCGTCAGAGGCCCCTCTCCGACCTCGTCGACCGTTTCCTCTCCATGCAACAGTACATGAGACAGACAGCATCTGAACAGAACGAGGTACGTGTCTCTTCTTGATGAATTGGATTTGTGTTTATGATTTCTCTTATCTGATGTTTGTTTGTCTTAACGAAACAGCAAGAGAGCCAAGCTGATCAGCATCCAGCTCGGTTTCAGAGGACTGACCAGTGGTTACCAGTGTACTCGTGGTTAGAATCTCTGGATAGTGGAGAGCTGGTGAAATCGAAGGATATCTCTGAGTGGCTCGACGCGAATCCAGAGGTTAAGGAAGAGCTCTCGTCAAGGCATTCTCGTTATCATTTGACTCATTATGTCAAAAAATGTCATCTCAAGATACTTAAAAGAAAGGAGAAGAAGGTAAAAGCAAAACTCTCTTTGCAATTTTCTTCATTTGTTTTTCATCTGTTTTCGACTTGCTTGCAATTTGAATCAGGGGTTGATCCGCCTTAGTAGAGAAACTGCAATGGAGGTTCACAAAGAATTTGGGGAGAAACACCATAATGCCACCCTTTCTGGTATAGAAACGCTTTCTGTAATTGTTTGTTTTATTTATGATTGTTTTAGATTCAAAGGGCTCTTTGTTAGTGATGTAGTGTCATTCTTAATGTTTTAGCTGATCCCATGAGCAATATACCAAAAGACAGTGACCTCTACCGTACTAAACTTAAAGAAGCTAAACGCAGATTCGAGATGTGAGTGGGATTTCTCAACACTTTCTGTGTAATAAACATAAACTTATTTAACTATTCATTTAAAGGTTATACTAATGTTTGTTTTACGCATCATCCAGCTTGGTTGAGCTCGAGAAGAAACTAGCTCCGCATTTTTCAAGGCCTCGAATAACCAACACATGAACTTATCTACCTACTTCTTTGTAGAGTCAATCAGAAGCTGGTTTCGAACACTTCCTTTTGGTTGACTTTGTACGTCTGTTATCTGCTTTTGGTGTTGTAGAACTGTTTGTGAAATGTTAAGGTCATGTAGCTGTATGGAGTTTTGTTTGAATGTATGTTGGTGCAGTGCAGCAAACCGTAACTTGTAACCTTTTCTAGACTATATGTAGGCCCAACGAAGAGAGAGAGGGAGAGAGAGATGCTCACCATGAGCTGTAAAACGATGTTTGCCTCTTTAATTTTTATTAAATGTTGCTCACAGCCTAAACATACTGTGTTTGAAGGAAAGAGGAAGTATATGATTGTTGCTACTTGTTTAGTTATTTTCTACGAAAAATAGAATAAAATATGAGAAACATTCTTAAGAAGAATTAAAACATATATACTTATATTTTTAAATATATATTAATTAAATTATGTTAAAAACAAAGTCCATAACTTTTTAAAGTATTATTTTAAAGAATGTAAATAGTCAATTATACAAAATATATATTATAATTAGATTAATAGGATTTAGTATTTTGACGTTGATTAAAGTATTTTTTTAAATTGAATGTTATTTGAGGAATTACATTCTGTAATACAAAATATATATATAAACCATATACAAATAAAAAATAAAGTGTTACTATATATTATATATTGTAGCAGCCTGTATTGTAGTGCAGTAAGACCAAAATATTCGTAAATTTTAAGGAACCTTAATCGATTGGTATCTTATGTTGACGCATTCAAGTTCCTTTTCGAATTGTTGTCAACTTCTTTCGAAGAACTATCCTAATTGGTATCTTATGTTGTTGTAGTTTATGGTTTTTATCAAAGAGCATAGATAATTCCCTCTACCTATTGTATTCATCAAACAAGTTGATGAGTAATGAAAGTGAGTCGTGTTCCAAAACAAAAAGAATAAGATTACATGGCAACTAAGCTGAGCTGGCTCTTCTCGTTAACTTTGATACTTAATCTGACATGGATAGTTTAAATGGCTTTTGATTAAATCTTATTTGTATACCTTCTTCAGTTTCTTTGTCTTTAGTTTACAACAACAAAAAAAAAACTATTCATAGCATGAGAATAAGGTTTGATGAAATTTCTAGATGATAAAAAAAAAGCATGAGAATAAGCTAGTTGAATGAATTACGGAATTAGCTTATTGGAAAGATTTCAGACTTTCAATACGTCACCGAGTCCTTTAGTTGGGTTGTTACAAACTTCAAGCTATTTCTTCCAACGTTTGCTTCTTGTCCTTTCTCGCTACCAAAATTTCATCAGGATCTAAGGCAGCTACGAGATCGACTATGGCGTGGTGGCCTGACGGCGGTTTTTTGATGATGATGATGATGACCATCATTTCTTTCGTTCAAGCCGAAGATTCCAACCGCTTCTTCGACTTGAGGGTCACTTACGGCAATGTCTCTGTGACTAAGTACGTTCCTCCAACAAGGGTACATTTTCAACAATATGGCTACTTCTGTTTTCGTAGTATATATATGTGTGTATGTATTTATTTATTTTTGAATGAATGTAAAATTTATTTATTTAAAATACACATGCATATCGACATGCAGGTAATTCTAATAAACGGAAAATTTCCCGGACCGGAGCTTTACTTAGTCACCAATGATAATTTGATCATCAATGTTCACAATGATCTGGACGAGCCTTTTCTCTTGTCTTGGTATCTATTTATTTACCTCTTTCGTTTCACCTTTCGGTAAACATAATTTGAACCCGATTCACATGAAATATTTCTACATCCATTTAAAAAGCAATGCAATTTTAATATATATATATATATATATGCATATATGGAAATTATAAGTTATATTAGAAGAAGGCCATTTGCATGCACATGTGCCGTTTCTTCCCATTCTTTCTATTTTGTTGGGTAATATTACACGTCAATGTTTCATCCTAATTACAGTATCATAAAAAAAAATCATATAAATATCATAAACACAAAACATGTTTTCATAAATGGAGGAACGGCTTGCATCTAAAGAGAAACTCTTACCAAGATGGAGTGTATGGGACGACTTGTCCAATCCCACCTGGAAAGAATTACACTTATGCCTTCCATCTCGAAGACCAGATCGGAAGTTTCTTCTACTTCCCTTCGCTGGCCGTTCAAAAAGCCGCCGGTGGTTTTGGTGCCATCCGTATCCTCAGTCGCCCTGGCACGCCCGTCCCTTTCCCGCAACCAGCCGGAGACTTCACCATCCTCATCGGGGATTGGTATACTGGGGAAGACCACAAGGTTTATATCTTAATTATTAACTTATCATGTTTGCTTAGCACAACGGCTGGCTCAAGATTATTGTGGGTTTACATGGCGATTTTTAATTTTATTTTTGGATTCACATTGGATTTCTAGACCTTTTTATTAAATAATGTTTGTTTTTAAAAAGTGTTACTAATCCACACGTAGGATTTAAAGGCACGTTTGGATGGAGGACGCATGATACCTAGGCCTTATAGTGTTTTGATCAATGGCAATGAAGACACCGCCTCTACTTCTCTAACTGTCGACAAAGGTTAATGTTTAAAACTCCAAACTCTAATATGTTAGTTACAAAGAAGAGCATTTTCGCGATCTCATCATCACTTTCATGGGTTAATAATTAACAGGTAAAACGTACAGATTCAGAATATCAAATGTGGGGCTTCAACTGTCCCTAAACTTCGAAATATTAGGTCATATGTTGAAGCTCGTTGAGGTCGAGGGAACCTACACAATCCAAACCAAGTTCACTTCACTCGACATTCACGTTGGTCAATCTTACTCTGTCCTGGTCACCATGGACCAGCCTCCCCAAAACTATTCGATTGTCGTGGGGACGAGATTCACTGACTCACGATCTACGAATAGAATTATTCTTCACTACTCCAACTCCAAAAGCTCTAAATTTGTCCCTAATAGACAACCTGACAATGACATAGACTTTTCGATTAAACAGGCTCGGTCCATTAAGACTAACCTGACTGCGTCCAGGCAAAGGCAAGATGCTCAGGGCTCATACCATTATGGTCGAATCAAGATTTCTAGGACATTAATACTTGAAAGCTCAGCAGGCGTTGTGAACAGGAAGCAACGATATGCCATAAATGGCGTATCATTCGTTCCTGCTGATACTCCACTGAAGCTAGCAGATTACTTTAAGATCAAAGGTGTTTTCAAAGTAGGAAGCATCCCAGATAAGCCTGGAAGAGCAGGGATCAGACTAGAAACAGCAGTGATGGGAGTACACCACAAGGATTTTCTTGAGATCGTCTTTCAAAACCGCGAGAAGTACGTCCAGACTTACCATCTCGATGGATACAACTTCTGGGTTGTCGGGTGAGAACAATAACTTAATCATATACTATGGTAATGATATTAACCATTGAAGGTCATTGACGTATGTGACTTCTCAACAGGATTGGTAATCGATGGTCTACATGGTCACATGCGAGCAGACGAGACTATAACCTCAGGGATGCTATTTCTCGCTCCACTACTCAGGTCAGGTGACGTGAACTCTCTCCATATATCTATACAGTTTTGGAATTTGTTGTCAATAGATTTTATGCAAAGCTCATACAATTCCCCGTGGGGCACGTCCCCTCCCAGCTGAAATTCACATTAGGGGATCTAAGCAACAGTCCCTTTTGGTATTCCTAAATAGTACCACAAGACTGGAATTATTCACTTGGTTCTTAATTAATGTTGGAAATGTGTATATTATTATAGGTCTATCCAAAATCTTGGACAGCTATATATGTGGCTTTCGATAATGTGGGGATGTGGAATTTCAGAAGTGAGTTTTGGGCAAGACAATACTTAGGTCAACAATTCTACTTCCGAGTTCACTCTCCGGCTAACTCTACCAGAGATGAATATCCTTTGCCTAAAAATGCTTTGTTGTGTGGTCGAGCCTCAAACAGACACAGGCGCGACTTCATACCCTAGCTCCTATTGACATGATGCCCTTCATATCAATCTTGAATGAATTAACCAATATATTTTAATGAGTAATATAATATATCCACACCAAAAGATAAAAGGTTACTCCTATAAGCTTCAAAGTAGCTCCTGACTATACACTTCAAAAACAATTCACGTAATGTTTGTAATCCTTCTTTATGTATAATATATTTTGATCCGTGCTTTTATTAAGAGTATTTGTTTAGTTGATCAGATTTTATCAAATAAAAAATTAATTTTATAAATAGTTTATCTGTTTTATGTTTTGTATATATGATTCATATTTAAAATGTGCGTATAAAATTTATATTAGTTTTTTTTCAGTGAACTAAGTTTTTGGCAGAATTCAGACATATGCCATGTGTAAATTTTTATTCTAATTCAGTTATTTAAATTTTAATAGAAAATAATTATTATTACACCTAGATTCTCTCATTCTAATTCATCGCTACTAACTAGAAGAAGTTTCAGGAGAAATTTAGATTTCAATTTAAAATTTATAAATAAAATTTTTTTTTTTTTGAAATGTCAAATATATGTAAAATGCTAACCGTATTATAACACGTAGGGGTGGACAAAAAAAACCGAACCGAATCAAGTTAAACCAAACCAATCGAAATGAAACCGATTCAAATCGAACCAAAGTCTATTTCAAACTATTCGATTGAAGATTTTCCCAATCCAAATGGTTTAGTTCAGTTCGGTTTTAAACCAAACCGAACCGATAAACTGATGTGTTTTTGTAATTATTTAAATTAAAAATATTAGTAATACAAATATACTAAAATTCTAATAGTAAACCCCATATTTTTCATTTTTCATTCATTAACATATATTCTTCTAACCTAATAATTCTAGTTTGAAATATCCTGTTTGCAATTCTAGTTAGTGAAAAGAATATACTAGGTCTATGATAATGGAATCATGTGTTTAGAGTGGCAAAGATATAAATAAATACTTGTATTTGTGTATAACATATATATATACTAGTTATTGATTTGTTGCAGTCTTTTTGATGATATGATATAAGAGACATTACTAATGATGTTGTTGTTTTTTTACTTTAGTTAAATTTCATTTGTTTTAATTTTTATATACTTTTTGTGACTTCTTAAAAGTTTTTGTTTTAGTTTTATATAGAATTTAGTTCACATCGTTTATGTTTACATAATCTTATATATTAAAACAGAAGTCACAACTTTGATTCATGTGTGATTTTTTCAAAAAATGGACCCTCACTAGAAAGTTATGTTTCATTTATTTCTAATTAATATTTTCTGACTTACTCGGCGGTAATTACTTACGCCTATAAAATTGGTACGGTTGAACAAATATATTTTGGCATCATTTATAAATCACATACACGACATGTATATATCGAACCTAACTTATGCTTAATAAGATTCACTCTTGAACCGGCTCGCTTTATACACTTAATAAACAAGGAAAGCATTTGATTAAACCGGTTCTAACCATCATTTATAATATATGATTAGTTTGACTATTCAACCTATTCGATTTAAACACTAAATAAACCACATCACACATTGGACTTAACCGGACATCAAGTGATCATCATTTATAATACATTATTACCTTGAGTATTCAGCCGGTTCGTTATATACAGTAAATAAAACTAACAAAATAAGATTTGAACGGTACTTGGAATGAAATACTATTCATATTTTTGGGTACTTTCATAATTCATAAATTATTGTTGAGAACCAAGTACATATTATACCTATATAAAAAGATTCTATGGATTTATGGATTTATTAGTTAAGACGAATGTTTATTTTAAAAGGCTTTTTAAACCTTTTGATTGCAATATACGATTCTCAAAAATATTTTCTATATTCCATAATATTGACATAATTTATTATTGATCTCCATAAAAAGCTCATCGACCTTAGCTAATATACACAAGATCCATTTTGAAAAGGTAAATTCATAAATCATTTAATATTGTGTGTGGGTTTACTAATCATATATTCCAAGTGTATATATAAAAGCTATTAGTAATAGATCACATATTTCTTGAATAATTGAATTTAAAATGTTAACGCCCATTGGATTTATAGATAGATAGTATATTTTCGTACATTGTCCTAATTTTTAAATGTTTAAACTATTTTTTTTAAACGAAATATATTTTTTTACTAGATAGGATTTTTCTATTTATGTAAAGTCATCTTATTATGTAAAGTCACATATAAATTTGTATTTTAATAATAAACCTTCATATGTAATATATTTTTAGACATTACAATAATTTTCTATTTTACGAAAATTAGAAGAGATTACCGAGTTTAATAATTAAACAAAAATCCAACAAACAATATATTGTAAAGAAAATAAAAAAAAACTAATGTGATAGTTTGAAACAATTAATTTGATTAAGAACACATAAACTATAACAATTTTGAGTTTGAAAAAGTTATTTACACATTTCAAAATATGTGATTATTATAATATATATTATTTTAAAGTAAAAACAAAATATCTATGTAAATATGAATGAAAACAAATACCCGCACGGTTGTGCGGGTCAAGATCTAGTTTATGTTTTAAAACATAACTAGATTTTGACCCGCACGCCCGTGCGGATGTATTTTTTTAAAAAATATGATGCTATTTGATTTTTATGTCACTATTTAGGGTTGGTCAAAAAACTCGAATTCGAAGAATTGAACTGATTCCAATCCGAATAAGTAGTACTAAATCTGAAGCGGAATTGATTAAATATCTGAATTATTCAAAATTTTGGTATTTGAAAAACTGAAATCTAATCCGAACCGAGCCGAAGTATTTTGGGTATCCAAAATAGATTTATATACTTATATATATAAATTATTTTTAGATTTAATATATATAAAAATATCCAGAATATATATGATGTAAATGAATACAAATAATCGAACGTAAATACTTAAATATATGATGTAAACTTTTAAGTTCGCTTAAATGCTTGAAAATATGATGTAAACTTCTACGCTTAAATACTTATATATATGATGTAAACTTTTAAGTTCGCTTAAATGCTTGAAAATATATACAAATAATCAAACGTAAATATCTTAAATAGTTAAAATATACTCAAAACTCCAAAAATACTAAAATAATTATTAATTCTCTATCCAAATATTTAAACCAAACCTATTTAAATTGGTTATCCAAATCCGAACCAAATCTTCAAAGATCTGAACTAAACACGAAATTCCAAAAAGACCCGAAAACGAACCCGAACGCCCACCCCTAATCACTATTATATATATATATATATATATATATATATATATATATATATATATATATATATATATATCATATATGTGTCATCATATGTTACAAAATATGTGTTATCATATAATTAATCGTATTTTATATGTACCATCAAATAAGTTTTTCTTAGAATTAATAATATTTTATACGTACAATCATATAAATAATCACATATATTATATTTTAAAATTTAATGTGAAATAGAAAAACCATAATTTAAGTTGGTGTTTGAAATTGAGCTTTGTATTGTATTTTTCTTATATATATTGAAAATATTTTTATAATAGTTATTAGAAAATATGTTAGTAAAAATCAAATTTTGAATATATATATATATATATATGAATGAATTTTTGATATAAATCAATTTTAATTTATTATTTTGATTTGAATATATTATATATCAAATAACATAGACCCATTATTTTTTTAATATAATGTAATGGACTTCCAATTTTTAGTAGCATAAGCCCATTTTTTTTTTTTAATTTACTATTATCCATGTTTCCAAACAATACTATTTTTGTAACTATTATCCATATTGCCAAACAATCTCAATGTGTACTTCAACTTTAATAATATAGATTTTTTTTAGAATAATTAAACTAAGAAGAATCTAATTAAACCGATCCAAAAACAATAATATATACTTTTGCATTGTTGACCGGAGCTGTCGATTGTTGATGAAGGTACCGTGCACATACAATGCAAAAGTATATATTATAAGGACATCAAAGTTTTGTTTGGACAGTAGTATGACAGAGAGATAATAAATATTTACCTGCCCATAAAAAGGGTAAAGACATAGTAAGACATCAAAACAATGCTTCCCAGATTCTTGTTCTTGTTGTATATGAATGGAAGAAGGGGCGGAATAGGAGAAGCAGTGTTGTTGCTGCTTGCGCTCACCGTTGGGCTTGGACTTGGCTTGGGTAAGAATCCTACCATAGCCACTATCATTGCGCCTATGACAGTGTGGAGGCACAAAACAATGTCATCCCATGATCCAACACGTACGGTACCAACGGGAACTTCCCTAACCACATTCATGTGGATGCAAGCAAGACATGCTATTTCGCAGAAAGATCTTAAAGACAGCCGGACACGGTAGTTAAAACCAAAAGCACTTCCAGACCCAGTGAGGCGGTGTGCGAGGTTCTGCGCATTCACTTCCGAGAAAACGAATCCGAGGCTCCTCAAAGCTATGCTTAATCCACGAGAGTCAAGGTATTCTTGGGTGTCTTTATTCAAATTGAAAATATCTTTGAGAAAATTTTCGTTCTGCATTGGTGAAAATATATTCATAAATTTGGAGCGAGGAATCTTCTTTATAGCATCTTCTGTCTCTTCGATACCATATTTCTCCACCAGACTCAGAACTTCATCATCATCAAAATTCATGTCCAGCAGTTTAATTATTGTTTTTAATAAAGCTCTCCCACCATCTCTCGATTGGAGTTCATGGCTGCTCTCTCCAGCTAATGAATTTTAGTTTAAACAGATAAAGGTGAAATCAAAGAGACTGCTTCTCTTCCAACTTTGACCGGACTCTTCATTTGCTTTAATTATAATCCCTAACGGTTATGCGTCGTATTATTTCTTTTTCTTGCTTGATCCTTCCATTTTTGATTATAAATCTCCATACTTTATGACCAATAAAGTGGGTTTCATGTTCTTTTAGTTGTGTATTGAACAGATGGAAGATTTTTGGTAGAATCAGATTTAGATTAAGCAAAGTTAAGGTCTACTATGATAGACGTCTCACATATGATCCACCTTTTGATCTTTCAAGCTCTCTATAGCGCAAAAAAGAAAAGAAGATGTTGATTGAAGATCATCGGTACAAGCTAAAGCGATTTGTGATAGACTAGATGTGACAGAAGTATGATTTGAAGTCTTCAGGTAGTGCTAAAGAGAAACATTGAAGAAATGATGAAACTGCGAATCTCCGGCAACGGCGAAAAATCCCTTTCGCTTATTATGTCACGTGGCCGGATTATATCCATGGAAGACAACTGTTATCGCCCATTGATAGTCGAGAATTTATAACTGCTTGAGCTTCATGCATTATTATTATTAACATAAGCTACCTGCCATTCATCGAAGTACTAAAAGAAACTATATCGATTACCAAACAAACTTCGACCAAAAAAAAAAAAATAAGAAACACAAAAGCTCCAAAACAGAAAATAAAACTGCAAAATATGTACATTCCTCCTAAGTTCTAAGTGAAAATATCAAAGATCTCGAACTGCATGGCTCTAGCCTCTAGTTAACTAAGCCTTCTCTCCTCATCATGTCAATCTAACGGTAGATATTCGATCCTGCAGATCAAACGGCCAAAACTCACCGTCCAAGAAAAAGTGCAGCGTTAACGTCAAGCCGCCACGCGAAGCCACCGTCATTCATCTTCCAACCATCACAAGGCGAAGTAATCGAACTCACTAAACTATCGCGACACGTGTACTGCAGTCTCATTCTACATGTGAACGTCCGTTTCGTTAGCAAAGGCTTCTCCTTCATCACCAGCCACACACTCATCTTACTACAACACTTGTCCTTCCCAATCACCAAATCTCTGTACGAACCATTCGTCCAAACGACTCTCCCTAAACCGTCCGATATAAAACCAGGACACGTGTCCCTCTCCAGATTCATCTTCTTTTCCTCGTCCGTACACCCTAACTCGTACTCCCCCTCCGTTACGCACTCTACCGTTAACAACGACGACACAACCGTTTCCGTTCTCGCCGTTAGTAATCCCTCCGTCAGATCTAAACTCTTCTTCGCCGCTTGATAACGTCCGTCATCTCCGAAACTCAACCACGAAGACGCCGCCGCAGGCACCAAAACCCTAGGCGGTTCCTTCCTCCTCTCAGGAGTCTCGGGAAGAAGAGGCAACGTCACAGTCTCAGATCCGTTCTTAGCCTCTTCGTTTCTCCTCCGTTTACTGTTGCCGTTACTGTTAACAGATCCCCCGCTGCTGCTACTGTTCTCTTTCGAATATTTTCTCTTTCCTCTCCGCGACTTGGGCGATACGGAATCCAACGGCAGCGAAGAGGATCCGCCGGAATCTGGTCTCGGAGCAATCGGACGGTACCGGAGCATAATCCTATCCACCTTTGACATATCACCACCACCACCACTGCCTCCGTATCTCGCTATACAACAGCCTCCCCGAAAATTCATTTTTAATTGATTTTTTCTGCGAAATTTTACTTTTAAAGCAAATGAAATGAAGATGCTGAATTAACGTGAAGCTTGCCGGTACGTTTATAAAGAGAAAACTGTTACGTCGACACGTTTGGAGAAACAGCCACGTGCGAGACCACAGGCTGAACAGCGCAACCCTGTGATTGGACGATAGGGGAGAGACGTGGCGTCTTGCGGTTGAAACTTTGGGGTCACACAAAGGACTCGGTACGAGGGCGTGACGGCCAATCGCAGAGCGAGGAGTGGCTATTAGTTGCGGTGCGATTAAAGGTAACGGACACATATGTCTGTAACTTGCCAGTATACGTGTAACCTAAGGCTACGAGACGCAGGACACATGGCCCAATCTTGTTTACTCATTTGGTCATAGAGTTTGAATTTTTTATTTTATTTTAAGTTTGGTTTCTATTATTAGGATGTAGGATGGTGAGAGATTTTGACACGTGAAGAGGGAGCTTATGACACGAATCTAGTTGGGATGTGGATATTTATTTCCAAAATTAAGGATTCTTTTAGCATGCATATAGTTGGTGAAACAAGTACATAATTAAAATTTTGAAATAAATTAGAAGGCATTCACTGTTGCCACGCGCTAAACTGAGCAGAGCGACAATCCAGGAGAAGATTCTGATTCTCCATCGACAATGGGATAGTGTTTTTCCAAGTTCTTCTTAAAGACTTTTGATTAGATGAACAAGATATGGCAGTGCTACAGAAACGACCCCATAAATTTTGTTCTAAAATTTTAACATGTTTATCAAAAAAAAAAAACAAAAATTTTTTGTTCTAAACTCCTTTGGTCCATGTGTACCGCTTGGAGCTAAAGAGCTCTTAAAGTGAATTAAAAACTACGGTTATTTGCAAAAATAAATTTTATTTTATTTGTGAATGTTGACTCTAATCACGTACAAGCAAGATGGGCCTTAATCAATGGGACTGCAAGAAAAATGGAGACTGGGTTTATTCACATATGAAACCCATCACGTTTTAACAGTAAACGTGAAGCACACAAGGGTTGTGATAGAGATGCTTAGTATAAATAGAACCTTATCCTAAGCATTAACAACCCTAGCAGTAATCTCCTGTATCAAAAAGTGTAAAGAAGAAACACTAAAAGCTTGTACTTTTCTCAGATTATAGTGAAGCTTGAGGGACAAGAGTTCCCTGCCCTCCCCAGAGGTAACAGTTAGAGGCCGTGAACTGGGTCAAAAGTGTTTGTGTCTTTTACAGTTTATGCTTACTCTAAATTGGTTTTAGCAAACGATCAAACCCTCACAAGTGGTATCAGAACACATTTGGTTAAAGCTAAACCGATCGTCGACCAGAAGAAGAAGATCTACAGGTTAGAAGAAACTCTCACTGGTTGTTTCTTCATTTGAGATTTCTTGGTTTGAGGTGGAGTAAGTTTTCTGAAGATAGTTGCTGTAACCGGGAGTAGAAATTGTTATCCGGATTTGGTTCATCATATCTCTTGAGCTAGTTTTCTGTTGTGTTGAGGAGGGCGTTACACAACCCCAAACTCAGGCGAGTTAAGGTTGTTCTTGTATTTGAATCTGGTTCCTGAAATCAAAGGGTCAAATACATCAGCATGGAACATCCTCAAAGCAGACTGGATGTAGAGAAATTTGATGGTAAAGGTGATTTTGGATTATGGAAACATAAGGTGTTATGTCAGCTGGAGCTCATGGGCTTAGAGTCTGTGTTGGAAGAAGGTGAGACCTCTGAGTCAGAACCAGACAAGCAAGATGAAGGCCAGTAACCAGGAAAAGATCCAAAGTTTGCTGAGAAGGATAAACGGGTGAAGAATCTTATTAAGATGTGTCTAAGCGATCAGATCTTAAGGAAGGTCATGAAAGAGCCTACTGCTGCTGGGATTTGGAAGGCTCTTGAGACTGACTACTAGACCAAAACTTTACCCAATAGGATCTATCTGAAGCAGAGGTTTGCTAGTTTCAAGATGGAGGAGAACAAAAGTATTGAAGAAAACTTAGACAGTTTTCAAAAGCTTGTGGATGATCTTGCAAGTCTGAATATAAACATAAGTGATGAGGATCAGGCTATTCAACTCCTTACTAGCCTCCCACCACTGTATGAAGCCTTGGTTCACACTCTCAAGTATGGTAGTGGTAAAGACACACTTTCAGTAAGTGATGTTACTACTTCAGCGTATTCCAAAGAAGTGGTGTTAAAGGAGAAAGGTCTCCTGAACAGAACCAGAGGAAACTCAGAAGGTTTGTACGTTGAGTCTAGAGGCAGGTCTGAAAGAAGACCTGAAAAAGGAAACTACAAACCGAGGTCCAAGTCAAGGGGTAGATCAAAGTCAAGACCGAAGTATAATAAGAACACTACAGGATGTTTCTTATGTGGTAAAGAAGGACATTGGAAGAGGGAGTGTCCAGATAAACATGGAAAGAAGCCAAACAGCTTTGCAAACGTTGCGACAAAGGTGACAGAGAAGGTGAAAGAGCCGCTTGTTCTTACAGCAAGCAAGCATGACTCCAAAGGCGCTTGGGTCATGGACTCAGGCTGTAGCTTCCATATAACTCCAGATAAAGAGTCTTTGTTTGATCTACAAGAGCTTGATGGAGGAAAAGTCTTGATGGGAAATATGACGCACAGTGAGGTGAAGGGGATTGGCAAGATTAAAATCTTAAATCCAGATAATTTTGTGGTTATTCTGACAGAGGTTCGGTATATGCCAACGATGGGGAGAAATCTAATTTCTTATGGACAGTTGGAAAAGAGTGGTTGCAAATACGAGGGAAAGGATTTTGTAGTCACTTTCTACAAAGATGGACAGAAGGTAATTTCTGGAAAATACCAAGACGGATTGTACTATCTACAAGGGAGAGTGGTGCAAGGAGAGTCGATGGTAGCAAGGCCAGAAACTGACATGACCAAGATATGGCACTCTAGGCTCGGTCACATGAGTCTAAAATGCATGAATATATTGGTCAAAGATGGGTATCTGACAGATAAAGAAGTGAAGACTTTGGGTTTTTGTGAGAGTTCTGTTTTGGGTAAATCGCACAAGCTGAGCTTTACCAGGTCGAAGCACGCTACAAAAGGAGTCTTGGAATACATTCACTCTGACTTGTGGGGCTCTCCATCAGTTGAGAAGAGCTTGGGGAATTGTCAATATTTCATTACCTTCATTGACGATTTCTCGAAGAAGGTCTGGATCTATTTCCTAAAAACTAAGGATGAAGCATTTCTTAAGTTCAAAGAATGGAAGGCAATGGTCGAAAATCAGACAGGAAAGAAAGTACGTTGTTTGAGGACAGATAACGGACTCAAGTTCTGTAACAACATGTTTGATAATTTCTGCAAGGATTCTGGTATTAAAAGGCACAGGACGTGTACTTACACTCCACAGCAAAATGGAGTATCAGAACGCATGAACAGGACCATTATGGACAAGGTGAGATGCATGCTAGCTGAGAGTGGGCTAGAAGAGAAGTTCTGGGCAGAGGCTGCCTCCACAGCCGTTTACTTGATTAATAGATCACCAAACTCGTATATTAACTTCAAGTTGCCAGAAGAAGTATGGTCTGGAGAAAGACCAAAGATTAGTCATCTAAGAAGGTTTGGATGCTCAGCATATGTACATGTCTCGCAAGGGAAAACAAGTCCTCGAGCAATCAAAGGATTATTTTTGGGATATCCGCAATGGACTAAAGGTTACCGGATATGGATTGAAGAAGAGGATAAATGTGTTATCAGCAGAGACATCATTTTTCATGAAGAAGAACTGTACAAAGATACCTTGAAGCAAAAGGATGAAGGTGACTCGAGAAAAATCGATGAAACTACTCAGAAAAAGAGTAAAGGAAAAAGAGTTACCTTCAGCGAGAATCTCATTCAAGGACCTTCAGGTACTTTTGAAGTAGGTGAGACTTCAGATCAAGGTGGAGCATCATCTGGGACAGATTAGTCAGGAGAAAGTTCAGATGATCAAGGCGTGACGTCTGAGGAAGAGACTGATATTGATGTTAGTCAGAATGAGGAACCTAATCTTGGAAACTTGGATGATTATGTTTTGTCTAGGGACAGGGGACGCAGACAGACGAAGCCTCCATCCAAATTTGATGACTTTGATGTGGCTGCGTATGCATTGACATGTGCAGAAGAAATCGATATGGATGAGCCAAAGTCTTATTTTGAAGCAAACAAAAGTAAAGACTGTGAAAAGTGGAACTCAGGAATGACAGAGGAGATGGGTTCTCATCAGCAAAATGGAACATGGGAATTAGTAGACAAGCCAGCGAACAAAAAGGTTATCGGCTGCAAGTGGGTTTACAAACTAAAACCGGATATTTCTAGAAATTTCAGATACAAAGCCAGGTTGGTAGCCAAGGGGTTTTCTCAAGTAGAAGGAATAGACTTCACAGAAGTGTTCGCTCCAGTGGTGAAACATGTTTCAATTAGAACCATGCTTTCTCTAGTTGCAAACTATGATCTTGAGCTTGAGCAGTTGGACGTAAAAACAATCTTTTTGCACGGAACTCTCGATGAAGAGATCTACATGTCACAACCTGAGGGCTTTGTTGAAAAAGGAAAAGAGGACAAGGTATGTTTGCTGAAGAAGTCACTGTATGGCCTAAAACAGGTACCTAGACAATGGAACAGGAAGTTCAACAGCTTCATGAAAGACAACAAATTCATCAGAAGTTTGAGTGATCCATGTGTCTACATTAAAGGAGAGGGTACATCAGACATGGTATATATGTTGTTGTATGTATACGATATGCTTGTTGCTTCAAAAGACAAGCTTGGAATCCAGAGGTTGAAAGAAAGTTTAGCTGCTGAGTTTGAGATGAAAGACTTAGGGGCTGCGAATAGAATTCTGGGAATGGATATCGTGAGAGACAGGAATAAAGGAATTTTGAAGCTGTCACAAGGAAGATATCTAGAACAAGTTCTCAGGACATTCAACATGAGTGAATCAAAAGCTGTTACCACACCACTAGGCTGTCAATTCAAACTCAAGGCTCTCACAGAAGAAGAATCAAAAGGAGAATCAGAATTGATGAGTGAAGTTCCTTATGCGAGCGCAGTGGGGAGCTTAATGTATGCGATGGTTGGATCTCGACCAGACTTAGCGCATGCGGTGGGAGTAGTCAGCAGGTTCATGGGAAACCCAGGAAGGAAACATTGGGAAGCTGTGAAATGGATATTCAGATATGTTAAAGGAACATTGGACTTTGGGTTAACCTTCACAAAGAACACTGAGTTCAAGGTAGTGGGTTATACAGATGCTGATTATGCTAAAGACTTGGATCACAGAAGATCAGTCACAGTGTATGTATTTCAGGTTGGAGGAAATACAGTTAGCTGGAGATCAGGGCTCCAACACATTGTAGCATTATCGACTACAGAATCTGAATATATGGCACTAACAGAGGGCTTTAAGGAAGCTTTATGGTTAAAGCGATTTGTCAGTGAATTGGGTTTTCTACAGGATGAAGCTAAGGTTTTCTCAGATTCACAAAGTGCTATTCACTTGGCGAAAAATGGTGGATTTCACGAGAGGACCAAGCATATTGACACTAAGCTGTATTTCATCAGAGATGTTATTGAGGCTGGGGATGTTACTCTACACAAGATTCATACATCAGCTAACCCGGCAGACTTACTAACTAAGGCGGTACCTGGAAACAAGCTCGAGAAGGGGCTTGAATTCCTGAAGGTGATCGCCTGATGAAAGCTTGTGGAAACCTGTAGGGATTCTTTGTTGATTTGGAATCTCGCAGGATAAAGGAAATGCAGAAGTGAGCATTCTGTATTTAAAATCAACACAGGAAATGCAAGAAAAGAGAATAGTCAGGCGGACTAACTCGTTTTTGTGTGGTTTTGGATGCACTTTAAAGTGGGTATTCTCTATCTCTCCCATTAATCTGGAATTCTATGTGGAACATGGGAGATTATGAGTTGCAGGAGATAAAGTAACTGAAGGGAATTGAGACTTGTCAGAGCTTAGGAAATTGCACCTTGAAGCTCTGTTGGATTTTAGATTTCTTATTCTGAGAAGGTCATCGTAGCTCGCGTTCAGTTAGTGACGTTCGTGTATTGTCGCAGGAGGAACTGAATTGAAGTTCAAACAAGCTGTTGTTGGTCGGCTTCAAGTATCGAGAGCTGCATAAATGAAAATCAGAAATTTATCATATATCCGATCTCAAAAGATGTTATCCGAAATAGGAAGTGGCATCTGGTTATCTGTGCGTGCATCAGTTGAAAGGATAAGTATTTGTAACAGGCGGTTGCATCTACTTACCCTTCCATGCATCAGAGGAAAACAAGAAGATTCTTACCTTACATGTGGCTGACGGAAAGGTAATGATCTTGGTTGATTGGCTTCACTATCAAATCTTCAGGTTTTGTGGTTCAGATGGTGATAATGAACAGA
Organism: Brassica rapa; assembly: GCF_000309985.2. Classification (NCBI taxonomy): domain Eukaryota; kingdom Viridiplantae; phylum Streptophyta; class Magnoliopsida; order Brassicales; family Brassicaceae; genus Brassica; species Brassica rapa. The sequence goes on from NC_024796.2 coordinate 8,677,711, forward strand.
GGAATCACCTGGAAAGTCATGAGCTTAAATCTGAGAAAGATTGCTATGACATATCACTGACACAAGGTAAAGAAGAAAGGATCTCACCGGCGTTACATGCAAGGATGGCTACACAATTTTTGAGAGACATCAGATATGCAACAGAGACAAGAGGAAGCTCAGGAGCTGAACGTCGCGGTGGAGTGAGATCAAGGAATCTGAGAAACCGAGGAACAAAAGCAAACGTCGGTTGGTGATTAGGTCAAAGGTGGAGAATGTGAATGTTGACTCTAATCACGTACAAGCAAGATGGGCCTTAATCAATGGAACTGCAAGAAAAATGGAGACTGGGTTTATTCACATATGAAACCCATCACGTTTTAACAGTAAACGTGAAGCACACAAGGGTTGTGATAGAGATGCTTAGTATAAATAGAACCTTATCCTAAGCATTAAGAACCCTAGCAGTAATCTCCTGTATCAAAAAGTGTAAAGAAGAAATACTAAAAGCTTGTACTTTTCTCAGATTATAGTGAAGCTTGAGGGACAAGAGTTCCCTCCCCAGAGGTAACGGTTAGAGGCCATGAACTGGGTCAAAAGTTTTTGTGTCTTTTACAGTTTATGCTTACTCTAAATTGGTTTTAGCAAACGATCAAACCCTCACATTATTAATAGCTATATTTATTGGGTTGCCTACATATCCTAAATGAGATCAAGTCTTACCATAGTTTAGTTTACAAAGTGTAGGTTTTCCCATCGTATGAAGAGATTTTTAGTTTGATGTTTGGGATGAGAGCGTGACGATGCGATCTGTAAACGACACTTCTGTGTTTCTTCGATGAACTTATCGACTTCAGAGGCCGAGCTGGTGGGTTAGTGGATTCTCGATTGCAACACCCTGAGGTTTGGATGTAGCCCGGGCTATCGTCCATTTAAGGATGCCAATCTCATTTTCTGGGCTGATGTTTCATCGTATGCAATGGATTCATGGTTGTTGCTGCAGGATATGTTATTCTCCGTGGAGTTTGTTCGTACTCCTAGAACAATCTTGTGGGCTTCAAGGCAACGAGCCAATTAAGGAGTTGATTTGCACCTACTGGTCGGTTTGGATCTGGGTGAGTTGCTTCAAACGTTGTAGAGCTTGTTGTCCTTTTACATCCTACTTACTTGTATGACATTGAATCAAATATTTTGTAAATCAGTTGATACATGGGATAGAGTTTCGTCCAGATGTATGGTTTGTGCCGCTCGCTGGTGGTGGAAGGATGGTGGGAGTTCCATCAGCGTTGAACTGCAGTACATCCTGCGGAATGGAACCTGAGAGGTTTCATGCTCTTGCTGAACCAGATGCGTCTACTCCTGTCATTGGGATGTGTCTACTCTTTTCATTAGGATTGGGATGTGTCTCTTACGTTGGATTATCGGAGAGTTATTTAATTTTTAATCACTCTAACGTTCTAGCTCCAAATGATGGATCACATGATCCACTCATAAATTAGGGTTATAGTTTTGTCTAACATAGCAAGTGATGAATAAATCGAGTAGTTATTAATGATTTCATGGTAAAATGTATATCATATTGATAATGGATTTTTATATAATTAATAATGGTTAAGAGAGTTTCTGAGTACAAATGTATTCGAGTATAAAATAGGGATATCTTCGATGAATGAAGCTTGGACCCCTTTCTCTTTTGTTTCTGTCTTTTTTATAGTTTTTTGGTCTAATCTTTTTTATAGTTTGTGTGAAAGAGAATTTTAACAGCGACGTGATCTTCGGTATTTATCCAGAACCATCAAACAAAGTTTATATCGATATATCAAATTTTTGTAATAAGAATTTAGAAAACACATAACACATCACACCGTAGGATTAGTTTCTTTTTGGTCCCACATGAGTGACTTATATAACGATACAAACACGCAAGTAAAGGTACAAAGAAAAGAAGAAAGAAGAAGAAAGAAGTAAGCTTGTTTTAGCAAAAAAAAAAACGCAACAAAACAAAAGCAATGATAGAAAAAGATAATTTAAAGTCAACGCCTTTTTGTTGAACATCGCAATTACGCTAACGTGGCTCATTTGCTTTGCTCTATCTTGGCCTTCCTCTTTTCGTTAACAAAGAAGACGAGCAGAGCCACGACGGAGAAGACGCTGAAACAGACAGAGGCAATATCTAAGGATTTGTGGCGGCCACTAATAGCCTGAACGCTGAAGAGATTGGTTGTCTTGTCCTGGTTTGTGCTCTGTCCAAAGGCAACTTCGTGGTCCTTGGCATCAACTGCGTAGGCACGAACGTAGTAGGTCCCTGTAGGGATGTCGCGCTCGAGGGTATAGTCGAATGATTGAGCGGTTTTGACAGTGGGGTCATAAGAAAATGAAGAGATCTTGTGTGGGCAACTCTTGTCCTTGAAGAGCTCATTTTCCGTCTTGCGCCATGGTCGGTCCACTTGGCTGATCGGAGCGTAGCATAGCTTTACTTTAATTGTCTTAAATTCAGGCTCCTTTGTAGCCGTCGAGCTTACCTTCCATGTAATGCTCAACTTATCAATTCCGGCAGCCAAAACTAAAAAACACATCCCAAATTGATCAGCCTTGATGTATATCAGTAATGACTCAATTTTCCATACAATAATGTTAGATAATATGTTTTGTATCACTTTTCAAAAGTAAGTAGGATTAACGTGTTTTATTATATTTTTCATAACCAGTGCTTAAGTTCAGACTCAGGACCTCTGGTGCGCCGAATATTCTTGAAAATATTCAAGGTTTTCACAGTCTCTAACCTTGATTGAAATAGTAATGCTCGTAAGATAAACAAATATGTTATATAAATCAAGCCGCGACATAGGGATAAAAGATATACGAGAGCAATACTTAATCTTGGTCTCCTAACGTTTTCATTCAACACATTTTTTTTTTTTTAATTCTAGTAAGATATGAGAGCAAAACAAGAAAACCGAACACGATATGCCGAACTAAAGCAGGGAAATAGCGATAAGAGAATACACTTACCGACACCTTCTCCAGTTCTGCTGGGTGTAGCGGTGATCTCAAGTGCACCTTTCTCCAGGTCGGTGAATAGTCTCTCTTTGGTAGCACCATGACTGGATTGGATCATGGAGCATATTAGAAGTGAAGCGAAGAGGAGCTTCTTGATCGCCATGGATTCTTGAATCTGAATGTGGAAAAAAGGCTTATGAGAAGAAGAGGAATATGCCTTTGATTGACTTTTATGTTTGATAAGGTGGATGGTGCACATTATGTCTTTATATAATGATTTACGGTGATCCTTAGATCAAAATATCTTTGGGTTAGTATAAACAAATAATAGAGACAAAGTCAACGGTTTGGTCTGAGATTACCCTTTGAAGACTTGAGAAGAATGTGTTTCCTCCCTGGCACAAGTGTCTCTGTTGTCTTCCTCCAGCTGAGATTTGGCCCCCTAAACAAGCCAAAGGATGATATTTGAGTTTCTGTTTCATTATTAATCATCTTAATTATTTAATTTCCGATTCCAATCAATTCTCTATATAACGGCCAATTCACCTACAATATACTCTTTATATTCTAACTACATTGGTTTCTATGAATCTTTTAAAAGATACTAGGATCTTGGTCTGCACGTAGTGCGGATATATATTACTAACTTAATTTATTTGTAAAAGATTTAAATTGCCAATATATAATAGATTTACAATATTTTTTTATAAAAATATAGGTTACATATGCCTTAATTTCTTATTTTTATGTATGTTTATAAGAATATATTTTGTTAGTTTTGTTTATAAAATAAGCATTTGGTTTGTACCTACTTATGTTACTTTTCAAATTTTTTCAAATTTTTTTTTTTAATTTTTATGTTTTCTTAAAAAGGAATCTATATGTTACATGTGTAGAAATTATAAAAGAAGAAGTCTAGTTTATTATCTGCTTCCTTCTTTTCAATGTGATTTCATTTTTGTAATAAAGTTGTAGCTAAATTTATAAGAGAAATAATTTACATAATTAAGTTGAAATACTAATCTGATCTGAATTATTTGATTTACAATTTTATATAAATGATAAGATTCATGAATTAATTTTGGTAATATATTACAAATTAGCATTAAATTTACTATTACTATTAGAATATACAATATTATTTTTACTGGACTGACTGACCTATGTTTAGTGACAATGAGTTAACATATTTTAGTGAAGTATCTTATTTTTTTTAGTGGCAGATTTTGTAATCTAATTATATGATTTAATGGTGCTGTTATTCAATTCAAGGAAAATGTAGGAAATGCTTTCAAATTATGTAGCTTTGTAATTAAAAAGAACTATGCCATTTTTAGGCTACATATAATGTTTTATTCACCGGAGACCTTTAATTTGCGTCCAGTGTTATATTTCTATCTTATGAGGAATTTACTGGTAAGTTCACTGGGATTATCTGTGTCTATTTCTATCATTTTCGTTCACTGAGGAGTTAAATTATTCACCACCATACCTCTTTTCTATAAAAGAGATGCTCTCTCGGACTCTTTTTAGAGCTTTGGTTACATCTTTCTCACCAGTGTTTTTTGTTTGTCGGTCTCTTCGGGATCAGAAAAGGTAATCAAGACTGTTGGAATAAATAATTCAGGAAGATATTACTTATGCTTTCGAGCAGGACACCGGCTTTCATATTTCTGCCTAGAGAAACTCCGGCTCAAACCCGGCTCCATCTCTGCCTCCATGTAAAATAGAAGATTTCTACTAAAAGTGATTTTTTCATTTTTAGAATATGGAAGTCTTTAACCTAATTTCCGACTATGAACAACATATATAAGGAAGATCCATACCCTAAAAAGAAGGTTTGGCTATCCAATACATAAATACCAGAGTTAGGCGGATATAACTAGGGTTCATATACCAAACATTGTAGCCCGGCTCTAAAGATCAATAATACAATACTTTTGATCTCTTTTCCTGCTTGTCATCTGCTTACTTAACGTTTTGTAGTGTCATCAACGTACCTGCATGAATCTACCCTAACATTTTGACGCTGTAAGGAAGGAAGTAATCTAGACTATGTAACGATGATGGAGTGAGCATAATGAGCAGTTTTGGCCACCCTGGCTGAAATTGAGTTGTGGGCCATGATTGACGCCGTGTTAAGTCAAATCACTGAGTTGCACATAGCTCGGAATAATAACGCCTATACAGACAATCCTGAACTTCTCTCGCAGGTTCAAGTCTTGTAGAACACAATGAACGAGCACTCCACACTGTTGGAGCAAAGTGTGAGAAAACTTTCACAAATCGAAGCCAAAAACTTTCACAATGAACAACATGCAATGAATCGGTTGTATGACGAACTTGATGAAACGGAGGTGGTGGCGTCACGAATATAGCTTGATGAACTGGAGGTGGTGACGGATTCGTAACGACAGACCAGCTTCTTCATCTCACTAAAGAAGAGGAGACAAGATGAAAAACAGACGGAGACAGAGAGAAGAGGCAGATGAATAAGAAACGAGCAGGTTCTCAGCAGCTTATCAGACCTCGACGAAGACTGAGGTGGTGGCGGTTATGCCATGGTGGAGGCAGAGGAGTTAGGGTTAATTTTTGTGTATTTTTAGATTTAGTTTCTAAACCAGGTTTATCTGTAAACCGGTTTAATTTATAAATCAAATTATTTGTAAACCGATTTTAATTCATAAATAAAATTTATTTTATTTTCAATTACAAATAAATTTCGATTTAATTTTTAGTTATTTTATTTATAATTATAAATTTCACCTAGCAAACTATAATAAGTGCATATCATATGATTCGAAGACAATAGCATTCATAAACCTGCTATAATATAGAGAAGACCTATTATAGCTGGGGCATACATACCAGTTTTTATAAGACTATCTATAGCATATATTACGCTAAGAAAGACCATTTATTGTAGTGATTTTTTTGGGTAGACACATCTTCTCTCATTTCATCCAATGAATCACTCTCCTTGGAGGAGTTTAACTCCACCAGAAGTGTGCAAGGGCACTAGCTAATTTCTCGTAAATCTCCAAAGAAAAAAAACACTGGATATAACATGAATGGGGAAAGCCAAAGAAATTAATTTTATCATGGCTTCCTTTCCACCTTTAGGCAACCATTTAATTGACGACCCACTCACTATATTTGTTAATCTTACCTTAATGAACGCAATGAGCTCGCAGTTTGACCCATTGATATCTGCAGAATGCTAAGATAATTGCCCATACCTCCCTTACTTTGAATACCCTAAACAGTTTTAATTGACTCCTTTGTTGTCCCATGAAATCATTTTCCAAAGAGCAAATATGGTTTATCAAAATTTATACATTGTCCCGATGCTTTTCCATTAGTTTGGAAAAATTTCATAACTTCATCACATTTACGGGGTTCCTTTTTACAAAATAAAAATTTATCATCTGCAAAACTTAGGTGAGACACTAGAGGACTATCACATGAATATTGCATCCCCGTTATCTTACCCTCAACGTCTACATGATTTAGGGAGCTAACTAGAGCTCCCATGCATAAGATAAAGATAAAAGGAGACAAAATATCCCCGCTTCGGTGTAATATTCCCTTTGGGTCGCCATTTAAAAGCACATGGTACTTAATAGACTTAATACATTTCATAATCGAACCGATTCACATATGTAAGAATCCCATCTTCTCCATTATTGCCTCATTTAAATCCCACTCCATCATTTTTTGCTTATGTTTGTCTTTATTGTCATTTGCTTATGACGTTCATTTGGATTCGTTCGCGGCACATAAAACATCTTTTGAGCTATCAAAATACAATCTATAAACTATCTCTCATCAATAAACGCCGACTGGATTTCAGATATGAAGTTGGATATAATCTTCTTTAAGCGCTAGCGTAATAGCTTCCTCATTTTGAATACCCAAAACTGTTTTACTCGACTCCTTTGTTGTCCCATGAAATCATTTGCCAAAAAGCAAAAAATGATTTATCAAAATTTATTCATTGTCCCAATGCTTTTCCATTAGTTTGGAAGAAAATCATAACTTCATCATATTCACGGAGTTCCTCCTTACAAAAAAATAGTTAATATCTGCAAATTGAAGTGAGACACTAGAGGACTAGCACATGCATATTGCACACCCTTTATTTTACCCTGAACTTCTACATGATTTACAAAGCTAACTTGAGCTCCCGTGCGTAAGATAAAAATAAAATGAGACAAAAGATCTCCTTCATGTTATCCTCCGCTTCGGTGTAATATTCCCTTTTTGGGTCGCCATTTAAAGCACATGGTACTTAATAGACTTAATCATTTCATAATTGAACCGATCCACATATGTGAAAATCCCATCTTTTCCATTATTGCCTCAATGAAATTCCACTCCATCATGTTTTATCGTCATTCGGTATGTGACGTCCATTTGGATTCGTACGCAACACATAAAACATCTCGTGAGTTATCAAAATATTATCTATAAAATATATCTCATCGATAAAGGCCGACTAAATTTCAGATATGAAAGTTGGGCATAATAACATAATAGTTGGCAACACTTAACTAGTCTGGACCACTTCTACGGAGGTCATGATATCAATGTATAATTCAAAAATAAAAATAAAAAATAGCTTTGAAATAATCTTATAACTAACATGGTAAAAACTGATCGGTCTAAATTGTATCATTTCTTAGGGTCGATCAATCTTTGGAATATTGCAAATGTTCATCTTGCGAGTCCTGATGCTATTATCCCTTGAAATGGAAAATCATTGACTATATAGATCAACTCGCCTTTGACTATTGTAAGAATATATTAGCTTCTTATACAACTATCTTTACCACTCTTTTGTTGATATTTTACAACAAGAGTAAGGTAAGTTAACCGAAGATTTTTATTCTAAATTGGGTAATCAAAGGCCTTCTCCCTCCATTTACTTTTTCATTAATTTATTTAAAAAAACTGTTGACAAAATAGTGAAAAGACAAAAGAAAATTACACTGAAGAAGAAGCTCTCTCCAGATCTCTTCCATGGCGACCTTGATTCATTGTCAGTGATCACTTCTCTCAGTTTCTATATCTCAAGCGATGCCGAATCATAGCTCTAGAAGCTCGGAGAAGTCGTCTCTGTTCCGGAGATCCAAAACGTTGCCGACGGGATCATACCGAAGATTTACAACTCCTCTGGTTCCAACTTACAGATACGACTCCGCCTCTGATCTTCGACGGGACGGTGACGGTGGCAGCTGCGACAGTGACACCACTAACTCCGCGGTGGCGGTGCTGAACTCTGAATCGGCGCCGAGTCAAGTTTTGGCGACTCAATCACCGAGTCAAAGGATAACTAAGCTGTGGACTCATTTTTCTCTTACTCATTGTGTATGTTATGTTTTTTTTTCTCTGTCTTCACCAATTCAAGCATAGTGAGTTGTTTGGCGTTTTCTAATGTTTTTTTTAACTCTTGTTGCAGCTCAAATTCATTTGTTCATTTTCTTTTCTTTATGTGATGTTTCTTCGAGCTAAAGTTGCAAAACTAGAGGTATGTTTTTTTTTTTGTTATTCTGGTCGGAACTGGACACTATGTTTGAATAAACCTCAGACTTTTCTTTCTGTATTAAGTTTACAAGAGAGAGAGTGAGAGTTTTTTTTATTTTTATTTTTTTATTTATTTAAATTGGTGTTATCTCCCAACTTCTGCTTTCTTGTCACAGGCAGAGAACTCCATCCTTTTAACAAGATGTAGCAGAAGCAGTAGCAACAACGAGAATCCACAGATGGAAGATGTTAATAATAGAGCTGTTGTTTTATACAGTGTGATTATGACTATAGCCTTACCCATTTTGTTGTACATGTATCTAGACGATCTCTCATACGTCAAGAATCTACTGAAACGAACAAACAAGAATAAGAAGAAAGAAGAGGTTCCCTTGAAGAAAAGAATAGCTTATTCATTGGATGTGTGTTTTTCAGTATATCCATATGCTAAGCTACTCGCCCTTCTCTTCGCAACAGTGGTTCTTATAGTATACGGCGGCTTGGCGTTGTATGCAGTCAGCGATTGTGGGGTCGATGAAGCACTTTGGCTTTCGTGGACTTTTGTGGCGGATTCAGGGAACCACGCTGATAGGATAGGCGTCGGGCCGAGGATAGTTTCAGTGGCTATAAGCGCAGGAGGCATGCTGATATTCGCTACAATGCTTGGACTCATTTCAGATGCTATCTCGAAGATGGTGGATTCCTTGAGGAAAGGGAAAAGCGAAGTCCTTGAAAGCAATCATATATTAATACTTGGATGGAGTGACAAATTGGTAATCTGTGCTTTTTGTGTAACGTTGGCAATAAAATAAAATTAAAAAAAGCTTAGAAACAGTGAAAATCATCTTGTATTGATGTGTAGGGTTCCCTTTTGAAGCAGCTGGCAATAGCAAATAAAAGCATTGGTGGAGGTGTTGTGGTGGTGCTAGCGGAAAGAGACAAGGAAGAGATGGAGACTGATATTGCCAAATTCGAATTTGATTTGATGGGAACATCAGTTATATGTAGAAGTGGTAGTGCACTTATACTCGCTGATTTAAAGAAGGTCAAGTTTCTGTTTCTAAGCTTAAAATTTTTGTATGTCTTAATCTGACAAGTGAAAACGTTTGATTGATTGACAGGTTTCGGTTTCAAATGCACGTGCTATCATTGTACTAGGATCTGATGAAAATGCTGATCAGGTTGTTTCTTGTTTTCCATCAATATGGTAATTTTGTGAAGTATTAATCGCTTTAGCATAATATAAACAGAGCGATGCACGTGCCTTAAGGGTTGTTCTCAGTTTAACGGGAGTGAAGGAGGGTTTGAAAGGGCATGTTGTGGTTGAAATGTGTGATCTTGACAACGAGCCATTGGTAAAGCTTGTTGGTGGGGAGCGCATTGAAACAGTTGTAGCACATGATGTGATTGGACGCTTAATGATACAATGCGCTCTTCAACCTGGCCTTGCGCAGGTTAGTCTCTCTAGATGAGGCAACTCCATTCATCATTTTCCGCTTTTAACTCTTCTTGTATTACCATTGTCAAGATATGGGAGGATATATTGGGCTTTGAGAATGCTGAATTTTACATAAAGAAGTGGCCTCAGCTTGATGGCTACCGTTTTGAAGATGCCCTCCTTTCATTTCCAAATGCGATTCCCTGCGGAGTGAAGATTGCAGTGGATGGGAAGATAGTTTTGAATCCGAGTGACAACTATGTTCTGGAGGAAGGAGATGAAATACTTGTTATAGCCGAGGATGATGACACTTATGCTCCTGGTTCACTTCCTGAGGTTTGCTTCCCTCCCTCTCATGTAAATATATGCATACAATTGTTGGACATCCTGAATCTACTTTGCCATTGACAATAGGTACCCTGTCAAGCTAACATGATTTCATAATATAGTTATATCAGTTCATCATGTACATAGAGATGTGTTCACATTGTAGGTGCGGATGTGTCATTTTCCAAAAATGCAGAATCCTCCAAAATATCCAGAGAAAATACTATTTTGTGGTTGGCGCCGTGACATTGATGATATGATCAAGGTGCATGTTATATAAAATAAGAACTACAGCATAAATAAGTTGATGGTAGTAGATATACTATCCTGTGGGTTATTTACTTTTCTATCCCTATAGGTGCTAGAAGCTCTGCTTGCGCCTGGATCTGAGTTGTGGATGTTTAATGAGGTTCCAGATCAGGAAAGAGAGAAAAAGCTGACAGATGCAGGATTGAATGTATCCAAATTGGTGAATATAAGACTTGTGCATAGGCAGGGAAATGCAGTAATTAGGCGTCATTTAGAGAGTTTACCTCTAGAAACTTTTGACTCGGTAAGTTGTTTGGTTTCTTTTTGCTTTATCTGGTTGATGTAGCTTGAGAATACATATGCCATGTTACCAAATCAAATTGCAGATCTTAATTCTTGCAGAACAGTCACTGGAAAACTCTATTGTTCATTCAGACTCCCGATCTCTTGCCACGCTTCTCCTTATTCGAGATATACAGGTACATATCCTATGGCTTCTAATAGGGCTGTTTCAATTCGGATTTCGGTCAGTAACGGTTTGGCTTTTTGTTTTTCAGTATTTTGGTTTATAAAAATTAACTATAATATTAAAACTATACTAAATTTGGTGTGACTCGGTTGTATACTATCGATATATGTTTATTCGGTTTTATACTAAAAAAGACCATAACTATATTTATCTTTAATTTATATTATTAAAATCAAATTTATTAAAAGATTTTTTCAGTACTCTAAATTTTAAATATAATGTTTGTTTTATTTAACTAGTACAAAATAATTAGTTTAAAAAATTATTATAATTTTAGTAAAGTAAAAATAAAAACTTAGAAATATCATAATATTATTAAATAACTAAATTGTAGCACAAATGTGTCAATAAAAACTTTAAGTTAAAACAAAATAACAAATTAGTCAAATTGGCGTCTTAAATATCAAAGTCAAATCAAATTGGCGTCTTATATATCAGTTATATCACAAAAAAAAAACTATATATATATATATCAGTTATATTATATAATTTATATATAATTGTACTATTCTATTTCAATTAGTCCATTTATTCGGTTTGATTGATAAGTATATTTGAACCATATTCATACACTGCATTTTCTTAAAAATAACATCCGTTCAATTAATACGGTATTACCAAATCCAAACCACTTTCTCTATTTCAGTTCGTTTTAATTGATTCAGTTTTATCGGATTGAACATCTTTCTAAACAAAACAAACATGTTGTGGGGTTGTCATTTACATTGCTTCGTGCTCTTATGTACCATTTCATTTCAGTTAGTTTTTTTAGTATATGAAAATCTTTTTTTTTTTTTGAATGAATGTAAAATTTATTCAGCCAAAACTGTATTACATCTGATGCTACTGTTTTATTTTTGTACAAAGAATCAAAAAATCAGAGACTCTATTTTTTAAACCTCCTCTCAGCCTTCTCGTGATCCAAACCAAGCCATGAGACCCTCTTCAAGATATTTATGCCCTTTGCCTTTAACTGCAAGTAGCTTCAGCCTGATTGCCTTGTCAATGAACTTGACCAAAACTGCCACATCATGTGACTCCTCACCATGCCTACGCGAGTTTCTCTCCCTCCAAATCGTATGCACAGTTGCTTGCAAGCTATACCTAAAGAGAAAGGTCTCAGTTGGATTGTAGCCGGGATTTGCTATAATTCCAATAAGGTCATTCCAATCTGCGGTGTATCTGTCTCGCATGATACCCCCCACAAGCTTTTTCCACACCTGCTCTGAGTAGTGACACTCAAAGAAGAGATGGGCGCAGGACTCTTGAGCGACATTGCATAGAACACAAGTGGTATTAAGCCCATCACACCACTGTTGCATACGATCAAGTGTTTGAAGCCTTCCCCTAATAGCAGTCCAAAGTAAGAAAGAGTATTTTGGAGTGGACTGAGAGAACCAGACGCCTTTGCTCCAGGTGCATGGTTGGTGGTTTCCTCGTATCTGCTCCCAAGTTCTCTTAGTGGAGAAAGTAGAGACAAATCTGTCGTCTGCTTGTTTCCACATTGCAATATCCTCTTCCTGATTTGCAATAAGGCGAATTGCATTTAGCTCCTCTTCCACTTCATTTAAAATGCTCAGCCGATGGCTTCTTCTTCTTCTTCTCCGTCTTAAAGCCTCAGCCACACTAGCATTCTCAGATATACCCAAATCAATAATGCCCCGATCTCCTATCATTTCCTTGAGGCTTCCAAACTTCGACCATTGATCATGCCAAAAAGATGTTTGCTCCCCACTTCTAATCTCCTTCCTGAGGAATGGTTTCGCAAGTTCCCGGAGCTTAAGCAATTTTCTCCACACCCATGATCCAGAACTGGTGTTATCTGTGATCGACCAAAAAGATCCCTTACGGATCAAGTAGCAGTGAATCCATTTAACCCATAAGGAAGGCCCCCCCGAGCAAACCCTCCATATGAGTTTTAAGCAATGCACCGTATTTGCTTCTTTTAATGGCCGAAGCCCCAGACCTCCTTCACTCTTAGGGATGCAGACATCCTTCCAACTCACCTTAGCTTTAGAAGTTTCCAAGTTCGGTCCCGACCATAAGAAAGCGGAGCACAGTCTCTCTATTTCTTTCAAGCAGCTACCTGGCAAACGGAATGCTGCCATCCAGAAGTTCGCAAGACTCGTTATTACTGAACTTAAGAGTTGAAGCCGACCCGCGTGTGACAGAAACCTGCCCGTCCAGCTTCGCAACCTCTTTCGAACTTTCTCCACTAGCGGCATGTAATCGTTTATTGTCATGCGCTTAGTGAGAAGCGGGAGCCCGAGGTAACGAACTGGGAGTTCTCCAGAAGAGAAAGGGAAACTGGATATGATATCTGCTTTGACTGCCTCAGAGATTCCAGCAACATAGAGAGTGGACTTTTCCAGGCTGATGGTTAGACCCGAGATGGCTGCAAAGTCAGTAAATACCTTCAACACGCCTTCAACTGATCTCTTTGTTCCATCTGTGAATACCAACAAATCATCTGCGAAGCACAGGTGTGACAGTAGGATATTTTTGCACCGAGGGTGATAGCCAATCTGCTTTCTATCTACCGCTTTATCCAACATGTGAGACAGGACATTGATGCATATTACAAACAAGTAGGGAGAGAGAGCGCACCCCTGCCTCAGCCCTCTTTTGCTTTGGAAAAACCCTGCTAGCTCACCGTTGACTTGTACGGAGAAGGAGGGTGTGCATACGCATAGCTTAATCCAGTGAATAAAAGCCTCAGGCATGTTTAATGCCCTCAGAGTATTCAGTAAGAATGGCCAGTGTACAGAGTCGAAAGCTTTATGTATGCCTGTCCCAACAAATATATGACTACTAACGAGAGCTGCTGTTTTCCTATGTTAATCGACAGTCTAAACGGCTTCCCTGCAAAGATTCAAAATCAAACGTGTTCCCAAGTAGCTGTTGGATCCGTAAAATGCAGCAAGCTTCAGATAAATCCATTGTGATAAGTGAAATTCTGGACTCAAGAACAAAGAACCTTGTCTCTGTCTCCAGAATAAGTGATTACGTACTATCCAACGAGCTAGTTAGTATGGCTCTTGCTATGGTCGCAGAAGATAAACAAATAAACCGTGTTTTGGAAGAGCTTTTCGCTGAGAAGGTACATAAGAATGTAACGTGCTTTGCCAAATGATATCAATTTTCTCTGATGAGTATAGTTATTTTTGCTGCAGGGTAACGAATTGTGCATAAGACCTGCAGAATTCTACATATATGACCAAGAAGAGGTTTGCTTCTATGATATAATGAGAAGGGCTCGTCAAAGACAAGAAATCATAATCGGTTATCGCCTTGCGGGTATGGACCAAGCTGTTATAAATCCTTCAGATAAATCAAAGCTTAGAAAATGGTCGCTTGATGATGTTTATGTAGTCATTGCTTCATGTCAGTAACTAACAAAACCGTAGATGACCTCTTCATGTGTTAACACCTAATCTCTGAGTAATAGAGATTTGCTTATCAGAGCAACAAAAAAAAAACAAGAATATAAACCATTTGCATTTTATGGAGAGATGGTAAGAAGAAGAAGAAGCAATCTAGACGCCAAATATTACGACACATTTTCATTGAATCACAAAGAAACAGAGACAATTATTTTATTGTACAGTTCAAGGCAAAACACTCTTGAATCAAATGAATATCTTTTTTTGGTTCTTCTTTTCTATGAAAGATACAAGTTAAATGAAGTTAATTGCAGGAGAATCCACAATTAGTAAATAATAAAAAAAAAAAAAAGTCACCTGTTATGGTATGTGATTGATCAGAGAGTAGCATCAAGAGCATACTCCAATTGATATGACTTGGGGACTGTACACACCACGTCACACCACTCGATCTCCCCCCAAATCTCATCGCCACTCTTAGGCCTCTCAAGAGTAATTACCGCACACCAAACAACCTTTTTCTTATCGCCACCGTTAGGCACGAGCTCGGCCCACACAACCGCCAACTTTCCACCATAATCAACCAACTGAAAACCATAACTGACAAACTTAGGCAGTCCTTTCAAACCCTTTAACTTCCTCCAGTGCCCTGCCTTGGTGTCATACCATTTGAACTCTTCGGAACGATAACGGTACAGTACCTTTTCAACCACGCAACAGGAAAACCATCCCAAACTCGGTTTCCAACCCCAAAACCTTTCCCATTGACCGTTTTTGGGTTTGTAAACCGAATCGCCAGAGGATCCAAACATGTAAACTTTTTTTCTAACCACTAAGCTTACAAAAGCGTGAGGGGTCGACCCCTCAGGGTCCCAAGTTCGAGTGTTTGGATTGCAGCCTCTTGTTAGGTATATCTTTCTATCAAGGACATCGACCATTGGGTCCACCCACATGTTTCCCGGCTCGCTTGAGGATGGAGCATCCTCAAGGGGGCCGCCGATGTTGTAGATATCATTGGAAGGTCCGCTAATAAGACCAGACCAGTGCGCAGGAGCAGAATGGGAAACTGAGGTTGGAACCAAAACATTCCCACTTGACCGGTTAATCACGTTTCGGTCAGGTTTCAGGCAGAGAGTGAACCAGAGAGGGTTAGGGTCATGATCGGACCCAAAGCACACATAGAGGCAACTCTCGGTGCGGCCTAGTGTGGATCGGATCTTGTATAGCTCAGGTGAGGCGATGAGTGATTGAAATCTTTTGGAGACGAGGGTGAGTGTTGGGTAGTGCAATGTGGAGACGCGTGCGAAGCAGGTCAACAGCAAATCATCTGGAAGCGAAGGAAGTGGGGAGGATTGCTCTGTTGTCGTTGCCTTACCTTTCCTGTCTGGGGAAGTCATTGGTCGGATCAGGGAGAAGAGATCGCTATTTATAAGCTTTCAGATGCCTTAACTACTCGGTCTCACGCGATTGCCCGTCAGAAAAATTCTTGAGACGTCGTCAAATGCGTTGTGAACTTGGTCAAATGCGTTTTGGATATTAAAATGTGGGAGGAAAATTATTTGATATTTGTATAAGTAAATGTCATACCAATATTTAGACGTGGGTATCATATTAATATTTACATGTGGGAATAAAGACTTCTATGGAACAAAGAAAAATAAAGCATATGGTCAATGTATAAATTATTTTCTTTGGCAAGCGAATTTCTTGAACAATAAAAGACTAATCAAAATTATTTTGGGTATTCAAAGTGAAAGAGGTATGAAAATTTATATAAACATATAAAAGGATATCAGTGGATCAAAATGTAAACTCTCTGCTCTAGCGAAGAAAATATTACAAAATAGAATTAATGGGTGGCCAGCTATATAGTCATCAAGCAACGTTCAAATTCTACTTATACTCAAGCAATCGAGCTTCATCAAGCTGTTGCTTCTTTAAAACCGCCTTTGTCTCATTCACAACAACAAGACCGTCTCTTCAGCACTACTTTACTACTACAAATAGCTGTTGCTTTTTTTTCAGATAACCACTTCTAATGCTGCTTTAACAAGCCGCGCTACCATACTTTGAAGATATATTCAATCTCACACGTGTGATGTGTCACACGTATGAGCTTGCGGAAGGGTATTGAGAGATCTAGAAGATCGACCCAAATCCAAGATATACATCAATATATTAGAATAGAGAACTTATCTTTAATATTCCATATTAGTTTAGGAATTATGTTTAGTTATCTACTCATCTATATGCATATTGTAATCTATTCACCATGAGAGTCAATAATATTTATTCCAATTCTATACTCTCATCAACTCTATCAACTAGATGTGATGGAGGCGAGGTGTTGCGTCGTGTTTTCTCCAACATCAACCGCACATATCTGAGAAAATGGGGGGGGGGGGGGGGGGGGGGGGGGGGGGGGTGAGAGAGAGTATAACAAGAATATCATAAGGAGAAGAGAAACACATATGAAAGATTGGTACGCATGAGAGAGGGGACTCAGAGGAATAAGAAGATGCATGAGATCATGGTGGTTTGTAGGATGACGGCAACTTTTCTTTTTGGTGATGAAATACAAGGGAATGTATAAATTAAAAGGTAGTGTTGCACTTAACGAGATGAAAAGGGTTTCAATTTGGTTTAAGATAAAATAGTTTGGTTCAAGAAAAATTAAATAGTGAAAACAGGTTTAGAGCATCTCCAATATATAACTCTATAATTTCTTCAAAAATAAAGATTTTTATTATAGAGGTGAAAATGCTCCAATATATATCTGTAAGAGTGATATTGGTTGCGGTTATAGATGCTCTAGATAACCAAAATTTAATCTAGAGTCATATATGTCAGCTAATCGAGTTTTTCTTTCTTTAAAAAATTCACAGCAAAAAAATCTCTATAAAATCAAAATATGGTGTAGAAAGCTTTATTTCTAGAGGAAATAAATAGTGTTTTACAAAGGTACATCAAAATAATTTACATCAAATAAATCTACAACTTCAATTCTACATAAAAAAACATAAAGTTACAGCTTATTCCAATCATTCTCTTATATCAGAGCTCCTCTATTTTAGAAGAAAATTATTTTTTACCTCTACATTTGGAGATGAAAATTACATATCTCTATATTTTCCTATATATATATAGATGAACTTTACTATAGAAGTATACATTTGATTAATTTCATATCTATAATAGAATTTCTCTATTTTATAGAAAAATATAAAGATAAAAATAGAGGTGGATTAGAGATGGTCTTAGAAAATCATGGGACATTTGCTAAAACTAACCCAAATATTCAAGTCAAATTTAAAAGTATACCCCACTTTCAGTCAAATTCAAAACCAACCTAAAGGAGTAATGAAAGTACTATTTAACCCTTATGACCAAACAAAAAACAGAAATGTATTTTACGTTTCTATCCTTTGCAAGTCTACATGTAATAAAAGAAGTCTACATATATATAGACTTCATACGAAGTCTACTTTATAAACTTGTTTTGTAGTCTACACTCTAATTTGATCTAATAATTTAATTTTGAAAATGTATAAAAATAATTATTGTGATATTTTTAACTAATCATCAATATAATGGATAATATGAAGTAAATAAATTAAAATTTCATATAATCGAACAATTTTGAAGAATATATACTAATTTAGTTATCATGTGTTAGACTATGTTCATAGTTTAGAAACAAAATGTTCTAACATGTTATGTCTTTTAGTAGTTGATTTCATAGGGTTAGATTTTAGATTTTTTTTTTTTTTTTGTTTTATTAACTTAAATCTGCATACTAATGTTTAGTAGTTTATAATTTGTATAAATGAGACTTTTTGATTATCAAGCAAAACATTTAGGGTTTGAGATTTGTGGTTTAGGGTTTCGTAGACCTACAATAAAGTCTATTTATCTGAAGACGTCTTTTTCAGTCTATATTTTTCAATTTGTTTTACAAAAAATCATTATATGTAAACTAAGTTAAGTTCCTTACGAATAAAAAAGTGAAATCATATACTATAACTATTAAAAAATAAAGAAATAAATTTAATAAATCATATATTAAAATTACTAAAATAATAAAGAAGAAATAACAATAATTAAATTATTATAGTAGACTTCCAAAAAGGTCTACTATGTTATAGTAAGATCTACTCCAAAATTTTAATTTTAGTAGACTTCAAACGAAGTCTACAGTATCGTAAATTTTAACCTAGTTACATTTGTGTCTCCCTATATAAACAAAATTTATACAATCTCTCTCTAAAGTGGCTGCACAAGTTTTTAAAACTCTCTCCCTTCTCTCTAAAACTTTCTCTCTTCTCTCTAAAATTCTCTCAATTGTTTCCAAATCTCTCTCATTATCTTCTTTCTCTCTAAAATTTTCTCAAGTCTTTCTCACAATATTATCTTGTCATTTTAGATATTATGATTCATGGTTTTCATCTTCTCCTTTAAAAAAATGTAAGTTTTAGATCTATAGATTTTAAATGTGTATTTTTATGTTTATTTCTCACAATATTATCTTTTTTTGGTAGGTATTATCACTCATGGATTTTATCATCTCCTCTAAAAATGTAAGTTTTAGATTAATAGATTTTAAATATGTATTTATATGTTTATATTCAAATAAATTTATAGATCAAGCTCTCTACATTAATTTGCTACTAGTTTACCTTATAAATTCTATTATGTAAAGTATTTTCAGATTTAAAATTATTTTCACATTTCAAAATATATAGATTTTTTCAGATCTGAAAATTATCAGACAGTGTAGACTTCTAAAGAAGTTTACTAAAGCTTGCAGACTTCATATGAAGTTTACTAAACCACAAAGTTTAAGCATACTTCATTGGAAGTCTACAAAAATATGACTTTAATTTTTTTTCTATGTTTTTTTAATAATTTTATCTTATTTTGCAGGTATTTTCTTCCATAGTTGTTCTCTTCTCCTCCTAGAAATGTAAGGTTTACATCTATACATTTAAAATATGTGTTCTAGTATTTATATTCAAATAAAGTTACATATTAAAATTCATATTAATATGTCTTTAATTTATAACTATTTTGTCTACTAAATCATATTTTTAAAAGTTTTTTAGATTTAAACTTATTTCATATTTTTAGTGTATTTATTTTTCAGATCTATTTTTTTTATAGAGTAGACTTCATTTGAAATCTACTTAAAACTTACTGCTGGTAGACTTCAAACGAAGTCTACTAGCCTTGACTTTTAAGCATATTTCATTAGAAGTTACTCAAATATGATTTTAATTTTTATCTTATTTTTCATAATTTTATTTTATTTTGCAGGTATTCTCTTCCAATGTTTTCAAATCATCTTCCCAAATATGTAAGCTTTCCATATATTCATTATAAGATATTTTGTGTTTATAATGAACTAAATTTATAGATTCATACATTATCTTTTTGCTTTGTTACAAGGATGACAAAAATTCATTTTTGAAATATTTTCCAGAACAAAGTATTTTCAAATTTTCTAAATGCACACTTTTAGATATGAAAATTTTCCATTAGTGTAGACTTCAACTAAAGTCTACTAAACAATAACTTTACGTAGACTTAATAAAAGGTCTACTAAAATATGATTTCATTTTTTATCTTATGTTTTTCTCATAACTCTATCTTATTTTGCAGGTACTTTTTCCAAGACTTTATTTGAAGCATCAAGATTATGAAAAATCAAACATACTCAATAATACTTTTTAATATATTGCTTTGTAATAACTTTCATAATAAAATATTAATTTTTAAATAATTTTTTAATGCATAATCTATAAACATTGTATTCATTTTTAGTTGTTTTCACTTGTATGATATTATTAATTTTTTGTTAGATATCAATTTTTCACAAGATCTAACCAACCAAACAAGTAAAACCACCATAAGCTAAAATAAAAACTAACACACATGTGAGAAGAAGAAAATCTATACAAAATTTTCCCAAAATTTTTTAAGAATAACACTAATTAAAACAATTTGCAATAAGTATCAAGTGTATAATTATAACACATTAAATTGTGAAATTCATCCAAGACCATTAAAATTTTACTAACATACACTGTAAAATAATTAAATCATGAAAAAATATGATGAATAATACACAAATACACTTTTAATAGAATTTACGACGTAGACTTCAACTGCAGTCTACATTTGTAGATTTACAAAAACGTCTACACTTATTATCTAAAATATAGTCAATCCAAAAAAATTTAGTGTATTTGGCGCAGGCTTGATACACAAAGGCGTACAAAGTATGTCTTAGATAACTCGATCAAG
This sequence comes from Brassica rapa, assembly GCF_000309985.2. Classification (NCBI taxonomy): domain Eukaryota; kingdom Viridiplantae; phylum Streptophyta; class Magnoliopsida; order Brassicales; family Brassicaceae; genus Brassica; species Brassica rapa. The sequence goes on from NC_024796.2 coordinate 8,698,445, forward strand.
TTTCGTACTTGTCGATTATTCGTGACTGGCATAAGAGGAATATTTTCCTATTCGGAGTCATTTGTTTTAAATGATGTCTTATATGCTGAGAATGTAAATTTATATTCCACAGTCACCGACTTCAGCTTTAAAACAAGTTCAACCTTATTAGCAAAACTATAAACGAAGACTTACAAATACGTCTACAATTATTAGCTAACAACATTGTCAAATTAAATGAATTATACCTTCATAATTATTAAAAAAAATCTTTTCAAAATCACTCAAACCCATTAGGATTAACTAACACACACTGTCAAACAAAAAAACTAGAAAAAATTTAATGAATAATACACAAATTCACATTTTTATAGATTTTTCTATGCAGACTTAATATTCAGTCTCTGAAGATGTAGACGTTCTTTTCAGTTTACAGACGTAGACTGTCAAATAGGTCTACTCTTTGGGTTGGTTTTTGCAATTGACCATTTTACGGGTTGCTTTCTATAGTTGAATAAAAGTTGTGATTTTGTACATGTAGACTTTCATTTCAGTCTACAATTTAAAAAGGTTACTTTTTGCAATTGACCAGAATTCATCCAAGATTTGACTTTCAGAACTAGACTTCATATGCAGTCTACATGTTTGAATTTTTTTGAAAGAGGTTAGTTTTGCAATTGACCAAGTTTGACTTCAAATCAGTAGATTGAAATGAACGTCTACGGGTGTGTAGACTTCTTGTGAAGTCTACTCTCATATCCGACGGGTTGTTTTTGCATTTGACCAAAATAAAAAAGTAGACTTTATACGCAGTCTACATTTTTTTTTTAAGATAAGAAGACTGCATATGAAGTCTACAATTTAATAAATTTTTTATTGCTTTTTAAACTTTTTGGTCAAACACAAAACTAACCTATTCCACGAAGTCAAAGTTTTGGTCAAATGCAAAACTGACCTTTTATAGACTTCGGTGGCAGTCTACATTTTGTAGACTTCCGTTGAAGTCTATTTTGAAAAGTTAAAAGTTCGGTCAAATGAAAAACTAACCTCTTTTAGGTAGACGTCTTAGTAAGTCTACCAAAAAATTTATTTTTGTTGTCAAAGGTAAAGACGGAGACTACTGAGGAAGTCTACGTTAGAAAAAAAAATTGTCTGGTCAATTGCAAAACTAACCTGTGCGTTGACAAATAGACTGCATCGTAAGTCTCTACGGAGGCGTAGACATACAAAACAGTCTACCGTCACGACACAGATCTGAAAAAGAACGAAAACCATGTAAATAGTTACCTTTTTCATGTGTAAAGCTCGTTTCCAACCTTTTCAACCGTCCAAACTCCAAATATGAGCAAAAAGAAGCATCTTTAACGATTCACTAATGAAGAAACTCGAAAATATGAAGTTTATGATTATGAAAATGATAGTTATGAGAGTTTTTTAGATGGAAATGTAGAGGAGATGAGAAGAAATGAAGTTTTTTGGGTTAGAATGAGAAAAAAAGTGGTTGAAAATTGAATTCTAGAGCTTTAGAGTTCAAAAATGGTAGTTCATGGTGGTTGGAAAAATTGATGATGATGGCATTTTTGTAAATAAGAAGAAATGGTTAGGATGTATTTGGTTTTTTGTTAATTTCGAAATTAATAAAAAAAATAAATAAAATGGTAATTTTGTGAATAATTCAAAAATATAAGGATAATATGGAAATTTTATTGATGAATAGTATGGACAAAAAAAAAAGGTTGGTTTTGGGTTTGACTTGAAAATATGGGTTGGTTTTGAAAAACACCCGAAAATCATGGTAGTTACATAAACATTGATAATGATGTATATAAACTTGGGTAAAAGAAGAAAAATAGTTTGTAAAAACTGGAAAAAAGTTTGTTATAAGTTGACATTTGTGACATATGCAAATGATGCTTTCTTATCAATAATAAAATCCAAAATTAGCCAAAATCCCAACAATCTAATAAAATCTTACGGCGACGAAATCTCCTACACCTATTTTCTTGCTTTATAATATTTTTTTGTAGAAAAAGCTCTGAAAAACTCCCGAATTAACAACAATTTGATCAACCTCTTTTCTTCTTCTTCATCATGCATTTCTACATCAATCTCATCATTTTTAATTGATCCGAAGAAGGAAGAGGCTAGAGCATCAATCTTTTTAAATATATTAATCGGGGTTTCAATTTGCATTTCTTTATTTTCTTTGATATTTCCTATTTTATTTTTCAAAAAAGAATAACCCTAAAAGATCCTGGCGGCAAAAATGTCCATGGGAGAGAGATCGCCGAGGAATAAAGTGAAGTTCATGAGCAGCTTTGGCGGCAAAATCCTCCCTAGACCTTCCGACGGCCTTCTCAAATACGTCGGCGGAGAGACTCGTGTCATCGCCGTTTCTCCAGACATTACCTTCGCGGGTAAAACGACTCTTAAACTTCTCTCCTTTTTTGAATTATATAAGGGCAGCATGGCCCCATTAAAGTGGATCCAGATTAACCACAGCCTAGCCTACTTTATTGGCCCTATGCGGAAACATTAATTCTTTAGTGACCTGTATTCGAATGGTATTCGAACCCAGGTGGTTTTACAGTATTAGACTTTGCCCTCAAATTAATCACTGGACCACTAACCTCGTGTTCTCTTAATCTTCTCCTGCAGTAATCAAAATCATTGTTGTGAAATATTTTTTTAACTTAATTTCAGAACTCATGAAGAAACTCATAGAAATCACAGAGAACGATGTCGTGCTCAAATACCAAATCATCCCTGAAGATCTTGACGCGTTAGTCTCCGTAAAGTCCGACGAAGATCTCAAACACATGATGGATGAATACAACCGTCACGAAGCTCCGAAGCTAAGAACGTTCTTGTTTCCAGCGAACCCATTGGTTCTAGAGAATCAGTTAGGTCCTATCGAGCCACAAACGATAGAGCAACGCTACATCGAAGCAGTCAATGGCATTCTTCGCAAGAGTGTTTCTCTTCGTGCCCCAATCAGAACACGACCTTCTTTCACCCTCTCTGCTAGTGCTTCTTCTTCTCCGAGATCAGAATCATCACCTGATGGATATAATCACGAGCTGCCTGAAACTGGTAGCAGCTACCAGTTGAGCAGGCTTTACCCAATGCATAAAGTACAGAGCAGTCCAAACATCACTCAACCACATAGCTATCACCACCACAGTGCTTACCTTCAGCCACCTAACTACTTGACTTGTAGGCTGCGACCACCACCATCACCCCCTTTAGTTTTACAGAGAGGCTGGGATCCACCCAGTAACGCCCATAGCTCCGGTGGTGGTACTGGTAATGGAAAGTTGGGGTGTAATGAAGAACGTAGGTTCTGGGGCAGAACAGGTAGTGTTCCTCAAAGTCCTCTGAACCATGTCCTTCGTCTCTGATATTGCTGCATGACATTTGCGGCAACCATCTGTGTATGTTTTCTTGTACAGTTTTCAACATTTGTAGGTATCTACTAAATGTGTGCGCCTGCGTGCGTGATATGCTGCAGGAGAATGTTTTTGTGAAAAGGCTGCAAGATGTTATATATAATTGGTTTATTGTATGTGTTTGTAAATCTGATGAGAATTTGTGGTTGAGATCATGGATTATGCGTTCAAACACAAATTTTGTTGAAATTCATCTTTGATATTAATCGTGTGTATGATAAATTAAGAAAATAGTTGGTAAGAGTTTGTCTATATTTCTTTTCAAGCGAAATTAGAACTTTCTTAACTTGATAACATATCGTCATAATATATTGGAGTTAACTAATTAGGAAAAAAATACAACAATTATTAAAAACTCCATTGGATGGTCCCTTTGGTGCTTACATATGGGCAGCATTATTGGATGATCATCTAGCAGAATCAAAAACTGAATTTAAGATTTTCGTGTCCTAGAATAATTTTCTAATGATAAAACATGTTAATTAAGTTTGTTATGAAGTATTTAACGTAAACATCTCCAAATTAACTTTATTTACCGTAACACAAAGAAATGCTACTAGTAAATCTTTAGTTTATAAGTTTTTCCTAACCACACTTAATTATTTGAGAGGTTTTATTTTTGTCATTAATTTTTAAATACATCAAAATTTTAATAGATCAAATTTATAAAATTAAAATTTTAAACAAATTATGCAAATATCTGGTAAATTTGTTTTCAAATATGGAAAATTACCACAAATAGCATATTCATAGTACCACTTTTCATGTTTACACTAACCACTTTTACCCTCACTTTTAATGAAGGATAAAAGATAATTATACCCTTAGGGTTAACTAATCTAGACTTAGGGTTTAGAGTTGAGGGGTGGAGTAGGTTTTGGAATGTGAAATTTAGGATTCTAATAAATATATAATAAATACTTAAAAAATATATTAAAAATTAAAAAAATAGTTTCAAACATAATTTTTGCTTTTCAAAAAGAAATTTGAAAAAAAAATTTCAAAAAAAAATTTATAAAAAAGTTCACTTTTTTTATTTTTTATTTTTTTATTTTATTTAAATAATAATTTATTATATATATAATAACAAGAACATAAAAGTCTTTTGCCACTTAATGAATAATGTATTTTTGAAAATGTCCCTGGTGGTAAAAATGAAAAGTGGTACCATAAAAGTGGTAAACATGTAATTTCCCCTTAAAAAATACACTATATATACAATATAATTTGGTACTGTTTCTAAATTACATGTTTTTGGATTTAAACCAAACACAATCTCTTTGTATAAATATTTGAATGGGTGTTAGATATATGCTCCCGAATATAAACGAGTTTCTAAGACGAAAGATGTGATACATAACTCAGCATCACCTGAAAAGTGGAAGAAAGAGATGTGAATAACATGTAATCATTCAGAGAATTATGAGGAGCTAAAACAGTAAGTTCATGGACTCAGATTTAGCACACTGAATAGATATAATTTAGCTCTAATACGTAACAAACATGACACCTAAAGTACCCACGTAATCAATCAATGGTCGTAGTTGCGAGATGAATGCTCGTTTACCCACAATAAATGATTACTGTAACACTCTCGATCCAGTTTAAGTCAAATTTAATTATTTTACAATGCAACAAACAAATAAGAACTAGATACTAAAACAATCCGTGCTATGCGCTGATATGGTTAGACTAATTTTCTTAATAATTCCAGAGATTACGTATTTAAATTAGAATCTTATGACTTTTTGATGTGTGATTTTTTTAGACCATCTCTTAGAAATTTTATTAAATTATATATAATTTAATTATAATATCTTAATCTTTTAAAATACAAATAGATGACTTTATTTTAAAAATTCTAACAAAATCTTTTTTAAAATACTTTTGAAATTTATTTTCGCTATTAATTTAAATTCTTCTTATCACTAAAATATAATTAGCATAAAATTAAATAATTTTTCATTTTAATACATAAATAAAATCATATAAAATAGTTTAATATATTTTACTGATAATTAAAATTTAAATTTTAAAAATATTTGTTATAATTTATTTTTAAAATATTCATTTGTATTTCAAATAAAATATATATTAAATATATGAAATCTATTAAATTAAAGTTATATTTTGGACTTATGTTTTATATTTTAATTTTGGACCACCAAATACAGGTTCTTCTAAATCTTTTAGATTTCTTGAGCAGTTTTTAAATACTTGATTAATCATAAAATCATTCCACATAATATATAACTACAAATCCATATTTATATAATAATATTTTAATATATTTTTGAAAAGCATTAATAAATATACCATAATATATACGATTCCATAAAGTTGTAATTATTATAACTTTTTATATTTTATTAAATAAGATATTCCCAAATATATAAACTAACAAATTTTCAAATTCTAGATATTTCTAAAGAATAACTTAATATTCTTTCTCTAGATTTCATTCATCAAATCTGTAAATAACATATTTTACATTCATTAATGTTTATAATTTTTTAAAACTAATCGATTATAAATGGAACAATATAAATTAAATCCAATTTTAAACATATCATATATTCACTAATGTATCCAAATAAAAGCTCCAAAAAATAACAAATTCAAAATGGATCCTCTAAAAAATTACTTTTCTAAAAGATCTCAAAACATTGAAAACATGATGGAAAATTAAGATTAAGGTTAGTAGTTATAGGCGACTCATTTAGAGTTAGAGATTTTGTGGATTTCTGGCTGGCACTTCATATATAATGATTTATATATGGCTTTTAGAACCCAGTGACAACGTACTATCCTTCTAAAAGATAGAAAATGCAAACGCAAACAATATATAAAACAAAATAAATGTTTAAATATAAATATAGGATTTAACCGCGCATGGTATGGATTCTCGAAATATCAGCGAAGAAATAATTTAAATAACAGATTTAATTTGAATATCTAAAAAGATATATACAAATAAATATAGATAAGTTACTGTGGATTTGAACTAATCTATATATAGGTGGTTAGAATATTCTGTTTCACTAATTTACAGAACATATAATTTATATATGTATATTTTCTTATAAAGATAAATGATTTTGATGTACGAAGGTTGCAAGATTCGTGAAATGAAGTGAAACATACATGAATTTGTTTATTAAACTCTTCATCATATTGATAACTGCATAGAATGGTGTATTACACAAAACTCATGTAAATATAAACGTTGTCACAATTTTTGGAATGATGAACGTTTGACAAATATGAATTGAGTTTGTGTAGCAGGTGCAGAACATGGTAACTAAAGAGAAGCAACTTATAAAGTTGGTTTAGTCTAAGTGATTTAGGGTGGATATAATGCTGTAATATGAATGCAATACAAAGGTGGATACTTGTATTGTTAAACTGATATAAAAATATAAATTTTCTGTTCACTGATATAAAAATATAAATTGTGTATTCTTATTATATTTTAGATTGTAGATGACCGAAATACTATTTATTTAGAAGTTCGTTTAAATTAAGTGATGTCGATATATTAAAAGAACTAAACATGATCGTACTATTTAAAATGATAAGATTATTATTAGATTCTAGAGAATGTTCAAAATTTAAATGACAATTTTTGATCGTAGATAAAAAATATGACCCTAAATTAATATATTAGATATGTACGACGAACTAAATTTTTTTAATATGATCAAAAGATATTACCATGTGACCAAACATTGAACCGAGGTTCCCAGATCAAATCTGAAATCCCAAGATCATATGTCTGAGATCAAGTTTCCTAACGGTTTAAGTTGAGATTTTGAAACTCGAGTTTGAAAAAGGCTGTTAGTTGATTCATCCTAAACTGTGAATAATATCATATAGAATTCAAGCATTTTTTTCGTTTACGAAATTTAAAAGGTAATTTCCTTTTCACATAAATAGATGGTTAATTTATTTCATTTTAAAAAATTGGTCAACTTTAAAATTTATATAGTTTATTGCAGTTGATTTATTGTCACTAGCCTATCACTAGCCATAACAATGATATCCTAAGACGGCTTTCCACCACCCCCAAATTCCTAATGCAGACTTAAATTTGTTTATGTTATGATTACGTTATAGGGACTAAATTACTAGGTCGGCTCCACCTTACATAATTTAAAAATACAAAACTGTACAACTCTTTTATGCATGAAATAAAAATTGATTAAAAAATTCATTCTAATACGTAGAAGAAATGGTATTTGCTAATAAAAAAAAAGGTATTTGCTGGGGTACACATTTCTCCTTTGAATAAAAGGTATTTGCTGAACTATATTCGAACTCATCAATATAGATACTCATCAACACTTGTTCATTATTTTGTAGTTTTCGATTTTATTTCCTTTTTACACCTATAGTTCGATACTCTTCAATATAATCCATTTCTTTTAACTCGAACCTGATTAAAATATTTTTAAATACATAATGTGAATTTTTTTTTTTTTGAACAATACATAATGTGAATTTAGGATCCACAATTTCCAGTCAAATCGTACTAAAACAAAAGAGACATTTTTTCGTTCATTTCATTCTTATTGACTTGGGTTTGCTAAATAAAGGAGGAAAAGGAAAACAACAAAAACTCATGTCAAAAAAGAAAACAATAAAAACTCCCCTGACCTTGCGTCCTAAACCAAAACTCCAAAAAAAAAAAAAAAAAATAAATAAAAAAAAAAATCGACTTTAACAATTTACCTGAGCGCGAGAGGTCCTTGATTCCAGGGGGACACGAGCTCTCTTAAATAAACCAATTATATAACACCAATCTCCTATCTGATCGGGATCGAAAACTGTGGAACAGGAGATGGATGATCGTAGCGACGACCATGATATAGAGGTGGAAGGAGGCATCCACGCGTACGAAAGGAAGATATCTGGGATTCTAGATGATGGATCTGTCGGATTCCAACAGCCTCTGCTCGCGAGGAACCGAAAGAACACGACTTCCCAGATCGCAATTGTCGGAGCCAACACTTGTCCCATCGAAAGCCTTGATTACGAGTATGTCTTTGTGTTTTCCCAATTTCACTTTTCCTTTTGTTTTGGAAAACAGAGACAATCAATGGGATAAGATTATTTGGGTTGTGTTGCTTTTTGTCGTGTTATGTACTTTTTTATGAATAGTGTTGCATTTTTTTTTAATTCATAGGTAAAAAAACTGAAGCTTTTTGAGAGACATCATCATTTTCTTTTTAAGTAAAAGTGCAAAAGAGTTTTTAAGTCTTCTAAATCTTTTAAGATTTAATCTTCTTTTTGCTTTTTTATTTTATTGCTGTATTGCCTTTTATTTGTTATGATAGTTTGGTGTGTCTTGTTATTATTTTTGGGCAGGATCTTTGAGAATGATCTATTCAAGCAGGACTGGAGGTCTAGGAAGAAGATTGAGATACTTCAGTATACCATCCTCAAATGGGCGCTTGCGTTCCTTATCGGTTTAGCCACTGGCCTTGTCGGCTTTTTGAATAACCTTGCTGTTGAGAACATAGCTGGATTCAAACTCTTGCTCACCGGCAACCTCATGCTCAAGGAAAAGTAAGTCTAATAGCATTTTCATTGTTTCATCTCTGCTTCTGATGTTCTCTAATGACTGCGGAATCTTTTTTTGAAACTGCAGATACTTTCAGGCCTTCTTTGCATTCGCTGGTTGTAACTTGATCTTGGCGACTGCTGCTGCTTCTCTCTGTGCTTTCATTGCTCCGGCAGCAGCAGGATCTGGCATACCTGAGGTTAAAGCTTATCTCAATGGTATAGATGCTTATTCAATACTAGCTCCGAGCACCCTCTTCGTTAAGGTAAGATCCCAAAACCATCTGTCCAAGCGTCTTGAATCGAACATATTAATTATGATTTTTTATTGGCAGATATTTGGGTCAATATTTGGAGTTGCTGCTGGATTCGTAGTTGGAAAAGAAGGGCCTATGGTGCATACTGGTGCTTGCATTGCTAATTTACTTGGACAAGGTGGTTCCAGAAAGTATAAACTGACATGGAAGTGGCTCAGGTTCTTCAAAAACGACAGAGACAGAAGAGACCTGATCACTTGCGGCGCTGCTGCTGGTGTGGCGGCTGCCTTCCGTGCTCCAGTCGGTGGAGTTCTTTTCGCCCTTGAAGAAGCTGCTTCTTGGTAATTTTTCGGTTTCTCCCTTATAACCTTTATTGAAAGGATCATGTCTAACTAACTTTGTTGAACTGGTTAGGTGGAGGAGTGCCCTTCTTTGGAGGACCTTCTTCACTACCGCAGTTGTAGCAGTAGTGTTACGAACTTTGATTGAGCTCTGCCGATCTGGCAAATGTGGACTGTTCGGTAAAGGAGGTCTTATCATGTTTGACGTCAACTCTGGACCAGTTCTTTACAGCACACCAGATTTGCTAGCGGTAGTCTTCCTTGGAGTTGTTGGTGGTGTTCTTGGAAGCCTTTACAACTACCTTGTGGACATTGTCCTCCGCACATATGCCTTAATCAACGAGTAAGTCACTTGTCTTAAGATGAAGTGTTTGGCTGCTCTCTCAATTCATATTTATTCTATCCATAACTTGCAGGAGAGGTCCGGGATTTAAAGTGATGCTTGTGATGGCGGTTTCAATTCTGAGCTCGTGCTGTGCATTTGGTCTTCCATGGATCTCACAGTGTACCCCTTGTCCTATTGGATCAGAGGGAAAGTGCCCAAGCGTGGGTCGATCCGGGATCTACAAGAGTTTCCAGTGTCCTCCAAACCATTACAATGACCTTTCCTCACTCCTTCTCAACACCAATGACGATGCAATCCGCAGCCTTTTCACGTCAAGGTCTGAGAATGAGTTCCAAATCTCCACCCTCGCCATGTTCTTTGTGTTTGTCTACTGCCTTGGCATCATAACATATGGCATAGCTATACCCTCTGGGCTTTTCATTCCCGTCATTCTCGCTGGAGCTTCGTATGGACGGCTTGTTGGTAGACTTCTGGGACCAGTATCTCAGCTTGACGTGGGTCTGTTCTCTCTGCTTGGAGCTGCTTCCTTCCTTGGAGGCACAATGAGAATGACGGTCTCTCTATGCGTCATTCTTCTCGAACTTACAAACAATCTCCTAATGCTTCCGCTGGTGATGCTTGTACTCTTAATCTCCAAAACCGTTGCCGATTGTTTCAACAAAGGGGTGTATGACCAGATTGTGACAATGAAAGGACTGCCTTACATGGAAGACCATGCAGAGCCCTACATGCGCAATTTGATGGCGAAGGACGTTGTCGCTGGACCTTTGCTGTCTTTTTCACGAGTTGAGAAGGTTGGGGTGATATGGCAGGCTTTAAAGATGACGAGTCATAACGGCTTCCCTGTGATTGATGAGCCACCTTTCACCGAAGCCTCTGAGCTGTGTGGGATTGCGTTGAGGTCTCATCTCCTTGTGCTTCTCCAAGGAAAGAGATTCTCCAAGCAGAAAACGACGTTTGGTTCTCAGATTCTTAGAAGCTGCAAGGCCCGTGACTTTGCGAAAGCAGGGTTGGGGAAAGGGCTCAAGATTGATGATTTGGTTATTAGTGATGAGGAGATGGAGATGTATGTTGATCTCCATCCCATCACTAACACGTCTCCTTACACTGTGCTTGAGACTTTGTCTCTAGCTAAAGCCGCTATTCTTTTCCGGCAACTTGGCCTTCGCCACTTGTGTGTGGTGCCCAAAACACCAGGGGTCAGACTCTCTCTCTATCTTTATTTCTCTCTAGAGATTTGTTTACGTTTCTAACGCACATGTCTTTTGTATCGCAGAGACCGCCTATTGTTGGGATACTTACAAGGCATGATTTCATGCCGGAACATGTCCTGGGCCTCTACCCTCACATTGATCCTCTCAAGTGAAAATATGGTTAGCCATTTAGTCTTGTTGCCTGCATTGTGTATCCATTTTTTTTTCTTTCTTTTATCTAATTGAAACTTTGATTTGTATTTACAGGTGATAAGGAATGAAGAGAAAAAGTTTCTTAGAGTTCTTTCTCCCCATTTTATACTCGTTGTGATGAATATGTGCATATCAAATTTAAAACCCCAGATGAGCATTTGATTTGCTCTTATGCCCACATTCATAACCATTTGTTTCAATTATTTTTGTTGAGAAGAATATTGGGAATATTGTGCAATGTAGTGAGTTGGGTAATAAAAGTATGGTCTGTTTTCAAACTCTTAAACTAATTTTTTATATGAAAAATAAACCACGTCAATCTACCAGTTAAAAAAAAGAAGCATGTAACTAACACTTGTATAATCTATGTCATTTATAATATTTTGATTGTTTTTTAATTAAGAGTAACTAAGTATTATCCATGGTTACTTGAAGAGACTCCACCTGGAGGTTCAGTTTAATTCCATTTTTCCCTAAAAAGGGTTCAATTTTCCTTGGTGTGACCGGGTAGTGGTTAGAAGAAGTTAACAACTCCCTAAAGATTAGTAACACCAAGGATTGCTGGTCGAATACATCTTGTTTAAGTGTAGAGGAGGTAGCAAGGAGACTTAAACCTCTTACCTTATCTTCATTTTCGGTTGCTTTGGTTCCATCTGCTCTATCTGCTTCCTTCCTTTGATTAAGTTGCATTTGATCCTTATGTACTTCTTAGGTGTTAGTACCAACGTGACCTTGTCTTCATGCACAAAAGTGTCTATTGGTGAAGCCATCATGAACAGCTTTATTTTCATATTGAGAAGGCCTTCCAAACAAGATATGACTTGTTTCCATGGGTAGGACATCACATTCGACCATGTCTTTGTATCGAACAATAGTAAAAGAAATGTCAACCTGATGGGTCAAACGCATCTCACCTTCTTCACTTAGCCGCTGAAGAGTGTAGGGTTTTGGGTGTTTATGGACCTTCAACTCGATCTTATCCACCAAAACCTCACTAGCTGCATTGGTGCAACTTCCACCATCTATGATAAGACTACGTACAGTCTTTGTCTTGAATGAAACAACGTGTGTGGAACAAGAGAGGATAAGACAGATTTTACCAAATCACTCAATTTATCATTTTTTGTGACATCCCATTTAGGTTTATGAAAATTGTTTCCTAAACTTACTCAAACCCAATAAAATTGTATTTCAATCCAGAATATTGAATATTGAATTCTAAATAATCAAAGTTGCAATGAATTTAGGTAAGGAAAACAAACTTATCTCATTCCCGAATAATCAAAGTTGCTCACACGATATGGAGAGAAAGAAATAAGATCAACCATGGCGAGAAACCTTTGCCCATAGCTGTTGTGCAGAAGCTTGTTGACAAAGGAGTCATAAACAAACTAAGCTTATTGAGATTGAAAGGAGAAAAGGGTATGGAAAAATATTTTGTGGACTATCAGAAGTAAAGAAATAAAATGATAGGAAATATCTTTTATTATGGTCTACACTTTGATGTAAAAAAAAACTTTTTTGATGAATAAAAATTTAACATTCATTCAAAAAAAAAGATAGATCTCGTCTTCAAAGCATTTAAAATATTCTAGTATTTCCAATGTTTGAATAATTATATAATGAAAATGCTATTTACAAAAAAAAATGACAGAAAAATCATATTTAAAACGTCTAAAGTAATATTTATATTTAGTTTAAGTTTTAAATGATTTTTACCGGCATTTCTACTTCAACTTAAAAAGTGATAATGCGGAATTATAATAAAGTAATTACTGATAAAGCGCAATTTATTTTAATAATAAAAATAAATTATTATTTAAAATATACCATCTTATGTTTTTCAAAAATAATAGTTTAAAAATTATTTTTTTTTTAAATTATTGTTTTGGAACTTTAATATTTTATATATATAGTTTTTGAGAACTTTTAAAAATTTACTTTAGTAGCTTTTATTAAAAGTATTTCCCCTTTATTTTTTAGAGAGAGAAGAAAAACAAATATTTATTTAAGCAGACGAAAAAGCCAATCTTCCGTCGCTGGTTGGGCAACTCGATCATCTTCTACCTAACGCCACTATCAATCTTATCATTCTCCCGCTCTGATCTTTATCCTTTACGTATGATCTGTGCTTAATTCTCCCATACATTTTGCCGTATCGCTGCGCTTCGGGAGTGGTGATCGGAAACCGAAAGTACTCTCTTAATTAACGATGGCGGCGAAGACGGCCAGAATAAAAAGCACACCGACGAAGGAAAACGGTGTTAGAGTGGAGGAAGGCCTGAGTATATTCAAGTCTGATAAGTTCGATGCTGACGCTTATGTTCAATCCAAATGTTCTATCAACCACAAGGATATAAAGCAGTTATGCTCCTATCTATTGGATTTGAAGAGAGCTTCTGCTGAAGAAATGCGGCGCAGTGTTTATGCTAATTATCCATCCTTTATACGGTTAGCTTAGTGTTATTTAATCCTAGTGTTAATATGATGGTTGTAAAAATCTTGTGCTCTATGCAGCACATCGAAAGAGATATCGGATTTGGAAGGGGAGCTATCATCTATCAGAAATCTCCTCTCCACTCAGGCCACTCTAATTCACGCCTTAGCAAACGGAGTCTACATTGACGACGATAAACCGTCTGATGATGTGTTGAATTTTGGAGATAATGACCTCTCTGATCTAGAGAAATGGGCTGCAGAGTACATTGACCAGCTTGATGCTTTATTAGCCGAAAGAAGAGTCGATGAAGCTCTAACAGCTTTTGACGAGGGAGAAATTTTGATATCTCAAGCAAACGAAAGCCACACTCTAAGCTCTTCTCTCCAGTTTGCTATTTCCCAACGCAAGCGAAAAATGGCTGACCAACTTGCCAAAGCTGCTTGTCAACCTTCGACTCGAGGCGGGGAGCTTCGTTCAATAATAACGGCTCTAAAAAGGCTTGGAGATGGGCCTAGAGCCCATACTGTGCTTCTTGATGCCCATTTCCAGAGATATCAATACAACATGCAGAGTCTTCGTCCATCTAGCAATGGAGTAGCGTACACTGCTGCTGCACTTTCTCAGCTTTTTTTCTCAGCTATCTCTCACGCTTCCAGCGATTCATTGGGGATCTTTGGGGAAGAGCCAGCGTATAGCTCTGAGCTCGTGACTTGGGCTACTAAGCAAACAGAGGCGTTTTTTTTCCTTCTCGTTAAAAAGCATGCGTTAGCTTCTTCTGGAGGACTAAGAGCCGCCGCAGAGTGTGCACAGATAGCTCTTGGTCATTGCTCTTTGTTGGAAGCTCGTGGTTTGTCCCTCTGCCCTGTGCTTTTAAAGCACTTTAAGCCTGTCGTGGAACAGGCTTTGGAGGCAAATCTTAAGCGCATTGAAGATAACACTGCAGGTATGGCTGCTGCAGATGATTGGGTGCTGACGTACCCTCCTGCTGGTAGTCGCCATGTTGGTACGGCATTTCAGAATAAGCTTACATCCAGTGCCCACCGCTTTAACCTGATGGTCCAGGTAGACAATCTTTTGTCAAACCTCTCAGAAGCTTCAACCTTTGTTTTAAAATTTAGTAGACAAAACGAAGTTCTTAGAGCATCCCAATCCACTCCATATTTCACTCCAAAATGGGGTGGAAAAATGGAGTAACGAACAAACAAAAAAATATTAATTAGAGTGGGATTGGAGATGGTCTTAGGGAATGCAGACATGCTAGGAACCTGGATTATCTTTGAGTCTTAAACTCTTATACAGTACCATTTCTGTCTTAGTCTGCTCCGATAGGCAAAGTAGTGCCTAGTGGATTCTCATGAATTTTGGAGATATTTGTAAAAGTAGATCTGTTTTAAAATTCTGAATTTTGTTGCAGGACTTCTTTGAGGATGTAGGACCTCTTCTAAGTAAGCAGTTGGGAAGTAAAGCGCTAGAAGGGCTATTTATAGTGTTCAACTCATATGTAGATGTGCTGATTAGAGCACTTCCTGGTTCCATAGAAGACGAAGGAGAGGCAAATTTTGAAGGTTTTGGTAATAAGATTGTCCAAATGGCTCAGACCGAGGCACACCAACTTGCATTACTTGCAAATGCATCACTGCTAGCGGGTGAATTGCTCCCACGTGCTGCCATGAAACTCACTCCTCTTGATCAGACAAGTCACAGGACAGATGGCATAAGGAGACCTTCAGACAGACAAAATCGTAATCCTGAACAACGTGAGTGGAAGAGACGTTTACTTAGTACTGTTGACAAGTTAAAAGATGCGTTTTGTTGCCAGCATGCCTTGGATCTCATTTTTACCGAGGAAGGAGATTGCCGTTTGTCTGCAGATATGTACATAAACATGGATGAAAATGGCGACGATGTGGACTGGTTTCCATCTCTGGTATTTCAGGTAATTGTGGTTTCCCCATCTCCATATAAGTTTAGTAACCCTTTATAAAGTACTGCCACGTTTTGTCTAGTTGAAACTATGGTTTTTGTCATGGACTTTTTTTTATTTCTCTCTCTTCTTTTAGCTGAATTTTCTTAACTTTTTGGTGTTGCGTCGTTGGAAAACAGGAACTTTTTGCCAAATTTAACAGGATGGCAAGTTTAGCAGCGGATATGTTTGTAGGAAGAGAAAGATTTGCCACATCTTTGTTGATGCGATTAAAAGAGACTGTGATCTTATGGCTTTCCGGAGACCAGAGCTTTTGGGATGACATTGAGAAAGGTCCTAGACCTTTGGGACCTCTTGGCCTCCGGCAGGTTTGTAAATTCGTTTTAGCTTTTGTTTTGCGAGCAATATCAAAACGGTTGTATACCGTTTCTAACAATCTTCTTCTGTCACAGCTGTATTTGGACATGAAGTTTGTCACATGCTTTGCATCCCAAGGTCGCTACCCATTGAGGAATTTGAACAGGGGAACTAATGAGATAATATCTAAAGCCTTAGCAGCTTTCACTGCAACGGGACTGGATAGGTATATGTCGGTTTTGGCTATGTTTTAGCTTTTCTGGTAGTATAAATGAATTAAACTCGGTTTTGAATGATGTACAGTGAGCTGCCAAAAGACGACTGGTTTACTGAAATATGTCTGGATGGAATGGAAAGATTGAGTGGTAAAGCAGAAGGCAACAATGGGGAAGTCCACAGCCCGACTGCTTCTGTCTCGGCTCAGTCTGTTTCATCGGCGAGATCACATGGCAGCTGTTGAACCAACCAACCCCCATATTATATATTATGTATGTAAAGAAGCTTAGTGGTAAGAACTTTTGATTTTCTCTTTTCAGCTCTGCTTTTCTTTTATAGAATCTCAAATTATTGATGCAAGGGTGTGTAAATGTGGTTGAGTTGAATGTTTTCTTTTATTGGTCCTTTCTTATCTCTTGTTCTTTGGGTTGTCAAGTAAAGAGAATGTTGATCTTTAGTCACCATGTTACGGATTTGATGTAGGAAAATCTCTTTTCGTGAAACCGAAAGATTATTGTCACCATTCTGATTTACAGTCTTTGATGAAGATCTTGCTCACCCGGAACTGAACTGAGAGTTGTAAATTTAAGTAGCTGTTTTTGAAGTAGTAAAGAGAAACTGCGTTTTTGCTCATTACTTTGGCTTACATTGGTAACACAAGAATTGCTATAGCATGAATCTTTTTAAAAATAAAAATAAATCCATGATGAATTGTTGAGTTTTTAAATAAGATTTGATTTATCTGAAAAGGCCATGGAATGACAATTTATTTGGCTGAGGTCACTTAAATTACTGTCTTATAAAAAGCTGAGCATAATTTATAATTTTATGTATAAAAAGCTTAGAGTATTGGTGGCAACATACTTGCGATCGTAAAACAGAGATCTCGCATTTTCAAGTGATGTGGTTAGCAAGGAAAGTAATAGACAGGAAAAATTAAGAAAAACATTCCACGAACTTGTGAAAGTTAGGCCGAGAAGCATTAGAGATAAAATCATTTGTATATCGTCCTATATATATAAGGAGACGCTCACAGGATTCCAGTTTAACATTTTTTTGTAAAAAGGATTCCAGTTTAACATGATACGAAAACCTATTCTTGACTTTCGATTTTTCGCTTGATCTTGTTTCTTCGAAATCATGGGTGAAAGAACAAACGAAAGTGTAGGTGCAGTGAGGTAAGAGTGGTGCATAAGTAAACAAGACAAAAGAAACTTTCTTTTTCGAATTCACAAAAAAAGCAAATACAACTAATTGCTAACGCATAAATTAGACACAAGCCTCTTGAAGTACTGTCTTTTTCTATTACAACAACTATTTAGTGTAATTCCATTTCTAGACTAAAACTCCCTCTAGGGTCTAAATTTCAGTTTTTCTAAATTCGAAAGTACTGTATGTCATCAAGTACTTCAACACAGCACAACAATATATCCAAATGTTTGATCACACTAATTACGCTAATAATGGCCATTCAATTTGAAACCCCCAAAAATGTATCTATCAAACACAAATTACAAAAATTATGTATAAATAAATATAAATATATACAGTAATGAATTACAAAAACTAAAATCTACATTAATCTAATATTATACAATCAAATAATAATTCCATGCTTTACAAATTGATTACCCATTTTGAACTTTTAATAATAATAATAAATTAAATAATGTCAAACATGTAAATTATTCTATTTGTATTCTCATATATTTATATATTTATAATTTGTGATTTAACTAAATATTAAAATAATAGTATTACAAAAATTATATATGTCATTTAATAAAATATGAAATATTATAAATCGACACAGTACATACTAAACTTACAATAACAATTTTAATAAAAATAAATAGATTTTTTTGCAGTTTGTCTGTAAAATTCTTCATAATTCTGTACAAGATCAAAATTAAATTCCAGTTTACATAAGATCAGATTGAAAAATAAACACTTCTCTCAAAAATAGAGAATGGAGAAGAGTGAGATATTTTCGGAATTATCCATATAATTTATATATATATATCAAATGAATTTTGGTGTTTTATTGGATTTAAAGAAAAATAGAACAAAAAACAAAATTGGGTATAATACAGCCTGAATCTGTGTCAGACGTCAAAGGTAGGTCACAAGTGGAACAAGAGAGCTTCCTCGTTTCCTCCGCCTCACGAGAATGCCGCTCAAACATTCTTCGCCGGACACCATATCCTCCTCCTCCGACTCCGTCCGCCTCCTCTCCCGCGAAACCCTCCGCATCAGCGCCTCCCTCGCCTCCCCTCCCGACGATCTCCTCCCTCAGGCTCTCCCCGATTCTTCCCACTTTCTCCGTTCCACGCTGAGACTGATCTGCTGCGAGGAAATCGACGGCCGGAGATGGAAGTACGTCGCCGAGAGCGATGGCTCTGGGAAATTCAAGAGGAACTCGGTGGTTCGTGCTGTAAGCTTGGAGTCTCCTCGGACTCCTTTTGATGTACGCCACGTTCCCATTTTGAAATTGAGGTTTTGTTAGCAAATGAAAGTTTCAAACTTTATTCACTTTTTATTACAGGAAGTGGGTTCGTTCCTGAGATCTTACGTTGTACCTGAAGGCTTCCCAGCAAGTGTTAATGAGTCCTATGTTCCTTACATGACCTTTCGAGCTTTGAAGGTGTGTATTGTATGAATGTTTAAGAAGGATTTTAATAATTTGGGAGTTAAATTAGTATTTTTTTTTACAAATTTAGGTGCCTATTTATATATAATTTTTTTTCGAAAAGAGCTAATGTTTCATTAGGATTGGCCCATGACCGCCCTGAATATGTTATTGATCGTTTTGATTGACATTGTTTGTTTGTTTGTAGCATTTCTTTGGTGGAGCGATGGGTGTGTTTACCACTCAAACCCTTCTCAATTCAGTTGGAGCCTCACGGAACAGTTCTGCTTCTGCTGCTGTTGCAATTAATTGGATTCTCAAGGTTTCAGTTTCCTCTTGTTTTTTTTTTGTTTTAACAAACGTACATGGCTTTACTTAATTGCTGAATATCTATTCAGGATGGTGCTGGGCGTGTTGGGAAAATGCTTTTTGCGCGTCAGGGAAAGAAATTCGATTATGATTTGAAACAGGTACTTGTTCTAAATAACTTAGCAATAGTAGATAGAAGAATCCTCTGAAACTCAGCTTTTTGAATTACAGTTACGGTTTGCTGGTGATCTTTTGATGGAGCTGGGTGCTGCTGTGGAGTTAGGAACTGCTGCCGTTCCGCACCTTTTTCTTCCTCTAGCTTGTGCTGCTAATGTTGTTAAGGTATTTAGTGGCCGCTAACACTCGTATAGTTTCCTTGTAGATGTTTAATTTGTTGTTTTGTTTTATTACAGAATGTTGCAGCAGTAACATCAACGTCTACTCGTACCCCCATCTATAAAGCCTTTGCTAAAGGAGAGAACATAGGAGACGTCACTGCTAAGGGAGAGTGTGTTGGTAATATTGCAGATCTGGTATGAGATCCTTCTCTTTATTTCTTGGGTGTTTTTTGTTATTCATCTTTTTTTTTTGAGTTTAAAAAAATTGTTATATAAATCGTATGTGCAGATGGGAACTGGGTTTAGTATATTGATATCCAAAAGAAATCCTTCGTTGGTTACAACCTTTGGTCTTCTGTCATGTGGCTATCTCTTGAGCTCATACCAAGAGGTACAGTGCAGCTTCAAGTACAGTATACCAGTTTGTTTGTTTTTTTTTTTTTTTTTAACGTGGCTAGTTCCCTTTCAGGTTAGATCTGTGGTACTGCATACACTGAACCGTGCAAGATTTACAGTAGCAGTGGAATCCTTTATCAAGACGGGTAAGTGATGATGCTAATCTAGCATGCAGATGAGTGTTTAGTCAATTCAAACTTTTCTAGCCTAGACTTCACAGTTCCGAATTTTGCATCTATCTCCAGGGCGGGTTCCCTCACTACAGCAAGGTAATATCCAAGAAAAGATATTTACTTTTCCATGGGTTGAGGATCGACCGGTGATGCTTGGTATGTTTTATGTAACACTATATTCTTTTTGTTTTTCTTCTGCTAACCTTACTGAAAACGATTTTCATACCATCGTGTGGCAGGAGCCAGATTTAAGGATGCATTCCAAGACCCCTGCACATATCTGGCAGTAAAGCCTTTTTTCGATGTATGCCTCTTTTTTTTTTACTGTCTCAAATATAGAGCTTTGACCCTTTTTGTTAATCTATATATTTCACTCTCTATTCTCTTTACTTATGGCAGAAAGAAAGATACATGGTGACTTACAGCCCTACCAAGGGTAAAGTCTATGCACTGCTCAAGGACCAGGCTAGCTCAGATGACATTCTCAAAGCTGCATTTCATGTGGGATTGTTTTCCAAATTCTTAAATTTCTCTATGAAGAAGTAACTAATGCTTTAAAGTTTCTCATTCGGTTGCATGATATGATATAACAGGCACATGTGCTTCTTCATTTTATGAATCAATCAAAAGGTGGTGCCTCAAAATCGGTTGAGCAACTGGATCCTCCTGCTTTTGCTCCAATGGAATATGAGCTGGAGTCTCGGATTGCTGAGTCGTGTGAAATGGTGTCTACCTCTTATGGAATCTTCAAAAGCAGTGCTGCGGAACAGGTAACTTGATAGAAATCTATTGTCTAGTCTTAAAGTATCATATTGAAGGAGCTGGGTGGGTTTTCATTCTTGATCTATGTTGCTAGGGATGGAGAATGTCAGAATCTCTTCTAAATCCTGGCCGGGCTAGGTTATGTCATATGAATGATGAGGAGGAGTAAGCAACGCATCGTGAAGCTGGTCTTTGTTATGATAACCTTTCCAAGTTTTGTTGTCTTGGAAGAAACAGATTTTGGTTGATACACGTTTGATTAACCATGCTGTAAAAAAAGATAGAAGATATGTAGCACTTGTAAATTGTGGGTTGTCGCTGGTGTAATTTAAGAGATGAATCTTCGTGTACCACTTCTCACATCATAATCAATGCACATTCTTCATAAACATTGAAAACCTGCAATTCATAAAATATTATTGGTTTGTAGTTTTTGATCCAAAATGAGTATTGCTTGTCTTAATAATCAACCAAACACAAGTTGATGATAGTGTAAGCAATTTGATTAAAGAGTAATATTCAAGGTGAAAATGTGTATAAACAACCTTAGTAATCAGAAATGTGTACGAGAGTCGAGAGACTAAGGGCCTGACTGGTTCAACCGCAGCGGTTGCGTTTACGGTTGCGGGAGTTTGCGGATGCGGGTGGTTGCGGTTTCTAGCGGTTTTAAGAGATTTGTATGACTGGTTCTGCGGTTAGAAATTGGTGCGTTTGCGGGATATTTATGACTGGTTAACTACCAAATGCAGTAGCAGTTAAATAATAAATTAACAATATTTACATTTTATACAATTATAAAAATATCAAAAATAATAATATTATAATAAATATAAAATTTATATTTAGAAAGTTATAGTTTAATTTTTTTTTAAATATAGAAAATATTGTTATTTTAAAGTTTTATAATATTAATTAAAATTTAATTGATATATTTTAGCATTTTTATAATTTCAATTTAATTTTTTTATTGAATTTTTTTATTATATTTATATTGTTTTGGAAAAAAAATAATTTTTTTATCCTCCCGCAAACACCCGCAACCGCAAACGCTAGCTGGAACCAGCTTTTGAATTTATGAGGTTCAAAGCGATTTGGAGCTATTTGGAGCGGTTTAGAGCGGTTTGAGCGATTGTTGCAAAACGCCAGCAACCGCTACCAACCGCAAAAACTGCGTTTGCGGGTGGTAGCGGGAAAACCAGTCATACCCTAAGTAAACTGAAACTGGTTATATGATTGAAAGTAGCTATAGTATAAGAATGAAAACGGATAGATAGGTTTATAGTATGGATTTTATGGGTTTGACGTGATTGTTTGTTATATGGGTCGTCTTTACTAAGTTCTTGTATATTTGTCTTTTTTGTAATACAAATATTTTTGTAATACAAAAAATAGTTATATAGACCTACCAGAATGTAAGGATATAAAAACTACCGTGGGATGTCTTAAACGTGGAGAAATGTTTGAGGGATTCACAAAAACACTCTTAATTTTTTGTCTATCCGATAAAAAGTCGGTCGATTTATACTTAGAATTCACAGAACTCACGTCTCTACTCCCTATCTTCAAAACCAGTTTCATTGCTGATAGAGGACATAAAGCACACAATCTGCTACAGGTTTCTCTCACTTTCAAAGGTTCAAGGCAACTCGCTTTCCTCGCATATACCTGGATCCTTGGCTCCCTCTCTCTTCTGTTAAGTCCCTTGGTATGTTCTAGGGATGCTGCTTGTTTCAGTAATGTTGAGGGTCAGTGTTAGTATTGGTCTCTCGGCGCTGACCGCTTTTGTAACATGTTTGCAAAGTTCAAAAAGAAAGGTATTAAAAAACAAATCCTTTATTCAAATATATGAGAAACGAAGTCAATGTGATGGACCGTTTGAGAACACAGTCCACAAATCCTTTTATTAGCATGACCTTTCGAAAGGAAAACCCACCAACTCAAAGTATTAGAAGCAAAGAGAACAATGAAACGCCAAAGAAGAGCGAATGAAGTTTCCACTCATACTGGCCATAAACCAGAAACACGGAGGGCGCCTTTAGTTTCAATTGCCAAGGACGCTTTTAAATTGAGCGATGGATTCAATAGCCTTCTCAAACTCACTGTCCTCCAGTGCAAATGCGAAGCGGCAGTAGCCTGGGATTCCAGTCCAGGAACCGCTGTTCAAGCAAACACCTGTATGGCTGAGAAACACGTCCCTCATATTTGAATCCTTTAGCTCCACTTCTCCTTCTTTCACCTTTACAATTTTGTTGAGATAAGCTTTCGGCTTTGCCACCATTGAGATTCCGCCTTCTGGTTCGATAACCTCCCAACCAGACTTCTCTAGTACCTGTTCCCCAGTATTTAAAAAAAAAAGTGATCAATGGCGCAATAATAATACCTTTCATACAAAAGGGAGTGTCGTGTACCTCTTTCAAGCGCTTGGATCTGCGTTGCAACGTTTTAATGGTTTCAGAAACGGCATCCAAAAAGTCACTTGCTTTCTCTTCTTTCAGAGCCAACATTTTCTTAGCGGCATACTTCACAGTGCTGTGTGGTTTGCTCAGCCCTGGGAGGGTATGGAAGGCATCAACCAGAGACTGATCCAAAACTAGAAACCCGAGTTTCATTGCTCCACTGAGCATATTCAAAGAGAGACATCCAAGCAGCGAAACCGACAAGGATGCATCCAAAGATTTCTTCAAATCCCAGGTAGTTGAACTGTATTCTAATCCCGAGAACGAAGTATCGATGATGACCTTTGCTCCAAATTTAGCACAAGTAGACAATAGTACACCCATCTCCTCGTTGCTGTACACCAATCCTGTTGGGCTAACTGTTGGTCCAGATATATAAACCCATGGTTTCTTCACGGACTCTAGTGCTTTCGTTAGAGTGATTTTCGTCAGCTTAAAGCCGTCGCTAGACTCAGTGGGGATATTCACAACGTTAGCTTTCAAAAATTTGGCAGCAGCAACGTATTTCCCATTTGTCCCAGCAGGTAAACAGAGCGTTCCACCTTCTTGAGCGCAGCAAACGACCAGTTTATTGAATAGTGCTTGTGAGCCGTCAGCATATACAAAGCCTGTGCTGCTTTTTGTAGGAAACCCATAATTATTCGTCACAAACTGCTTGATACTTGGGTTGACATCAACTTCCGCTTCAGATACGTTCTGCCTCACAAAACTTTCAAAGATTGCAGCCTTAACAGAACGTGGAATTGGCAAGAAACTTTGATCCACATCCATGTGGATTAGAGAAGTGTCGCCATTCTCAGTCACTGAAAGCTCTGAATCTTTCAGAACAGAAACGGCTGAGCTTGAAAATCCAATGATCTCTTCAGACTTTGTCTTCTCAATTTCCCTCTGCAAGCAACACATTAGAGAAACTAAGAAGACACGTTGCAACCCTTTTGATTGACATATCGGTTTAACCTTTTTTTTCCCATAAACGAGCCTAATCCAGATTTTTTTCTTTCTTTTTGTTTGTTATTCCTAAGGATGCAGGATTGTAAGTTTTAGGGTGTCACGAAAACAAATCACTAAAATGTCAAAGATTTAATCCAGTATACCACGTACGCTTTTAAGTTCTTGCAGACCAGTTTGCCACATTTTTATGCAAATACTACTAAGCAAGTGACAGTAATTGGGCAAAACAAGCTTTGAAAAAAGAATCTAGCGCATAAGTTCGAACAACATACCTCAGCTGGTGCATGGCGATCAGCGAGCTGGAAAGCCAGAAGTTCATGGAAAAGGCAACCATAATAGTATTGACTGATAATAGCAGTATGACCTTCCAATACTTCTACAGTTTTAGACAATGCCTTGGAAATGCCATCAACTTCTGAAATGACAAAGGCTACTTCTAAATCTGAATAAACCTGCAGAACGATGACTTGGTAAATAACTCACAGGACAAAAATTTAAAGCGAGACTTGAAGAAATTATCACAGATTTATTTGTTTTCAACTAGATGAGATAGAACAGAATGCATACTCGTCAGCAGATGCGGTCGGAGGAAAACCTTACCTTATTCTTTACCAGACCACAGATAATAGCAGCGTGAGAAGGTAGTTGATTTTCAGCGAGATATTTAAGTACTCCATTGGATGCAGGGAGGCTAGACAACTCAAAGTGATCAGATATATCCAAGAAAAGTCGACATCCGATTTCTTTGGTCACATCCAACAGGTGCAAAAATGATGAACTGGTAATGACCTCAAATTGAGCCAGCCCAGTAACCACCACCTGTGGCTTTAGTTTCTTAATTAGTTCTATCATCAGATCAGATTGGTGCGGGGATTCGATGACTGTGACTTGATCAGCTGATGTGTCCACGCTAGTACCCTACAGTTGATTAATAAATTGTACGTTAAGCACACCCAAAACAGAAAGCACGCATTAATAAACACACTTATCTTCAAACATAGTTACTCAGAGAGACACTCAATAAATTCAGAGACATCAGGTAAAATGATGCCTTAATGCAGAAATTTCATCTATTACAATTTACCAACTACGAACCAAATAATACTATTTCTTGCAGCAGGTGCCGTAAACATTATATCCTAGCTCTCAAAATGAATCAAAGCAAATCCTGATAATCAAGTTAATTTTTCATTTGATTTGTAGGTATGACTCTCTACAGTCTATACAACATATATGTTCTTGATAAAAAAGGAACATAACTCCTCGGGACTGGATCATTCGTTTGGATATTTGTAAACTGTTGTATTTTTCCTGACTACATATGTTTTTTGCCAGTACTAGGCACTCATCAATTTCTCTATTATCAGTAAAAATGTAACATGCAATATGAATCATTCATGTGACATGAGCTAGCTCGATTACGTGATTCAAATCGTTAAATTATAGGCTCCCTCTTAACTTGGTGTCTATATAAAACCCGTCACAGAATCTTTCTCTTACTACGCCTTTTGCTATCAAACTACTAAATCCTTCTCTCAACTATTGTCTCCTTACTTCTGTATTCAATAACTGATTATTTCTTCTTTTTAGACTTGGTAATTTTCTCCTATTTCAGTAAAAAGTTAGTATGTCCACATCCAGCTAGGACGATATACACTCATAACACTAGGCGACTCCTTACATAAATACAAAATGCATTCCTTGCATCGTTTCTTTTCAAAACTAAGTAAAAGCAACAGATGCGGAGATATAATTTTACCTCAATGGCTAAAGAAGTTAGCCAGGTCCTTGGAAGTTGTCGAGTTAAATGCTCATCAACAATTGCAAGTCGAGGAGAGAATAACCGGAATGCACTCTCGATTGCCACAGCCCTTGATGGAAACACCACAATGTTCTTGCAAAAAAAAAAAAAAAGACCAGAAATGATTAGATGCTTCCCATGGAAGATTCATTACATTTGATGAGTCCATAAGTATCTAGTTTCCTTTTATTTTTCCTTCTAGAGATCTTTAGAAAATTCTTTAGTGGCCCGTTAGTTTCGTTTATCAACGATATCAGTCTGACAAAGTAATTTTCTGGAACTGAAAGAAACCTGTTAAGAAAAAAACATAAAGAGAGAATAGTCTTACATCTTGATTAATTGGAATACGGTGGTATGTCCTCATAAATCCTGCAATTAGGCTACAGAATCTTTTGCTGCCAGCTGGAGGTTCAAACGGGAAATAGGAGCTGTTTTTCAAAACACTAGCAAGATAGGCTAGGAATGGAATTTTCTCATCAGCAACGGCTTCATCTTCAAAAGATAAATCCAGTGAACTGCTGATTTCTTGGAATCCATTTTTCAAGAAATCAAAGATTATCTTAACCTGTCAAGCAAAAACCAATTATTTTATTCCTTTGTTATTTATACTAAATAGTAAGATAAATCCAACAACTTAAACAAGACGCTTTTATCTACTCACCTGATTTGGTTGGCGAAGTTGGCAACTATAAACAGATAAAGCATGGGAGATTCGTCCACCAGCCTTCCCGTAGGCCCATGCAGTTCGAGCACAAATTGGTTGGTCTCCGGAAAGTCCCATAAAAAACTCGAAACGATGAGGGCTGCTTCTCTCAATTTCAACTAATGCCGAGATATCCGTATCTGCAGCCTGTGAAATCACATGTCAAGTGGCCATTGTGGAGGAGCATGATCGTTCATACTTTCAGAAGTAAAATTCTTACTTGAAGTATTTTAGTCTGCCATATCTGCGTGACACGGACTCCACGCCGCTCAAACAAGCGTCTACAGACGCCTTGCCCAGGGCGACCACCCATGTTGAATATCATAATCCCTGCAGGTTTGATGACAGATATCCCTTCTTCAACTGCTCTGGCAATCAAACCTAGACCAAACTGATCCTCAACAAAACCCTGAAAATGGATAAAACTCATCAGGCACGCGAAAAGCAATTGGCGCGACAGAAAAAGAGAGAAGTTTTGTCTTTTTGTAGAGGAAGAGAAGAACAATTTCAGACGTTAATCCTTATCCAAACATGCACAATCTAGGTTGAAATGTGATATGCAAGGCATGCATATGACTGGCTAACTAACCCCTGCGGCTAACTAAAGGTGAGACTGCACATGAACTGACATAGACAAGGAAAAAAAAAAATGGAATCGCGGACTTGACAATTCAACAATTAAGATGAATATGGATTAAACCGGAAGAGCTCAAGCCTCAGGGTGCTAGCTTCCATACATTCTAGGGACACATGCAGAGTGTATTTTTGTTTTTCACTGAAAAGAGGTTCCCTTACCTGAAGGGCACAATAGTTACTCAGCGAATGAAGAAACTCTTCACTTGCATTTTCTTCAATCATCTTAGACATTGCTTCTGGGTTTGGATTAAGAATCTGTAGCAAGAACATAAGACAAAAGGAAAACACACATCAAAGGAAAACGTCAGACTTTATTATAAGTACAAAGACCTACACATATAAGTTATAGGAGACAAATAGATAAAAAAAAAATACCTGAGGTATGCATCCTACAATTCTCTCGAGCTGAATTTTATTATCTCTACAATAACTAAGCAAATCAGATTCATAGAATTCCACCCTGTCCAGTAAAGTTTTCTTCTCGTCATCATAGACAGGTAGGCCATTATCATCAAGAGCGTTGAGGTACAAATTTATCCAAGAAATTTTCACAGCTCTAGGATTAATATCAAGCCCGTACACCTGCAAACAAACAAAAAAAAAACACAAAACTATGAAGATATATGCTTGACACATGTATGCTTCAATGTAAAATCTAAAGACCTTTGTAGGCAACCACTTAGCAGCAATGGCTATGGATATCCAACCATTCCCGCAGCCGAGTTCAGAGATAGTCTTGTCCTTGAAGACGGTGTCAGGATGTCTATTAAGTCCTTCATAAAACGTGAACGACCAGTCTTCTGGAACAAAGATACTAGGAATCACCATCATCGTTAACTTCTTCCTTGACTGAAAACCTGCAGATAACAGAGGCAGGTTTCGTGAATATCTGTAAACATATGATTGATATGTATAAAATTTATAATTTGATTTAACATATCATAAAGATCAGTGTCAAGTTCTATATTACGCGTAAGCCTCAGAATGGTTTTGCCCAAACGTATTGAATTAAAAAATCAGCTTGTTAGCTTTTGAGCTATGATCAAATGTGACTAGTTTTAGATATAACTGACAGTAGATTTAAAAGATGACAAAGTAGGGGAAAAAAAAGAACTGTGTGTAAACGACAAAAGTGGCATTGAAAGGCTAAATTTTATATATATTTTTTTTTTATTTATTCATCGACGTGTTAGTCAACAAGTCGACGAATCCCAAATTTCTGGGAAAATCAGTTTCAGATCGGAGAGAACAATCATCAACGCATCGTAAAACAATCGGATCGGATCTGAAGGAAAAGTACCTTCGTATTGATCGAGGACTATGTCCTGGATATGGAAGTGGTACTTCTGGAGACATGTATCGGAGGATCCGACGCGTTTGTAGAGGTCCGACAAGAAGATCCGAGCGCTGGATCGAGTTTTCGGATCCTCGAGCCGTTCCAGAACCGATCGCAAGGCTCCATAAGCCGCGTCGCCCGATTGTTGGCACCGATTCAGGAACTCGTCTACAGATTCGCCTGCCATGAGATGAGAAGTATAGAGGCTTTTGTGTGTGTGTGTGTGTCTCTCTTTAGCTATCAAGGTATCAATATGTCTGGCATAGGACTTCCCACTCTATTATACTACATTCTTTTTTTTTCTCTTTTTTTTTTTTGCTTCATATAATATGCTCCTTTGTCCTTTTGTTTTATAAAATTAAACCAACACATGCCTTTTGATTTTAAAAAGAATAAAAATGATTATTTGTCGTTTTTAATGTCTTTTTACATGCAAAATACTTTTTTCTTTAAACTTTATCTAGTGATATTAAATAAACAAACACATTTTTTATCATCCAAAATATATGATTGTCTTTTACGTTTCAATACCAATTGAATGTAACTCAAATTTAAACTCTTCGTAGATGGATCTATTTAACAACGAATAAGTGATCTTTCCATTGATAATGTCTTAAAAAGATATAGCATACAAGCAACTATCGTCTGGAATCCATTCATCATAATCATCTTCAGACTTCGAATAATGTCCATCATAATTAAAGTGTATATGTGTAGAAGACGAGTTCATTGTCTCTTGTAAAAAAAATGATATCAATCAAGTTAAGCCTGATTATACAGTTATACCATTAAAGTTATACCAAATTATACATTTTTACCGCTAAAATTATATTTTGTTACACAGTCTTCTCGATAAAGTTTCACCTAGTCATTGTTGTTATTAAAGTTTCACCAATTACACATGTTTATGGTTCAACTAATTAATACCAAATTATTTCAAGTTTTACCAGTCTAACTTAACCAAGTTATACAATTTTACTATTAAAATTTTACTAAGTTTTAACAGTTTTATGGTTTAACTAATACCATATTTATACCATTTTATTCATTCCAAGTTCTACTAAGTTTTCTAGTTGTTCTTCTATTCAAAATATAAATCAGCTTTGATTTCGTATATTCTTCGATTCATTATGATTATACCAGATGTTGATTATCCAATTCTCTAATAACTTGACCATCCGTAGTTGCTAATGTTCAATTAATTAATTGTGAACACAATATGAAATCTATTTAATATCACAACCACAATCATGTATGTTGAACTTTGAATAACTTGGAGGGTTTTAAGACGATTTAAGCTATATAGCAAGAGAATATCTTACCTGAAGTTCAATTGAGTTGGGTGGGGGAGGATAAGCCTGACAGTTCAATTCAACTTGAGCATCCAAACGAGATGGGTTGAGAAACGAGTTTCGGAATTCGAGGATGAGGAGAGGGAGAGAGGAAAAAGGTAATAGGATAGAGAGAAAAATCTTGATCGGTCAAATTAGAGAATGCACTTTAAATTTTCACAATTATTCTTAAAAGTATGAGAATAGGGAGTGCATTTGAGAATTAGTAAAAGTTGAGTTAATTTTTCTCATTTAAGAGCATTTCAACATTTGTTCCGCTCAATTGTCGAAATCGATCAACTTTTGTGGGTCTGGGCTTTAAGTGGTAGACCTACTAAGTAAAGCTTGAACTCTAGATGACAAGATATTATGTAATAAAAAATTCGGCATAATTTTGAAATTTTTGCAAAATATAATCAACAATATATTCATCATCTCCCACAAATGAAGTGTTTGCGGAGTTCTCAGACTCTATTGCCAATTTGCCATCTTCGACCTTCCTAGATTTTGGATCATTTTTCATGTCTCATTAGTACCGTCTCCGAAGACGACATAAGTAAAAAGGGCTTCAAATCCTACTTAGACTTATCAACTTATCCATCATTTATACGGATAATCACTGAAGCTTGGGATTTGGAGGGTAGAAGGTTAAGTTGGTTTGTCAGAAGTTGACTATGGAGGATGTTGGTAATATCCAACGAAAAACGACACAGGCTGTAGCCAGACCCGTCTTTATCCATGTGCCAATAATGTAGCACATGACACATATTTTCTTTTTTATTTTTCTTTGTGTTTTAGGGTCTTTAAGTTTTATTTTATTTTTTTCAAAAAGGTCCAGTTTTCATATATGATCATTATGAACCAAACTTGGTTTAAAATAATCAACTTGCACAAGGTCCATTTTTATTTTGAGACGGGTGTGGCTCTAGTTCATTTGGAATCTGTTTAGGCGTCCTTCTTACTTCTCCGACGGATTCTTTATTCAAGGATGAATATATTGCTCGTCATAGTAAGAACTTTTTGTGGTAACTAAAGAAAGTTTTATCTTGGTGCAGTGCTTGCAAACTATGCCAGAAACAAGATTATTTATCTGCGTAATAGAAATGGTTCTAAAGTCCTTAACTATATCACATGCGCTTTCTTAAAATATAGCCAGTAAAGAAACAATACTCAGTTTATCAAAATTGAAAAGCGTGACAGAATCCCTTATATACTAAAGCACAAGTCACTCAACAAATCAAAATTTGACATGTGGAAAATATTTACAAAATAAAAAAATCAATTGAAAAAATAATAGTTGGAAAAAAATAACTATCTAACGGTTTCTAAATAACAATTCCACAAATCCATGATCTTGCTCCTTTGTCCATGATCTTTTTTCCATACTTATATATTTCTCAGATCTGGAAACAAACATCTGAAAAACTCTCATCGATCATAACAAAATTAAAAGGTCTATACTCTTTTTAGTTTCAAAACTCTAATCCATAATTTAAGGCGTAGAAAACAGATGCCACCAACCTATATCCCCTCTATTTGTACGGTTTCATTGACTTTTGGAGAGCACTACATATATTTATCAAAACCAGTTTAAAGCTTGGAAGGTTCTAGAGTCAATTTGGTAGATTTGCATTGCTGGAGATATTCAACCAGAAACAAAAAGATTTTGGATAAAAAAGGAGGAAGATAGAAAGAAGACGTGGTGGGATTAGAAGAAAGGCTTTGGATAAAAGGTGAATACCCTTCCACTAATTCATTACTAAAGAATCGACTTAATTATATTGTTGTTTTCCTGTACAATAGATTGAAAACATCCTTCCGACTATGTGAGTACTTTGCTACTGCCTTAGAGTTTTAATTATTCAAATATTCTGTAAAAAGTTTGTTTATGTACAATTAGGACAAGAGAAACATGACCTGTTTAAGATGGCAAAATCAATATTTCATTGGAAGGCTGCTTAAATTCTAAGACAAAATTAACATAGATACGTAGTAGCAGCTACGTGTTTGTATTATTGTAGTTCTTGCAGTAACTTTGTTTGTATTAGCAGCTACGTGTTAGTAGCAACTTTGATAACTTGATTATTTTACCGTTTGATTTGCTTTCACGATATGATGTTTCTCTGTTACATATGATTCTTACTGTTTACAGATGGATATACTAAATAAATGACTAGATGTAATAAACTAAGAAGCATAGATTGCATGCTAAGAATTAGGAAAATATGGAAAAAGAACAAGACATAAAAGTAAAGCAGGAAAGCATCAAAGTAATATTTGTATCCAACAAGCTAATTAAAATAAATTTAACAAAATTTAAGAAAATCTAATTAATTATAATATGTTAATACTTATCTCCTGATAAATCAAAGTTACATGTCATTTTTAGTTATATGTAATTAAACATTTACTTTACTTTTATTTGTAAGCCAAAACTACTCCCATGCGCAGCATGGGACCAATACTAGTAACTTATAAAACGAAACATGGTTTAAATTTTGGTGGCATATAGAAGAAAAGCAATAGATCAATAATAAATCACGGCAGATTTATAAATCATGAGAAGTTATCTCATTGGTCGGCTCGATGATTGAGGATGAGTTATGAATCTTATGATGGAGATATCACTGGTTTTTAGGGGCTCA